>NC_081346.1:26902644-26969052 GCF_029784015.1 Lycium ferocissimum
TACGTTGGATATTAGTCGGTATGTAAAAGCTCCTATTCTTAGAGACTCTACAATGACAATGTCCTTAACCTCCACAAGCTATTTAATATTATCGTGATACATATCTATGATTTCCTGAGGCCCTATTTTGATATAGTTCATAGTGACATTCAAAGAGTACTTAACATGACTATCGCCTTGATACTCAAGTGTTAGTTAGCTTACTTATTCTATTGAGTCTCAGATGATGATTTAGTTGCATATGGTTGCTCATGATATTCTACTCGTGCATGTTGTTATTGTATCATTCACCGAGTCCCGGGCCGTGTATGTTATCATGCACGGTTTCACTACATCATTCACCGAGTCCTCAGCTAGAGGCCGGGTACGTTATATGATGATATGATGATATGATGATACGATGATATGATTATGGCACCGAGTCCCATGATGGGCCGGGTATGGTATACGTGTACACGACTTTATTCACCGAGTCCCATAATGGGCCGGGTATGATATATGATAATGATATGTATGATTTTATTCGTAAGGCACAGGTATAGTGATTTCTTGATTATCATATTTGTCTCCTGAAATCTCTACTTCAGATATGATTTTCTTTATTGTGTTTCATGCTTTATATACTCAGTACATATCTCGTACGACCCCTCTTCGGGGGAAATTTGCGTTTCATGCCGCCGCAGTGCGGATACTCGCTTTGGTGATCCATGACTTAGGACTTCTATTCGGTGTCTTGGAGTGCTCCATTGTCCGGAGCCTAGACTTTTGGTACGGATCCTTTTGATGTATATATATGTTTATCCGGGAGTGGCGGCGGGGCCATGTCCCGTCATATGTTACTGTTGATACTCTTAGAGGTCTGTAGACATATGAGTGGGTTGTATATAGATGTTGTTCAATTGTGTCTATATGACTTATCTTGGGACCTTCCCGTACGTAGTGGCAACCTTGTCGGCTTGCGTATAAATATGTATTTTGGAATGTTGTACGTAGTGGCAGCCTTGTCGGCTTGCATATATATATATATATATATATATTTGGGTCGTTCCCACACGTTATGGCAGCCTTGTCGGCTTGCGTATTATATTATCTTTTGATTGGTTGTGACTCCTCAGGAGACAGGTTACCTTGGTATATATATATATATGTGGTAGTCCTGAGACGATGTTTTGTTTTTACAAGTTTCCATATTATGTTTTGGGTTGATTATAGCTAACGGGTACGTATACGAGTGTCCAGCTTGGGCACTAGTCACGGCCTATGGGGTTGGGTCGTGACATTCACAAACCCTAGCAAGCTCCTTAGCACTTGAATCTCTTGATTCTCTTGGATTTTGCAGCGGCACTTGATCACTCAAAATGTGTCCATAAGAACTAAAGTCCCCATAAGTGTTATCATGAGTAGGCTGGACTTGAGGGACTTCTTTAGGTATCTTTTCTATATACATTTCAAGAACATAAATGGCGACTAAATCCCTATATTCTTCAAAAGCCCTCAAATACTCCCTCAAAGAGTCATCATCATTGATATTCCACACACCATAAAGCACTAAACCTTGTGAAACGGTGTGTGGATATCTGCCAATTATAGATAATCCATACTGCGTGGGATCAGCGTTTTTTTTTTTTTTTTTGGTAAGTGACTAATGTTTCATAATTCAAGGTTGTTGGAAACTTTACATGGGGTTTTGGCTTGATACCATAACGAATGGTATTATTGTCATCAAGTATATCTCCATCCCAGAATAGAGAAACCTTAACAGTTAAAGATGGAGAAGACATTTTTTCTCTGAAGTTTGGTTTTTCTCAAGCACTTAAAAGGCTTAAAGTTATGAAATGGATGAGTTTTTACCTCATCCAACATTCTTATTAAATAGGCAAAATATGAGCGCAAAAGTGAACATTTAAAAAACGTGGAAACCCTATTGCGCATGACAATACCGCGCAATACTTTTGTGCATGAAAATGTTGCGCAATAGGATAAGATTTCTGAAATAATGCAGCATTATGTTGTCACATCAAGCATAGTGTGTCATAAAAAGCGGTCAAATAATGGAGCATTGTGTTGTCACATCAAGCATCGTGTGTCATAAAAAGCGGTCAAGCATAGTGTATCATCTATGGCTCATATATTGCGCATTTAAATATTGCGCAATACAAGTTAGTGTCATAAAAAGAGGAAAAATAATAGAGCATTGTGTTGTCACATCAAGCATAGTGCGTCACAAAAAGCGGTCAAGCATAGTGTATCATCTATGGCTCATATATTGCTCATTTAAATGTTGCGCAATACAAGTTAGCGTCATAAAAAGCGGATAAATAATGAAGCATTGTGTTGTCAAATCAAGCATAGTATGTCATAAAAAGCGGACAAGCATAGTGTGTCATCTACGGCTCACATATTGCGCATTTAAATGTTGTGCAATACAAGTTAGTGTCATAAAAAGCGGACAAATAATGGAGCATTGTGTTGTCAAATCAAGCATAGTGTGTCATAAAAAACGGACAAGCATAGTGTGTCATCTATGGCTCATATATTGCGCAGTTAAATATTGCGCAATACAAGTTAGTGTCATAAAAAGCGGAAAAATAATGCAGCATTGTGTTGTCACATTAATCATAGTGTGTCATAAAAAGCGGTCAAATAATGGAGCATTATGTTGTCACATCAAACATAGTGTGTTATAAAAAACGGTCAAGCATAGTTTGTCATCTATGGCTCATATATTGCGCATTTAAATGTTGCGCAATACAAGCTGGTGTCATAAAAAGCGGACAAATAATAAGCATGGTGTTGTCAAATCAAGCATAGTGTGTCTTAAAACTCATATTTTGCGCATTTAAATGTTGCACAATATAAGTTGGTGATGTCAAATCAAGGAGTAGTATATAACATGATTGACGAACAACTAGCATTCACATTAAATAGAGTTATCATGTCATTTTATACCCAATTTGCTGATATTGGTTCTATTACATGTTTTACCCCGACACAGACATATTCGAAGCAATGGGTAGGACATGGGAACTAGATGAGGATTTTAAATACTCAAATAACCCGAACAACAGATTCAATCGACAATACAATAACACAATGAGAGAGGAGTGGGATTGGTGTGTCAGGGAGGCTGCAGCACTTGAACAAAACTTGAGGTCATTAGGCTTAAACGCCCAAAAAAGGTGCTATGTCAATGCCTCGTGACAATCCACAAGAGTTGAATATTTATCTTAACCGTTTTCGCGAAGAGAACAATCGGATGAAAATACGTTGCCTAAGAGTAGATTGCAGTCAACATGGTTAAGTAAGATTCAGATCCAAGTGGGATTCGGACTGTGAGATTCCGATGAAGATTAATATTTTTCATAATAAAGTAAGTAGGTAGGGTCATAATGACCACCCCCCGAGGGTACTTGGGGGTTTCCAACTATATAAGTAGCCTTTCATTTGTTATTAGACTACAACATATTCAATGTCGAGTAGTAGAAATGTACATTGGTCTTTATTCCTTCAAAGGATTCGAATAGCAGTGATGATGATAGTTCAAATCATAGCAGCTATTCTAGTGAAACAAGTTTTCTTGATAACGATGATTTCAAACTAAGCCGGGCTGACCAGGACCCGGACAGGTTCAAACCGGTAAGAGCCTGGACCGAACCGAACCGTGTCGAATCGGATTGGGCTGGTCAGGTTTGGGAACCAACCCGGACCTGCATAGGTTAAAGGATTCACACCAGTGACCGGACTGGTTCAATCGATAATGTCACATCATGCCTTTACCAGTTAACCGGAACCGACCAAATTGAGTTTAACAGCTACTTTTCATTTTTCAATTTTTTTTAAAAAAAAAAAAAAATAAACAAAACAGAGTGTAAGGCAGTAGCCTGTCCTTACTAGTAAAACTTTTGCCATATGACCGTTTGGCCGCAGCTACTTGTGCACCTTTTTCCTTTTTTTTTTTTTTTAATTTTTTGTAAAGCATGGCATCCCTTTAGAAATTGTATATATAGCCCCCACCCTTCCCCTATTTTTTCCACACAATTATCATTTCCCTCTAATTATCAATTTCAACAAAATTCTCTCTCAAAGTTGTAACAAATATTATTAGCTTTCTAAATTAGTTTTATTTTATTTAAGGTTTATTTGAAAAAACAAAAAAATAGCAACAACCAAGTGAATTTGTGGTAGCATTCAACGGTTCAAGACTTTCAATTATTGCGGAAATTTGGTACACTCGTTCCATCTCTTTCTCTTCTTTAGTATTTTTATTATCATATATTTAATTTTTATTAGTGTTTTTATTTTTCAACTTGCATAATGAGTTTTGTTTAAAAAGCTTATAAATTAGTTCGGGGTAATAATAGTACTAGTACCAGTAATATTAGGGGCGGAGGTAGAAAATCAAGGGTTCTTCTAATACTTCACAACTCAAAACTCACAACTTTCTTCTAACTTTGAAGTTTCAACAATTCAATTTCAAGTTTTCAAGTTTCAACTCTCAAGTCTCAACTCTCAACTTCAAAATGAATAACGATAATCCTCTTCCTCCTCCTCCTCCTCCTCCTCCTCTAAGAAGAATAAGTAATTTCGTGCGGAACTATTTTGTCTTTTTCGGAGATGATAAAGTTACATGCCAAATTTGTGGACTCACCATGAAGTGTTATTTCGGCCCGGGAGGAGTGTGTACTAGTCCGCTGGTTCGTCACATTAAAAATCGTCACCCGGAGGCAGATCCACGTGCATAAGTTCTAAAATTATTGGCTAGTTTATTAACTTTATGTTTATCGCTCATTTCTTGAGTTTCATGTTTGTTGTTAAAAATTTCTCAAAATTGTTGTGTGTTTGTAAACTTGTAATGTTATGTTGTAAAATTGTAATAACTAGTAAATGTTAGCCGTTTGTGTTTGTATTTTAGACTCGTTAATGACGTTAAATTAATTTTTTAAAGAATTTAAGTTTTAAATGTTTAAGTTAGTTAAAGACTAGTTAATAGAAAAATATTATTTTAATGAAACCCAGCCCGGCCCAAACCGGTTGAACCCGAACCCGCACGGATTCCATAGAAACTTAACGGAAAGCGGCGATTGAACCCGGTTAGCCCAACCCGGAACTGAACCGGCCCCTGAACCGAACGAGTTGGGAAATTAAGGAACCGAACCGGCCCGGCCCGACCCGTTGACAGGTTTATTTCAAACTAGACGATTTGAAACTCCACCTTCTTATAGAGCGTAATGATGATTTTTGCAGCGTGAAATATTCAGATCCACGAGAATATTTTTACGGGTTACACCGAGAATGGGCATATCGGCATGCCGAATCAAAACGTCTTGTTCGTGACTTGAAAAATCTCAATGCTCAAATCCCAACAATGTACTCAATAACCATGCCTCGAGTAGGTCCAGAAACTTGCGAGCTTGCCGTACAAAGGATTAGAAAAGAAAACAACAGAATGCCAGCAAGATGTTGTAGATTTTACATGCTAAAGTTGGCCAAAGAACAAGCATTATCAACAAGTAGAGAATTAACATTTACAGGAAAAAGATATGTCTTAAGAAACCCAAAATATTGTTCTGAGGACGATATTAAGGACTTCTATTCTGATGATGATTAGGGGTTATTTTGGTTCACTCTCTTAGATTTTGGGTAGTTTAAGTTTCGGACTCGTCTTTGTTAATTTGTATTTTTAGTTTATGATGAAGTCACCAATTTGAATATTTTTAGTTTGTTTTTTAAATTTTCTTTGATTGTTATAGTCTATTATTAATTTAAATAATCTTCTTAGAGTTAATAATACACAAAAAGTTCAACAATTCACAATTAAGAAAAAATAGATAAATTAGTACATAAAGGGTGAGGATTACATAATAAATGAAAACGTGCAACTAGTTAAAATAAAGTACATAAAAATAACAAAATAAATAGAAAATACATTAAAAAAAATACATAAAAATATTAAACTTAATAAACAAAATACATAGAAATAAACAACAACAACAACATAGCACAAATAATCTTCCAAAATTTCAGTTTTTCTTTCAAAGCATTTTTCTCATGTTGAGTTTATCTAAGGTTAGCCTTGAGAAAACTTTATTTTTCTTTGGATTCTTTTAGCAAGACCTCCAAAAGGTCAATCTTTTCTTTAGCTTCCATAAGCTTAAATTGCAAGTCAAACTTCACGGTATCTCTTGAGATACGTGAAGTTGCGGTATCTCTATCAACAGGAGGCTTTTTAATCTTCGGCGCCACCGTTTTATGCACGGAAATGCTATCTTCCCAACGAAAATATTTGTAACTGCCCATATCCTATAAACATTACAAGAAAATCAGTTTTAAAAGTAAAATATGTAGCTAATGTTAAAAAAAAAAAAAAAAAAAAAAAAAATTAAACCCTAAAAAATTGTAAAAACACTTACTTCGGGCACTTTACAACGCCAAAAATGGAAGCCCGGATTATCTTCGATTCTTGATGTTTTTAGCTTACAATAATGACCACATTCATAAACATCGGGTTCTATAGCAAAGTTTGACGTTTCGGAGCTTTGAGACATGATTTTGGAGGGGAGGGGGGGGGGGGGGGGGGGGCTAAAGTATATTGAAAGAGTGAAAATGGAAGAGGTGAAGAAGAGTAACTTGGAAAAATGAAGCTGGTAGGGTTTTTATTAAACCCATATTGCGCACTAAATTAGTGCGCAATAGGACTTAACTGCAAAATTGCAGTTTAATCCTATTGCGCACTTATTTAGTGCGCAAAGGGCACTTCGGTCACTTTTTTTTTTTAACTAGGGTATTTTGGTACCTTTCATCACATTTTGGGTCATTTAGGTTGCGGACTCATAAAAATAATTGAAATTTTCTTTAGGAAAGCTTTTAATTTTCTTTTTAAATTTTTACAGAAACTGAATAAAGACTTTTGTGTTATAGAATAATAAAATTAAAATGCAAGAGAACATATATATGAAAGAGACTTGAAGATTGATATGATTTCTTTCATTTCTGTGTTGCTTCAATAGGACATGAGTAGTCCTATCTATAGGAAAACTTATTTAGTAATACATTTGGTTTCACCAACTAAAAGATAACTAACATTTGGTGATCACTAACTAAAAGATAACTTACTTTGGTGATCACTAACTAAAAGATAACTTACTTTGGTGATTACCAAAGTACTTGAATGATACATGGACATTCACTATTAAATATTATTTACAACACTCCCCCTTGAATGTCTATTAATAGTAATGTGCCTCATTAAAACCTTACTAGGAAAAACCCTGTGGAAAAAAGTCCTAGTGAAGGAAAAAGAGTACACATATCTAATAATACGCTTTGATAGCTGCCTCATTAAAAATCTTACCAGGAAAATCCAATTGGGACAAAAACCTTGGTTAAGGGGAAAAGAGTGCAGCGCTTATTTTACTCCCCTTGATCAAAACATCACTTGCTGTCTCGGAGACGACGCATTCCAATTTTGTATCTCAGCTTCTCAAATGTTGAGGTTGGAATGTTTCAATGGACAGATTCGCCATATTATCAATCGAGCGAATTTATTGAATATTTATTTCACCTTCTATTGAAGATTGTGTCTGAAAAATAAATCTAACAAAATGCTTTATCTTGTCTCCTTTTTTATATCCTTCTTTCAAGTGAGCTATGCAAGCTTCGTATAATATTATTGGAATCTTCATCTCCAAATAAATATCGCATGATTGCATAATGTGCTGAGCTATTAATCTCAGCCAGATACATTCCTGACTTGCTTCTAGATACATTCCTGACTTGCTTTAAAAGTTGCTGATATCCTGGCAGACTTGAATAAGTATGATTGATTGTCATGTAGAACGTCATATTATGGCAACATCCTCACATAATTTGTTTGAGATCTAACTTTATAGAGATCATATGAATGTCCTGCATTTCATAACCAACAAATCTTGATAATATTGGTTAGAATCAATAAATTCTATCATTATTTGATTTATCCTGATGTCTCCACGAATAAAAGTGAGGATATATCTTGCCTGCATATCAATAAAAGCATTATCTCATGGATAGTAATAGCAGGATACGTTAGTGACATGGTACTTTCTAACCATTTCCATGAGATCCAAAATTGATCTTTCTTTATGTTAAGCGATCTTACAGCCATTGGGGTACTCAATGGAATCGCTTTAAGGCCTTTTCAATCCTTTAAGAATTTTCATATAAACTTCACTGTCTAGCTAGACATGAAAATACTTCAGTATACGCATTCAACTTTTTCATGTCTTTGCCAGACTGTATGAAACCTCATTGCATCCACCAAACAAGAACACATCTTCGTACAATAATCTCTGGACTTTTGCGAAAAACCTTTATACCACAAGGCACGAGCCATAATTTATATCTTATGGATTAATAATTCATTTCACTTTTCGCTCAAAAGTTTCTTCATACCCCTACTGACATTATATCTTCAAATGTTTGGACTATTGATCTAAAATATTTCATATTTACCACATGAAATCAAATATACTTGATTTGCATATTATCATTTGGTCAATCATCTATCTGTCCACATTTCTTGATAGACTTGAATTCAAGATCCTCGTTACCATTTATAATGTTGAGTGCTACATTATATCAAAGATGCCGTCGACGATCATTTGATATCGGTTCCCATGCGACATAACTTATTTAGATCTCTTCATTTTTCATCATTTTCAGGTACCTGAACCTTTCCCAAGGTTTCATGAGGTGTTATGTCGTGGTGCTCTTTTAAAGCACTTGCTTCATTATTATGGCTATTTTGATCATTTGCTCCTCTCCTTCTTCAAGGAGATTTACCTTTGGAACCGATTGTTCTATCCTTCAAGGATTTTAATTCTAGTAGGACCATTTGCAGCTGGAATATGATTTTCACTTTGGTCAGCAAATGCGTCTGGCAGTTAACTTGAATTATATTTTAAACGAGGATAATTATTTATATATAATTTATTTATTTTTCCAGCTGCTTATCATCCTCCCTAATGTTAGGAAATCTAACATTTACCCTCAATCTTACTTGAGGACCCATAGCAATTGAATCATATACCGCACATTCACATTTTAGATGGGAATTATTTGGTTCCTGACCTTGAACCAATTGTAATAGGGGAACCTAGTTGGCTTGATGCATACAAGCTGCTACATATTAAATAATATATCTCGTACCAAAACTTTGTTTGGGAGGTTTGTTCTCATAACCAATTGTTTAGCTATAATTAGAGGCATGCAATTTCTGCTAAACCAACTTAGATGTAAACCAGCATTATCAATATAATTTCATAGTTTGGAACCATGCTCTTAATTTAACAATTTGAGCAAACAACCTTGCAATAACCAAACCAAGCGCAGTTGATACCAAATGCACACATGTGACCATAACATAGATGCATCAATTAAAATGATATAATAGCAAACGGTCCACATGGCAGTGAATGGGCCCATATTCACCTTTTTATGTTCCAGAATTATTGAGGGATTCAATCTCATCTTTAGCTGGTATAATTTTCAATTTATCATGAGAACAAGTAGCACAAGAGAATTCTTGAAGAAACTTTTATTTCTTCAATATATAATAATGTGAATTCTCAATTATTTTTGCATCACATTAGAACCAGAATGGCCAACCGGTCATGCCAACTAATATTTATTTCAATAAACTTCTAGTTTACCATCGCATGTGATTCCATCATCATGCTCATATTTGTGTAGTACAAACAGGAGGGAAGAAGGGTAACATTTCACATTTATATTTCTTACCTGCTATATAACTGTAGTAATATAAAGATATTAAATCTTTCCATCATTTATAGTCTCAATATGAATGGCCACTTTGGCGAATACCTTTGAAACTCAATAAGTTTCTTTGAAACTTACTACAATATAATGCTTTCTTGATAATCAATTCAATTCCTCCAAAGTAGTAATAAATTGGCTCTTCCAGAGCTCCCGATTAATTGTGTACTACTACATATTTCATAACACCATCCGCATGGTGAACATATCCTTTAAAGGAGAAATTTATATCATTCCGATCAAATTATTATAGGCAAGACTCAATTCTCTTTAACCTTTTCCTGTCAATAATCATAATCGACAAGATGATCAATGACTACTTATTCCACAATAACGATTTCTCTCAAACCTCCCCTAGAGGTGAGTTGTGGTATTAGCATATACATACATAAGCACATATTTATCCATATCTTTTATCATATCTTGCCACATTCACTTTCAAGAATGGGCCAGCATCCACGATGCTTATCACAAGTCACATTCTCTTCAAGGAATGGATTATAATTATATATATGTTTCATAAATTTGATATAAACTCATTGTCATGTCTTAATATTTATCATATTTATATGATCCACCTCGACATCACTTTGAAAGGTCAAGTGTGCCTCCACTTTGTATTCCTTTCTTTTGATGGAGGATTTATATAATTTATTAAATTAGGTCGCAAGGAATCGCGTTCCCAATGACCTTTCATACCACATTGATGGCAAAAATTACCTTCACCTTTTGAAGGACCATTTTGAGAACCCATAATGTTCTTCCCTTTTATAATTATCATAATGATGACTATTATTATTTTGTCCTTTATCACGCCCACGTTCATTCATATAGCCATAACAAATATTTGTCATCTTTTAGACTTATCATATACTGCTACCAAATTCACTTTAGGGAATGGAGCAAAGTCAGTGGGATGGGCTTCACAAGAGCATAGTAATTTGCACAGTCATAATCATATCATCAATATCGTGCATTGGGACTTAAACCCAATGTCTTATTCATATAAAGGCGTTTTGAAGCCATAACGCGATGGGACTTGAACCCAACTTTTTATAGCATCATCATAGTGCACCGAGACTCAAACTCGAGTCTTTTAAATAAAGTACCACTCTATGATTTTACGCATAACTAAATTAAGTTTTACCAAGACATGAAATATACCAATTCATGTGGTCGAACATTTCTTGTAACTCGTATTACAGTTCAAAGTGGACCATAAAATCATGTCATAATATCTCTCAAATTTTTCATATTGCTCTTCGGGAGCAATTTTGTGACATGATATAGATAATATTTATCATATACCTATCTTCAATTGTAGCCACAACAGACTTATGAAAATATTACTACTTCTGGTGGTTATAGATATAAATAAGTTTAGACACAACGAGGCATAGAAAATATTGTCACTTCTGATGACTATATATATTTCTTGCAATTTATTATTTAACCATTAAGGGATATGAAAATAATATTATAATCCCTCTTAACATTATTATTCTTTAGGAACAAATTTGAGACATAAAAGGTCCAAAACCAATTAGAGTCCTTTAGGTTTGACGAATCCAACAAAGTGGATTGATTCATTAGTACAACAAGACTAAAAAAACATAGAATAATAATTTACTCACCTTGGCAAAAGCCGTTTTTGTAAATCTCAGTGAAAATACCGTTAACACCTTTGCATTCATGTCAAATTGAGAGAAGCTTGGGTACACGTAACATAGTATAAGTCACCGAAGTCACAAGGATAGAGACTTTGGCACTTTGTCCTCATCCGCATCCCTCTCTCGCTTGCACCGTGAAAGAAACTCAAGATAATATATATATTTTTGGCTATTTCCATGACAACAAGCTATATAATTAATGTAATCTTTACATATATCAACAGGATAAAAGTAGTCACAAGACCGAGAGGAATCTCTTAGTAATTGAATGCTAAATAAATATATTACGTGTATGGATAAGAGAAATATATACTTCTTAATATTATTGTTTTTCAGAAACAACTTTGACGTATAAATTGTCAAGTAAATCATTTTGGTTCATTAAATCAAATGAACATAACGTGATTGTATCATTAGTAGCAAAAACAAAACGAACAGCATAAGATATATGAAGGAGCTACTAACCTTTTGTATAAATCTGATCTATAGCTAATGGACTTTAATTTCCCGAGTCAGCTTTCAAAGCTAGACATGGTCATCCATAATATTCTTAAGAACCAAGAAATTAATACAACAAATCATACCTTTGGATCTACTAAGTAGTAGCGGGGATATATTCGGCATCCAATTCTCGATTGGTTAGAGTAGCCGTCTTTGATCGTGTTATAAAATGATAAAATTAAAATGCAAGAGAACATATATATGAAAGAGACTTGAAGATTGATATGATTTCTTTCATTTCTGCGTTGCTTCAATAGGACATGAGTGGTCCTATTTATAGGAAAACTTATTTAGTAATACATTTGGTTTGGTAAAAGATAACTAACATTTAGTGATCACTAACTAAAAGATAACTTACTTTGGTGATCACTAATTAAAAGATAACTTACTTTGGTGATCACCAAAGTACTTGAATGATACATGGACATTCACTAATTTTACGTAAATAGCAAACATTTGGGATATAATCAAACTGCATAGCTAATATTTCAATATTTACGTTCGTAGCAAATCAACCTAAGCTTCCGCATGTGTATTCAATTTTTTTTTTAGCTGTATTCATGAATACAACAATTTTTTTTTACTGTATTCATGAAATGACTATCTGTATTCATAAATTGGCTTATTGTATTCATGAATACAACGAGTAAAAATTGAATACATATACACCAATAATTACACAAATATAATATTTTCCGGTATGTATACAAGCGATCGGAAGTGAAAAATACAGTATAAAACATTCATACACCAAAAAATTAACAAATATGCCATATTGTCCGTATGTATACAACAAATACGGTGAAAATCATATACAACATAGATACACCAAAAAATTAACAAATACGCCATATTTTCCGGTATGTATACAATAAATACAAGCGAAAAACATTATATACACGGTAAATATACAAACAAAATAAAGCGAAAGTACGGACTTTTTCCGGATCGACGGAAAAAATTCTACGAATACGAAAATATCGGACATTTTTTCCGACGTAGATCCGAGTTTTCCCGGATCGACCGGAAAAAAATTCCGGTGAATACGGCGACAACTGGACATTTTTTTCCGATGTAGATCGAGTTTTTTTCATCTTCTCAAGCATAGATCTTAGTTTTTTCGGATCCGACGATGAAAAGACGAATATTCGATGAAGAAGAAATAGAAGAAGATGAATATGAACCAAGGCTTAAGTATCAACGGATGGGGCGTGTACAATCGCAGGGAAGACGAATGATTGCACTTGGAAATTACTTGTGGGTACATTCTTGATAAGACAACTCGCTATTCGTTGCACTGAAGGGGCACTTATGGGGAAATTCAATAGAAGTTAGATTCTTCTTTGAAAAATTGGGAGTGAATAGTGTGATGAATATTTTATTTTGTGTGTGTATATATATAGTTATTAAATGTTATTAATACATAAATGTTTGCTATGAGAAGTAATTAAGTTAAACTATAGCTACTAAATGTTAATACCCACTCTATGTTTGCTATGTCATGTAGTTATTCCTAAATATTATTTACAACATTTTGAATATTTTACCTATTTTTTAAAAACCAAACGCCTAATAAAATGGCTACCGAACAAACCATATGAGTGTCATTTCACGCATAGTGCAGGAATGGATGAAACAATTGTGGAAACTATGATCAAATAGCATAGAAGAAGATGAATTGTGGGTACCCACGAGCAATATAAGTTGAGTATTAACGTCCACAACCATCATTAACGGTGACGGTTGACCACGCTGGCTTATTTCCCTGTTTGTTGCCTTTAATCTATCTATCCATCTAGAGTTTAAGTTTTATGCACTATCAGTATACACAATATTTTACACCATCAGGTAACTCTAAGAGTAACTAAAGTAATTTGCTTAAGTAATAAGAGAATTACCTTTTTAATATGACTACAATTTAGGATTGAAATCATTTAAGGAGTCCTAATTACTCACTAAATCCTAACGTTTTTCATGGGTTGTCTCTAGGTATAATCACTAGTTATTGATAACTTGTATTAACTCTCCTTCTGAGTTACGTGTTGGGTCAATGGAACTAGAAATAATGATAATGATATCCATGCTCAGAGCCTACGTTTAAAGAAAAAGCTCGTGAGAGATTGAGGAAGACAACTTTGAAGGGATGAGAGAGAGAGATGGGAACATAAAAACAGTATCTCTAAATTTTAGGAAAAGAATAAGGAAAAAGTAGGTAACCTGATGGTGTAAATATTGTGTACACTGACGGTGCATAGAACTTAAACTCTTAATTCAAACTATAGCAACTAAACATAATTAGTAGTAGTAGTTTGCCACGTCATGTAGATTTCCAATTACAAAATGCAAGACAAAAAAATCCCAGGTCCTCTCCTCCTTCCCGGGTGTTAGATATTCCATTTATGAAGGAAGAATTAATGCTACTGACCACTTTCTTGATTCCAAGTAGCTTACAAACATGAAGTTGAGGTTCTTTTGTACATCACTTGCAAATAAGAGCAAAGTTTGAACTTGAAAGACAAAATTAAGTTGAAATTGTGATTAGAAGGTGTATTTCAAGTGAAAATTCTAAAACATTTTGCTTCCGCTTTTAAATCTTCAACTTTTACACAAACCTTTTTGGAAAAACAACACAAATTATCCATTAAAGGCAAAATAATACTCAAATTTTCCTCCATACAAACTAATTGTTAAAATACCCACTACGGGCAAAACATTGACGTGAAGAGACCAAAGCATATTGCGACTCAGGTAGTGACTCTTCCCTTTTCGTTATTGTCTTTTCTTGTTGTTGTTGTTTTTTTTTTTTTTTTTTGGTTTATAAAATATAAAATTAAATATAGCAGATAATTTTTTTGGTAAGTAAACTTTTTTATTCACAAACCAAGTAAGAGTTATGTACATGTATCCAAACCAAGGTATGGATAGTTGTCCCATGACCCTCGTACTACTCCCTACTCAAATTACTAAGTAAGTATCACAAGTTATGCTAACAAAACTGTTGGTTGATCCCAAAATTCTAGTATGAACATCTGTCTGGATGCTGCATCCGGCCCATTAGCTTCCTTTGTATAGCTCCCCTACAATATACCTCTTGCACAATTGTAGCAGTCAAAGTACAAAATATAGTAAATAATTATTTTTGTACTGATAATAATAAAGACAAAATTAAATATTTAAATTAGAACATGAAGAGATTAAAAATATATGCTATTAAATTCACTATCTTATTTAATAATATCTAAATTAGTAGAAAATATATTCTTATAATTTTTATCTTTTGCAAATAAAACAAAATTTATATTTAAAAATGTGACTCTATTTTTTTTTTCACAAGTAAAAATTTGCTAAAAATAATCTCAAAATAAAATATATCAATATTAAGTTTAATCTATATTTTGTTTGTTTTTTTATAATTTTTTTTCTTTTGAATGGATGAATGAATTCCTTTATGATACCCTGGCAGTATATGATATACCATCTAGGGATCATAAAAGATTGAAGAGATTTTTTTTTGAAGGAATGAATCAACTCTTTATGATACCTTGTCAGTATACGGTATATACCATGGGGTTATCATAAAGGAATAAGGAGTGTTTTTCTTAAAGATAGGAACCATTAATCTGTGATACCCTATTACACACACACACACACACACCCCATGTGGGCATCATAGAGGACTGAGTAGTGTTGGAATGAATATGTCATCTATGATACCCTGTCAGTATATGATATACCATATGGGTATCATAAAGGAGTGAGTAGTTTTTGAAGGAATGAATCAATCTTCCATGATACCCTCTCAGAATATGATATATATCATGTGGGTATTATGGGGGATTGAGTTGTGTTTTTCTAGGGATGAACCAGTCCTCTATGATACCCTGTCAGTATATGATATATGCCATGTGGGTGTCATAGAAGCTTGAGGAGTATTTTTCTTGAGAGAATGAATCAATCCTATATGATACTCTATCAGTATATGAATATACCATATGAGTATCATAGAGGATTGAAGAGTGTTTTTCTTGAAGAATGAACCAGATCTCTATGATACTCTGTCAGTATATGATATATACTATGTAGGTATCACAGAAGCTTAAGGAGTATCTTTCTTGAAAGAATGATCAATTCTCTATGTTTCCTTGTCAGTCTATGAATATACCATATGAGTATCACAAAGGATTGAAGAGTGTTTTTCTTGAAGAATGAACCAGATCACTATAATACTCTGTCAGTATATGATTTATACAATGTGGGCTTCGTAAAGGAATGAATAATGTTGGAATAAATATGTCGTCTATGATACATGTCAGCATATAATATATACCAAGTTGGTATCATTGATGACTGAGCTCTTTTTTGAAGGATTGAATCAATCCTCTATATATGATATCTTGTCAGTATATGATTTATCATGTGGGATCAGTCATTAATGATATCCTGTTAGTATATGATATATACCATGTGGGTATCATAGAGGATTGAGTTGTGTTTTTCTTAAAGAAATGTATCATCCATCTATGATACCTTGTCAGTATATGTTATATACCATGTAGGTACCATAGAAGATTGAGTTGTGTTTTCTTCAAAGAACGGACCAATTCTCTATGATACCTTTTCAGTATATCACATTACCATATGAGTATCATAAAGGATTAGAGAGTGCTTTTCTTGAAGAATGAACCATATCTTTGTGATACTCTATTAGTATATGATATGTACCATGTGGGCATCATAAAGGATTGAGTAATGTTAGGATACATCTATCGTCTATGATACACGCATCAGTGTATGATATAATGTGGGCATCATAAAGGACTGAGTAATGTTAGGATACATCCATCGTCTATGAAACACTGTCAGTGTATGATATAATGTGGGCATCATAAAGGACTGAGTAATGGATAAATCTGCCATATATGATACTCACATAATATATATCTATACTAACAGAGTATCTAGATCGTGGATTTATGCCTTAAAAATTACTTCTCAGTCCTATATGATACCCTGTAAGTATATGACACAGCCATGTGGGTATTCCAAAGGACTGAAGGGTGTTCATGAAGAAATAAATTCGCAATCTAGATACTTTATTAGTATATTTCAATTGGCACTGATTTGGTATACTATATGCTAGAATAAGTCGTTTTTGAGATATATACAAAATAAATATAATAAATAAATGTACTATATCGAATCTCTATTTCATTGATATGAAAAAACAAAAAATAGAACAAAATAAAGGAGCTAAAGGTGTATAGAATTAGATTATGAAAAAAATAAAAATAAGAAAAAAAATATTTTTTTTTTTAAAAAGGAGAAAAAAGTGACCGAAAATGACCAGAAATTGAAAAAAAAAGGAAAAAAAAAGGGTAAATGAAACTAGATTATGGAGAAAAGAAAAGAAATAAAAGAAAAATGAAATCAAGTGAATGAAATTAGTTTATGGAGAAAAAAAATTAAATGAAATAAAAAAGGAACAAGAAATAAAAAAAATAAAAAAACGAAAATAAAAAAGGAGCTAAAATTAAATATGGAATTAGATTATGGTGAAAAAATAAAATAAAGAATAATATAATTTGAAAAAAATTATGAACAAAAATGGAGAAAAAAAAAGGAGAAAAGAGGAAAAAAAGATAATAAGTAGATAAATAAAAAAGAAAGGAGAAAAAAGAGACAATTACCTACAAAAGCTACAATGGATAGAAAGGGTAAATAATTTTGGGGGCAAAAAAGTAAGGGGTATGGAAGGGTAATTATTTTGTGTGTAGTGGGCATTGGTGTTCTTTTCCCAAACTTTTTTCTTCTTTTCGAAAAATAACAACTAACCAAACACAATCCCAGAACAGTTTGGGCTATACATCATTGTACCCTAGAAACTAGTCCATAAAATTGGGCAGATGTTGAACCATGGCCCATGGGCAATGGGGTATAGACAAATTGCAGGATTGTCCTTCATTGGGGGTGGTCTTTAATTTTTTGCCCTCAAATTGGTGGTCTTCAATTTTATTCCTTTGCTAAAAATCCCTTGATTTCGGGTTCGAACCCCCGCTCAGTCAAAAACTTTACAAAAATTCGCAAGGTACTATTTGGATTCGCAAGGTAGGGTTTTACCTTCTGTCTTAAGGCAGAGTTTTGCCTTCTGCCTTAAGGCAGAGTTTTGAGGCAAAATTCTACTTTGCCTTGCAAATCTAAACATCTACCTTGCAAATATTCTTTTTTTTTTTTTTTTTTACTGAACTGTGGTTCGAACCCATAACCTTGGGGTATTAAGCAAAGGGCAAAAATTAAAGACCACCTCAAATGAAGGGTAATCCGCGCAAAAAAAAAAAAAAAAAAAGATGGGGTCTACTCCTTGGTTCTCTGATCATGAGAAATCGTGATCTCAACTTCAGTTATGAGTTATCTATGTGGCACCGTTCAGGTTTTGAGAGTCAAACAATTTAATTTTTATCCTGAACTCTGACATGGAATCTTTAAGTTTTTTAAAGTAAAATTTACATATTTGAAAACTTTGTAAAATGTACTATAAGTCACAATATTTGATAGTTCAAAATATTTAGAGATATATGAAAAAATTATGGTCAAAGAAAGACTTCTTTGAATCTCGGATCTAGAAAGTGACATATAAATTGGGACAGAGGAAGTATCCATCAGGATTATAATCTTTTTTTACGGTACTAATATAATTTACCTGATATAGCATGTTAGTATTCTACTTTACAAGTTACTATACCAGATATTGTTATGAAAATTTACCCATTGGATGTTGTTATAGACAGTGTCGGATCCAGGATTTTCACTCAGGGGGTTTGAAAAAAATAATAAAAGCTAAATATAAAAAACAATGTTGTTGATGGGAATCGAACCTAGAATGCTAGACACTATTTTGAACACCCTAGACCACTTAAGCTAACCATTTGCATTTACTCAGGGTGTTCAAAAGTTAATATATGTACATAAATACAGAAAATCTACCCTACATATACACTGTAATTTTTTGCTGAGGGTGTTCGGGTGAACACCCTCAGATACCTCTAAATCCGCCCCTGGTTATAGATTAGCTTCATTTAATAGTGTAAAAATAAATGTACAAAACTTGAACTCTTAAATAGTCTTAATCAAAGTACCAATAACCTGGAAAACTTAATCAAATCTTTTATTGTTATAAAGTGCTCCTAACCATAGGGATACATTCTTACTTTCTTCCCCTTGAATCCAGGAGGAAGTACTATCTTTTCAAGTACAGTTTCTTTTTATGCATGTACGTGTATACCTCCTAGGCTCTTACTGCCTTACCAAGTGTTTGCCTTAAAGCTTAGAGTTTAGACCAACCTGAAAGAAACAGATTAACAGCCATATATTAACCTGAAAGTCTGTGTATGCAAAATCCAAAATGTAGGTACATTTCGTAATTTTTTGAAATTATAGCTATATATTATAAATACAGTCTAAATGTTTGTGCGTAATTTTTTCAAAAAAGATTAATGCTACGTTTTCCATGGTGTTAATTACCTCTGTTTGGCATCAGTATAATTCCCAACCAAAGGGATAATGTGGTTCTTACTCTTTCCATATTTGACTAAAACATTGAAAGGTATGCTGTTACTGGGTTAATTTGGCTTTGGGATTACAATGCGTGGTCTCCACTCGTCAGCCCCTCATTTGACCCTGAACTTAAGCTTAAACAACTTTTTTTTTTCTTTCTTTCGGTTAAAGAAAAAACTCTCCACACATAGCATGTTACCTTTTAAATAGTCTCAATTCCTGGCCGAACGAAGCCAAAATTTGAACTTTATGAGTTCTAAATTCTAGGATAGCCACGTCAAACGTTAGTAACTGAGAATTTTTTATACATGTTTAGAGAATTTTTTAATACAAATATATACAGAATTCAGACTAAAGCTCTACTTGGTTTGGTCGAACTGTACCTAATTTTCTAGCTCTGCCCTTGATTCCTAGACATTGATAATAGCGTTTCAGCTTGTGAACATTTTTCATATGCATGTCCAAAAAAAAAAAATTGTTTACATTTAATATGATTATACTTATTCTAAATCCGCCTCTGAATAGTGACGTATATTGTGGAGTTATTATGTAGGGTGAACATATTCCATAAGGAAAAATATTTGACACAACCACAAATGATACAACTTGGCACAACTCCACTTTTTTAGGGGTATTAATGTAAATTCAGGTGGACTTTTGGCACAAATTGCACAAATGCCATCGTTGTCTATTACGTTTATGTCCTTTTTGAAAATTTTAGAAGCAAATTTCAAATTCATTCAAATTTTACTCTCTTCACCCAAGATCATTATTATATTTTTCTTCCCAATGACAATCACTAGAGAAAACCATGCATTCTTTTTTAATGTATATTTATTTTATATAGTATATATATACGTATATTCCTATTTTCTATTTATTTATTTATTTATTTGTTTATTTATTTATTTATTCCTTGTTGTTTATTGGTCATCAAATAGGTGTTGATCAGTTACCTATAGTAAGAAAAAAAGTAAAACCTAGTACACAACCTATATATATACGTATATTCCTATTATTTATTTATTTATTTATTTATTGTTGTTTTATTGGTCATCAAATAGATGATGACCAATTACGTACCTATAGTAAGAAGAAAAAAAAAAGTAGAACTTATTATAAAACCTACTTTTTTCTTATACAGTATAGACAAATTTTTGGATGCCTATTTTTCAAAAAAAATACTATTAAAAAATATCTTCTTTGGAAAGCATATCTTCTTCCAATTCCTCGGATCTATATACCTTTGTACTCTTTGATATAAGGCTATATATGTGGTTATATAAAAAAATATTCCAGTAAAAATACAAATAAAATTATTAACAAAGCTTTATAAAAGTACATACTTACATATATATAAATTCTTCATTTTTTCATTGGTCATCACAGAGACGGGAGAAGCTTATATTTTTCTTTTATTTCTTTTTATGGCTTTTTTTTTTTTTTTTAAGATTATGATGAAACAGAGTTCATATTTAACATTGATGACCAACATTCATTTACCCTCTTTTCTTCTTTTATTTTTTCATTTATTTCTTTATGGTTGACTCTAATTGAAATATGGAAATGGTTCAATTTAACTAAGTATTACTTATATAAGATTGAGTAAAACAAATTGATAACTATTGATTCAATTTCGTCAATTAAAAAAAATGTGGATGTAACAAGTAGTCAACACTATGGTTTACTTTAATTGAAACATTGAATTATCTCAATATAACTACGTAGTTGATAGAATTGGTAACAATTAATAAGTTTAGATCTAATTCAATCAAATTTTTTTATATAGTGGATGTAATAAGTAGCCAACATTATGATTGGCTTTAATTAAATTTCTTTAATTTAGGTAAGTATTATTTATGATTGAGTCACAATTAGCAACTTTTGATTTATTTAATCATTTTTTTTATAATTTTTTTTTTTAAAAAAAAAGATGTAACAAGTAGGCAATACTAAGTTTGATTTTAATTGAAACATTGAGTTATCTCAATTAGCTATGTAATAGATAGAATTGAGTAATAATTAGCAAGTTTAGATCTAATCCAACCAATTTAAACAAAAATAGTGGATGTAACAAGTAGTCAGCACTATAGTTGACTTTAATTGAAACAATGAATTCCTTCAATTTAGCTAAGTATTAATACAAATTATTGAGTAAAATGTTTGGTAAGTTCTGATTCAATTATAAATAAAATATATGTGAAAAAGTCGACACTATGGTTGATTTCAATTGAAACATTTAATTATCTCAATTTAACTATATACTAGATAGAGTTGAGTAGCAATTAGTGAGTTTAGATTTAATTCACTCAATTTTTTTTTTTTTTTAAAGTTTGGATAACAAGTAGTCAACACTATGATTGACTTTAATTGAACTATTGACTTGCTTCAATTTAGCTAAGTATTATGCAAGATTGAGTAAAATGTTTGCGAAGTTTTGATTCAATTCGAGATAAAATATATATATAACAAAATAGTCAACACTATAGTTGATTTTAATTGCATTATTGAATTATTTCAATTTAACTAAGTATTAGATACAATTGAGTGACACCAAGCATGTTCAAATCTTATTCAATCAATCTAAAAAATACAGTGGATGTACCAAATAGTCAACACTATTGTCAATTTTAATTGAATTGAATTACTTTCAATTTACCTAAGTATTATACATGATAGAGTAAAATGTTTGCTAAATTTTGATTTAATTCAATCTTTATTTAAAAAAATAAATATAAATTTAACATTGAATTATCTCAATTAGCTAAGTATTAGATATAATTGAGTAACAATTAACAAGGTCTGATTTACTTCAATCAGTTTTCTTTTACAAAAAAACAACGGATGGAACAAGTAGTCAACATTATGTTTGACTTTGAATTATGAAATATTTAATTTAGAAAAAAATACAAATAAGTATTATATATGATTGAGGAACAATTAGCAAGTTTTAATTTAATTTAATTAATTTTTAAAAATGGCAAACAAGCAGTCAACATTATGATTGACTTTAATTAAAACATTAAATTATTTCAATATAGCTAAATATATTATATCTAATTGAGTAAAAGTTTTTACTAAATTTTGATTCAATTCAATCTTTTTTTTCTTATAAAATAAATGAAATTTCATCAAGAAGTAGACAAGTTTTCTATTTAATTTAGTTTTTTCTTCTTTTATTGTTTATAAGATATTTATAGTGCACTTTTGTCACACCCCAATGAGGAGTATGACGGGCTCCGACCCATAGGCTGGGAACCACCTGACTTAGCGGTTACTCTGAACATCATATACCGTAACTCAAAGAACACCTGCGCGCAGAAAAGGCCCAACATAGAAATGTCTGATAATCCAACATATATGTACAAATGCGAACCGACAAGGTCGCTACAACTTCACGAGTATCATAAAGCCGGCAAGGCTATCAGAAAAATATCAAGAACCCAAAACAAGGCCGACAAGGCCATACATAATATTTACCTACCCCACTATGTCTATGAGCCTCTAAGAATGTACATGTGAGCATAGATTACACTAGCAGAAAAGTACCAAAGGATAGCAAGTCGGAGTAGTGCCATTTGCCGACACCGAAAGCCGGAAAATCCTACTGCACATAGCGCTCCTCAATAACCTTGTCGAGCCAAAGAAAAAATGCAGCGTCCCGTGCAATGGGATGTCAATACGGGTAAAAGTACTGAGTATGTAAGGCTGGAATCAATAACATAAGTCGGACGGAGATATAAAGAGAATAGAAGTAACCTGCCATCTGAGAACGTACAATATACAATGCATGAGTTTAAAATCATATGCAAGCATACACATATATATAAATAGTATCATCATCATCATAACGTACCCAGCCTTTTCAGGACTCAGTGTATAACGTACCCGGCTCTTTCGAGACTCGGTGTATAATGTATCCGGCCCTTTCAGGACTCGGTGTATAACATACCCGGCCCTTTCGGGACTCGGTGTGTAATACCAACTAATCAATAGTTGCACAATGGGTGCCGTACTCCGCCGACTATAGCGCGGCTCGGTGTAGTAAAATAGTTTATATATATATATATATATATATATGTATATATATATAATGAGCCAATGAAGTACAACGGCCTTTCGGAGTGACATAAGATCGGTAACCTCCGAAACAATTCATGGAACCCGTATCGAATCAAAGAAATAATTAAATGACGATAAACATGATAATGTTCAAGAATCAATCAAATAATTAAGGCTTTAAGATTTGAAACACATAGCATAGGAATGAAGTGAATTTGTTATGGTACGCTCTTGTTCATGTTCTAGTTGGATTCGTGCCAAAGAAAGAGAGAAACGAACACCTTACATACCTTATTCGCTAAGCCACCACTTAAAGAAATCCTTTAATTCGATGCCTGACCTTCACCCAAACCCATATATATTGAGAAATATATCTTTAATCATACTTCCATCATATTTCCATCAACTTATATGCACTAATTATCAAAGACTAATTTGGTTTACGAAAATTTGGGCAGCATCTCCCCTATATCATCTACTTCCTCCAAATACCAAAACAACTCCCAAACAATACCAACAACATCAACAACAATATCCTCAATATTCTACAAGATAAATATGTACAATTTTATCCAAAACTCCCTTCAAACTTCAATCCATAAGCCAACAACACCAACACAATAATTATAACTCTTATTCTTATAAATATTCCTAAATCAATATTAATAAAGAGAGATTCACACCTTACCTTTGCTAGAATAGGAAGATCTTCAATATTTACATTGAATCCAAGCCAACTCTAACGAAAAACAAAACTACAATCATGGCTATACGCTATCCGGACCCCGATTAATACTCCGTCACTCAAAATTACTCAAAATCCTCAC
Organism: Lycium ferocissimum; assembly: GCF_029784015.1. Taxonomy (NCBI): domain Eukaryota; kingdom Viridiplantae; phylum Streptophyta; class Magnoliopsida; order Solanales; family Solanaceae; genus Lycium; species Lycium ferocissimum. The sequence goes on from NC_081346.1 coordinate 26,927,069, forward strand.
TTTTATGTTGTATATGAGCTCTCATATGTTGCTGAACTTTATAGAATATTTTAGGAGATTATGATGGAGAAAAATGGGGTTTTTAACCCTTTTATAGTGGATAAGAGTCGGTTGGTACTGTAGCAGCGCGCCCTGCTCTGACCGCCTAACTTGTAACATCCATAATTCTCTACTCTAACGTCGTATCGATGAGAGGTTTGTTGCGTTGGAAACTAGACTTCATGAACTTCAATTTAGGCTTTTGATTTGCTTCAAAACTCCTCATATACTAAAAGATATTCTTTTTCAAAGTTGGACCAAAATTGCCCCTCATATTTTCCATAAAATCCAACAAACTTAATTTCCTTGATCCACTTGCCCTCCAATTCTTCCGTAGCTTATTATATGAACTTAAACCCTCGTAACGATGAGATAGGTGCATACAATCACACATATTCTAGGAAGTCCTCCAGGTCTACGCTCAAAACAACTAATGCCTAATAGATTTCACGTACAAAACTACGAGGTGTAACAACTTTAACATGTAGTTTGTATTGTAGACCATATAAATAGGTTGACTGTATAACTAAATTAGGTGTATGTCTATATGAATAAACATTTTAGAGGGAAAAATAAAAAAATATTTATAAAATATCAATTTATGATCTCTAAGTGTTGGAAGAATAAAATTAAGCATGCTAAGTGTAATAAATGCTTTTTCTTGGAGGGCAAAGATTTGGAGGGAAATATCAACTATGGAGCCAATTCTTTATTGAGGGTACAACAGGCTTTTTAACCGAGTTGTGCCACATTGTGCCATTGTGAGTTGTGCCAAATAGCAGCACTCATTCCATAAATTGAGTTCTACGAGTCACATTTGTAACAAGCCTGCATGCAACTTCCAGTGCATCATTATTATAATTTGCCTCATTTAATATGTCAATACAATTAATAGAGGTGGGGATATGAAATTGATACTTAAAAGAACACAAAAGGAAAAGTTAAAAGAACACAAAAGGAAAAGAATTTTTGTACTACCGGAAAAACTATGCTTCGAGAAGTTGTTAGTAATGTTGTTGACCGTCAGCATCGCTGGAAATGCTTAGCCTCAAAGCACAAAATAAGAGAGGCATGCTTCAAAATTCCTACGGCTTCTCTCTTTTATTAATTGAGTGACTTGAAAGTACATATTAATATCTCCATGCACCAAACGCCAAAAATACTGTTGCTTATTTCTCATTCGATGCTATATATACCCAAAACCCAGTTGCACTATCATCTCATCATCTTCCTTCTAAGTTGCAATTAAATCTTTAATTACCTCAGTTCATCAGCATTATTTAGCTTGATTCTTCAAGTGTAGTGTCCAATTAATGGCTCCTTTTACTACAATCGTATTTCTTGTTTTGTTAACAGTCCCTCTGTGCAGTGCAACTCTTGGAGTGCAATACTATGATCAAACATGCCCTCAGGCTGAAGATATTATCTATCAAACAATTCGCAATGCTTCGATTTATGATCCTAAAGTCCCCGCACGTATTCTCAGGATGTTCTTCCATGATTGTTTCATTAGAGTACTCTCTCTTTCCCTCTCTATATGTATTTGTACGAGTCATTAGTATTAATTATCACGAATAGATGCATGCAAGAGATGTAAGTTGAAACTGTTTTGTTAATGATTTACAGGGATGTGATGCATCAGTTCTATTGGATTCAACACCAGGAAACAAAGCAGAGAAAGATGGTCCGCCCAACATCTCTCTTGGAGCATTCTACGTGCTCGATGACGCCAAAACTAAGCTCGAAAAGGCTTGTCCAGCAACTGTTTCTTGTGCCGACATACTTGCCATCGCAGCTAGAGACGTCGTTGCTATGGTAATATTCCATCATTAAATAGTTAATTAATTCTTGTGCACTGGCAGTGTATTGTTTTTTTCTTAACACCAGCAATTGTCTATAAATCTGCTAAATTGGTATCTAAAGTGCAGTAAATAACATGTTACAAATGGTGAAAATATACTAATCTAATGTAAGAAAAAACTTACGCGCTCTCTGTGTATATAAGTTAAATAAATCAAACGCTTAACTTGCATTCATCATTTCATAAATACTTCATGTTTTAATCAACTTTGTAGTCTGGGGGTCCGTACTGGAATGTACTAAAAGGAAGGACAGATGGGAGAGTATCAAGGGCAAATGAGACAGTAAACTTACCAGCTCCATCCTTCAACACTAGCCAACTCGTTCAGAGCTTTGCCAACAGAGGATTAGGAGTGAAAGATTTGGTTGCTCTTTCTGGTGGACACACACTTGGGTTTTCGCACTGCTCTTCATTTGAACCCAGGCTTCATAACTTCAGCTCAGTGCACGACACTGACCCGACCTTGAACGCCGTATTTGCACAGACCTTAAAGCAGAAATGCCCCAAACCAAACAAAGATCGAACTGCAGGGCAATTCTTGGACACAACTTCATCAGTATTCGACAACAACTATTACAAGCAAATTATTACAGGGAAAGGGGTTTTTGCATCAGACCAGAGTTTGTTGAATGACTACAAGACTGGTTGGATTGTTAAATCATTTGCCGATGACCAAGCTTTGTTCTTCAAGGTATTTGCTGCTTCAATGATCAAGCTTGGAAATGTTGGTGTCCTTGAAAAAGGAGAAGTTAGACTCAACTGCAGAGCTATAAACTGAGAAAGCTGCGTTATATTTCCAAAGTTTGTTTGAAAATGAGTGTATTTTGTGTATCCTTGTTTGTCTTTTTTTTTTTTTTTTTTTTTGCTGGTGAATAATTCTCTAAATTGCGAGGCTTAATGAAATAATAATATCTGTACACTATGTATTAATGCCTTGTAACGTGCAGAGATGGCAGAGGAAGAATAACATCATCAAATTGTTACACATGGTCATGATCTATCCTTTAAATTGAATTTAGTGTACACGTACAAATTTCTTTCAAATGTTCTGTCATCAAAATTGAAATATATTTCGTAGATTCAGAGGTAGAGCAGAGTGGAAGCCTTGAGAAATGAATGTATAACTGCAACAAATCCTAGGTTCTTCTGAAGTAACTCAATAGATTAATATGCTCTATAGATTAATATGCTCTCTAATTAGTAGTGCCAATCCATAAGAAGCAACCAACATAAGACCACTAGGTTCTTGAGTCTCCTAGGGAGTCTAGAGTCATGTCAATGTTGACTCTCATTTGTGTATATCAGGTCACATACTCGTTAGAGAGAAGCTACACGACATTTTGTTAGCTTTTTTCTTCTTTCTAAATCTAGATCGTGCGTTGAGCTTGAAGCCAGTAGTGAATTTTCAATTCTTATCGAATTCCCGACGTTCTAAATATGTAAGTGACAAGCATAAGTCTCGGAGTCCAAGCATCGTCACCAACTACTTCCGAAGTAGCCCTTGAGGTGTCAATTACGCCAAAAATGAGATTAAAGAATGAAGTCAGGACTGAAACGAAATAGATGTTGCTGGGAAATAGGCAACGGTGAATTGGAGTTGGTACACAAATACTAACGGCTTACTTGAGAAGGAAACAAAGGAACGCTATCCCTGAGTATTATTGAAATGGATTGTGCCTCGTGAAAAGACATACCAAAACATGGGAATAAAGAAGGCACATTAAAAAGATAAAGCACTAAGTGGTAATCAGGACATGTTAGCCTAATTTATGGAGGGTACTTAAAGAAACTCCCTCCAGATAAAAAAGAGTGTCCACTTAGCCATTTCAGACATTCCTTAAGAAAATAGTAACTTCTAGAAAAAAATAGGTAATTTGAATAAACTTGCCTAATTAAAAAGGTATTGGGATTTGATCACATAACACTTAATAGGGGTAAATTTGAAAAACTAAGGTTAACTCTTTTTTGATTTGATAAGTGGACAAGCTTTTTGACCCAATAAAAAAAGGCTAAGTGGACATTCTTTTTTATTAGGAGGGAGTACAATAATTCGAACTTGAATAAGAGACTTCGAACTTGAATACCTTATTGTATTAAAATTTCTTCGAAGGGTGACGAGGGCTGACAAAGACCTATTTGGTCAAGAAATGCAAGTCAACTAAGTTCGCAGCTTGTAACAATTCGACCTTTAATGTTTTGTATTTACAATTACAAAACATATTTTGAAGCTTTGTTTAAGTTTGCTTAACCATTTAAGAACTGTTGGGATGATTGGGGTTGAGAATCGGCGGCTCAGGATAATTTTGAACATGTCGAGCCTTAAAATGTAGGAACTCAACCCGTGATTTTTTTAGTATTTTCGGCCTAAATTGAATTTTGCGCGTGTACATAAGCTCATAATGCTAGTTAAGACTTGCAAGGATGGCTTCAGAGGTTACCCGAGGGTTTAGAGTAGATTCGGACACATTTACAATTTAACTGCCGTTGCAAAATTTCTGGTGTCTAGTGCCGGCGCCACAACGCTAAAGGAGCGCAATAGCACTAGCGCCTTAGTGCTAAAGGAGTGCAATAGCAGTGAACCTAGAAAAGCGAGAATTTCTGTGATAGCGCCAAAGGATCGCTATAGCGCTGAAGGACACTTCAAGTATAAATTCAAACAGAGTCACCTGCAGACTTAGAATTTGCAATTTTTGAGGGTAGGAGCTTGAGGGATGGATCCAAGGCGTAAGTATGGTGATTATACGTGAATTTCGTGTAATTTCATCCATGAAATCATGAGATTAAAGTGTACCTTACTTTAAAAAAAAAAAAAAAAAAAAAAGGTCCATTACCCAAAAAAATCGACCGCTATCGATTTATATCTTGGAGTTACAGACATAAAATCAACCACCAAAAGCAGCGCACCAGTATCAAAAATGGCGGATGCGGTTGGTGAATTGGCGGGAAAAAAATATATGGAAAAACCGGCCATACCTGTCGATTTTCTTAAATTACACAATTATAAAAATACACCATCCAGGGATCGAACCGATGTTTTTACCGTAGAAGGACACTATTCTACCATTAGACTATTGGTGCTTCTTGATTTAAGACTTTCTTTCTTTATATTTATACTCTTTAAGCACATTTTTTCATGATAATAACTGATGGACTCGATCAACTTTTTAAAGAAAAAATAAATTATAGACCGTTTTGGTTAGTAATTTGGTCGGTTTTTTCAAATGAGTTGATCGAAGATTTGATTGAAAGATCGATCGACTAGGTTGGTTTTTATCAATTATTTTAAATAATAAACTAATTGTATCGTACGGTTTGTCAAAAAAAAAAAAATCTAGCAAAAATGACAGATCGAATCGGTCGCTTTTTTTTTTTATTTCCCAATTTATATGCTAAAAAAATTGACCAAGTCGATCAATTTTTTGTTTTTTCGATTTTGGCGCTTAAAAATGGACTGAATCAGATAGTTTTTCTGTTTCTTATTATACCTTTGGGATTTAACAAGGAACTTTGTTCTGTAATCAGGATTTACCTACAGCCGTTGTCGGTATAGGGTGCGTAGGTAATTTGAGCCTCAATAAAAGTAGCAGAGGTAGTCCCCTGGAAAATACCGATGGAGCCCCTCGGTCACCCATCGGTTTTTTCATCTGATAAAATATTCAAGGAAATTCAGATATATCGATGGACTCTCTTGGTACATTTAAAAATCATATGATATTGATATATTATTTACCAATAGACGTTCATTGGTTTGTTAAAGTTAATAAATATTAAAAAAAATATACCAATAATGTCTCAGTAAATATAAATATTCAAAAATTATATTATCCAACATACTAAGAGACTTCATTAGTGCGTTAAATAAAAAATAATTATACTGGAAACTTCCAACAGAGTTATACTGAAAATATGTGTTTGATAAATTTTTCGAGAGATCCCTTGGTAAGTCCTTTGATATTATTTCAGGTATTATTTCGAAACGTAATGCCTAATTTTTTACTGCATCAACTGTCAAGCGGAAGATGTATGTCAATAGAGGCTTTAAAGAAGCAACAACACAACCAACAATAGCACTAATTCAACCACAAATATCATATATTATACTAATTCAACCGTAAAAAATTCAAATATCAAAATTAACCTATTAAACTAAACATCATATGAATCCAACCAAACTTCAAGTCACTCAAACAAACATCAAAAGCATCCCAATAAACTTCAAAATACTTCAAAAGAAAATAATCCACAACTAAAATGACCATTGACACCAATACTCCTCTCCATCCTCCTCATTCTCTGCATCTTGTCCATCATCATGATCGGTGGTTGAAGGCGGAGAATGGGGCAATTATATTTGATTAATTTATTCACTGAAATTCTGAGGTCTTTGATGTCATCTGATTGACGGTGCACCTCTGACTCAAGCGTTGATCGTAAATCGCTCCTCCTTCATCTTTTTTGCTCGTTCTGTCACATAATTCCTAAGAAGCTACTGAAGCTGCCATTGCATCTCGTCAAGTATCAAGTTGCCCATTTGGTACGGTTGGAGGCCTCCCTATTACTTGCAGTCCACACTGGAGGCGATGGAGGTTCTGCTAGGACCAAAGCTCCTATGCTCACTACAAAAAGGATGCTAATTATTTTTTAGAGACAAAAATCGATAGACTCCGTCGATCAACTATTCCTTTAAAGTAGTGGACTGTCACTACCGAAAAATCAACAAAGTTTATTTTTAATATTTTAAAAATAAACCGAAAGAAGTTTCGACGGTTTTTAATTTTTTTTTTTTTAATTAAATCGAAACTATAAATTTTTTGTATAATTTTTTTTTAAGAAACCTATGAAAATTCACCGGTTTTTTTTTTTCTAAGCAAACTGACGGAATTTGTCAGTTAATTTTGCTAAAAAATACAATTGAAGAGTATAGATAGTTAAAAATAGCGGAAGCTTAGACTAATGAGCAATAGTGGTCTAGGGGTAGAGTAGTTCTATGCCATTATAAAGACTTGGTGGGTTCAATTATCAGCTGGGGCATTTCAAAGTGTTGTGAGGAAAAAACCGAGGGTCGATTTATCAAACCGAGATGATAATTTTTGAGAGACTTATGCCCATCCGTAGTTTAATTTGTCCAAAAATTCTCATTTACCGACGGATCCTTTGATTTTCTCCCTCGGAAAAACACGTATTTAGTAGTGGCTCCCTCCTTATACACCCTGCCAACTGCGTCCAACCAAAAGGGGAGAGTTTCTTTATTTAATGGCATGATTGAATGGTCTTGATCATCGGTCGGCTGAGTTACGTTCTCATTATGTCCATTTTCCATCTACATTATACAAATAACAATGAGTGCAACTTGAATAATTAACAGACGCTGCAACTTTAATTTAACTAACTTGAATTATTAACAAATTATACAACATAAGCGAAGCTCTAAAGAGAGTTTAAGTTATTAAACTATTGAACTATCGGATGTCCCAGAAGTGACAAATTTTATTATAAAGAAGAAAAGAAAACTTTCCTATTTGATCATATAACTAAAAGTATCTTCGAGTTCAAAAAAGGCCTGGACCAATAGGTTACATTTAATGGAAAAAATCGTATTTTTTCATATGAATTTCAACTTAAGTTGTTAGTATATTGATTTTTAACATGTTTGTCGTTATACAAATACTTAGACATTAAAGAATATACGCAAGTAGAAAATCGTGGATTCAATTTTTGGTTCTTTTTTTTTTATTTTCCACCTGACGTCCAATGCTCGCATTGAGGACCCGACTAATTTGAATTCGCGAAGTATAAGACCCATTTTAGAGGGAAACGCTCCTTGATAAGATTTTTTCATACCAAATTTAAACCCGAGATCTTTGGTTAAAGGTGGAGGGATCCTCGCCAATCCCTCCCACTAAAACCTCTGTTGGTAACTGTGGATTCAAGTTGATACGCTGGTAAAGCAAAAAGCAGCTGAAAGAAAAACATAAGAAAAAAAGAGAATATTGGTTATTTTCTTTCTTTTATAAAGTGATAAACAAAAAGGTTTCAATCACACACTTTGATATTAAAAGGTAGTAATAAAGGAAGTTTGTCTTAGTGGAAAAGTGCTTAATAATTCGGCAGAATAAACAGATTCCCCCGAACTGTCGATTTTTTTCGGTGTCAGACACCTAAACTTGGGCAATTACCCCCGAACTTGGAATATGATAGTCGACCCCTTATTTGGCAAGAACCCATGGTAAGTGTGACACCTTGCATTACGTGGATATTTTTGTCCATGGCATTTTTTAAGGATAAAATATATATTTTTTTACCTTTTTAAGTTCACCAATTATTTAGATCATCTTTTTTGGGCCAAATCTGTAAAAAAAGAACTTGAAACAACAATATTTTGACCATACTTTTTCTTATTTGCCTAAAGATAATAATATTCTAATCAAGTTGTTTTTATATATTTGGCCAGAAAAAGAAGAAATACACAGTTAAAGCAAATAATCATTGTATCTAAAAGGAAATAAATAAAATATCAACCAAATATTTTAAGAATTTGACCCCAAAAAAATAATGTAGAGTTGAAATAAATAGTAATTGCATGAAAAGAAAAATACACAATTTTTTTTTTGTAGAAAATACACCGTTTAAACTTCATTACTTTTGCTAAACCTTCTTTTTATTTGGCTAAAATAAATAGAGTTTCAACTAAGTTATTTAGATTTGGATCCAAAAAAAGGAAAAAAAATACATAGTTGAAATAAATAATCATTATATCTAAAAAGAAAAAAGTACAATTGGGATAAAATATGCAATGAATATTAAGAAAAACCAAAAAGAAACACAATTGGAAAAAATAAATCATTATATTGATTATATGGCGATTAATAGTTGAAAAATACTCCACTTGGAAGTCGATTTTTTTGATTTTTGATCCTTCCACGGGCCTAAAAGAGAGTGTGTTCACGCTCTTTGCCACATCAGCGTCTAGGGGGGTCGAGACTATCATATTACCAAGTTCAAGGGGATAATTAAGCCAACGTATAGTTTAGGTATACACTAAATAAAAATCGATAAGTTCAGGGGGGTTCCAAGCTATTCTGCCTAATAATTCGGCATTATTACTAACAGTTTCTTATCACTTTGATTTTCAAAGCATTAGTTGTAAATTAGCATGTTCTTCCCAGAAGTACACTTTTTTCGCATTTATATTTTTAGATATAAAATAACAAATATTTAATCGGATTGTATTCACAAGCAAATGGTGATAATGACATAATGTATATCATTATCAAGTCTAATGGCATTTTTTATTTTTTTAAATTGAAATAGAAAAAACTTTAATTGATGGATTCTGCTCATAATCATATTGACAAAATCCAACCATTTCTATTGTTTTTTAAATATAAAATAATTATATATTAAATATTAAATATGTAGTTTTATTAATTTTAATTTAGCAACAGATATTCCTCGGTATTATAAAAAAAACCCAAAATAATTATATCTACTTTCCGAAAGAACACATTGGCACATTCTTTTCTAAAATTTTCATTTATTTTTTGTTAATTCACCGATGGTGAATATCAATAATGGAAAAAGAAAAATTCATGATATTATATTTGTATTACGTAGAGACGCTTTCGGAAGTTTTATTTTATTTTTTATTATGTACCGAGAGACTCTCTCGGTATAGCCAATTAAACTTTGACTTAAAAGTCGCTTAATTTACCGAAAGACGTCCCTCAGTATCTTTTAAACAAATGAAAATTAAAATATTTGACATTTTTAAGAGACGCTATAGCAAAGTCTGTGGCAATAATGGCACAAAATATATCTCTGATAGCCTTAGTCGGTGAAAGGCTATTTTTAATGGTATGTTGGTTTAATTTGGCTTTGGGATTACCATGTGTGATCTCTACTCTTTACTCTCTCATTTGACCTTGAACTGACTTTTCCCTGAGCTTTGTTAGCATACATTTGACTTCCGAGGACGAATGGTACGATTTCCGAGGCCATCGAATGAGTATTAGATAGATTTTTGTGAAAATAGGCCTTAAAGTAAAAAATGTTTGACTCAAAGTCGACTTTTGGTTAAACGGAACTTTTTTGAAAATTCGTCGATTTTGAGAGGTCTGGATGGTCATTTGTAATTTGCAAGTATGTTCGGTTCGGTTCTCAATGCGCTCGGATGCATTTTGGGACTTGGGTTGGAAATTTGGTTTTAGGCTATTGGGGGTTGAGTTGGTCAACAAGACCCCTATTGGGAATTTTGAGGCCACGAGTGCGTTGGTGGCATATTTTTATGTACGTCTACATATCTAGTTTTTGTGTGTGGGGCCTCTGGTGATAGTCGGATTTCTGGTTGAGACTTGTGGAAGTTGGGAAATTTCTGGTGTCTGGTGTACCGTATGGCGGCACTAGAACTATGGCAGCGGTACAACCATAGCAGTGGCCCTACCGCTATAGCGGCTTAGTATATTTGGGGGTGACCGCCGTAGCAGTTACGTTACCGCTGCAGCGGGGCCGTCGTAGCGGTCTCGCAACCCCTGCAGCGGGTGACGAGGTAGTTTAATATTTAATGAGATGATAAAATCCTTAAGTGCCTCATTCATTTCCATTCAGTTCTAAGCTTCTAGGAGGGCATTTCAAGAGACTTTGGGGTGATTCTTCATTGTGGTAAGTCCATCTATCCTCATTCTTCATTTATGATTTATAATCCGCCTTAGAAACTCCCTAATTTATTAGAGTTTTCTAATAACATGAGTATTAAAGAGGGTTTTTGGGTTTCTTTCTTGAATGAGTTTTTGGTTATTAAACCTTGATTTATGGATGGATTAAGCTTTATTAAGTATGGAATTGATGGGTAGTCGCTATATAAACATGAATCTACCATTATTAGTGACCAATTTGCGGAATTGGAAGTTAGGGTTTATACCCAAATTTGGGGGTTTCACCTAGAATCCGAATTGGCCTAATCCATGAGTTAATCTAGCCATTGTTTGATGGGAATTGATCACCTAGAGTATGAATTTCATATTTAGCCTTCGAATTGACCATTTTACCCTTAAGGGTTCGTTTTCCCCATTGCATGAGTTAGGATTTGGGACTTGAATAGAAGTAAGGCTTATGGTGTTGTCCTTCTTGATTCTAATACCGTATTCGGATATGACTAGACTTCTATTACTTTGAGACAAAAAGGAAGGGTAAGGCTCAAGTTTGACGGTTCAAGATTGTTGTTCGGCTTTCCAGGTAAGTTGTGGCTTACCTTATGATTAGACTTCGGTTAGTAAAACATATGTAGAGTTAGTGATTGTCGGAGACAGTATGTACGCCCTCGGGTGTGGAGTTGGGATGGAATTCTACTAGGTTGGTTGCTGATTGATTGTAGCTTGTCGCCTTGTTATGTTCTATTTGTATTGTGGCTTTATGTGTTCGGGCTTGTGGCCTGTTGGAAACTCTAGGGATCATGCTTAACATTTCATATATGATTTGGAGGATTCTATGTATCATAGGAGACTAGTTGGATGTAAATTTGACTTATGACTTACTGTTGATTATGACTTTATGCATGATATGCGTCTTTATTTCATATGTTATTGATATTGAACCATAACTTGGTACAGGGGATGTTAAAAGAGAATGAAACATTGAATGACTATAGATTGGATGCTTAGTGGTTGACCTTAAGAGTTGGAGACTGTATTTTATCATATGCTGATGTCGTTGGAAGGGTAAGGAAAGATAGGATATTGTTGATGTTGTTGTTGTGATAAGTGTCCCTGTGTGGCACGACTGAAATGAATATGTTGCATTCGATATTTTCATTGCATAACATACATTTTCATATCCATGCTATATCGTTGTGATCTTGATACTGGTGTGATGGTGATAAATAAGAAGGGAAGTGATTATGATTCTTATGACATTATTATATCGCGGAGCCATCTCTATCTTTTGTGTGATACGGAGTGCCTAGCGAGGAGTTCGGTGGAGGAGTCATTTTTGGCTGTGTGACACAGAATGACGGTATATGGACTTAGCGGTCCCCCGTAAGTCATGACTGTCGGATGGTTGACATCTTCTCCCCGGAGCATGTGTGTATCAGGATGGATGAACCATTCTATCTTTGTGTGATATGGAATGATGGTACTTAGCGATTCCCCATGGGTCATGATTGTCGGATGGTGGACATCGCCCTCCCAGAGCATGTGTGTATCGTTGCATATCATTGCATCCATATTTCATCCACTCATACCCCTGATTTCTGGTTGTGATTATTATTTGTACTGTGTGGTGTTCGTGAATACTGATTTCCTGTTTGGTTCCTGATTTGAGTTTAGATGCTTCACTATAGGCTTTATCTGGATATAACTCACTGAGGGCTTCTTGGATATTTCGATACTTGAACTGTTATTCTTGGATATGTGTTTATGCCTTATATCTGATTGCGAGCAGGTCTATTCTACAGTCTCTTTCCTCATATATGTTCACTATATGTTGTCGGCCTATGATGCTTACTCAGTACGTGTTTTTTGTACTGATGTTACCTTGCAACACTTCTTTTCGAGGTGTAGAGTTTGAGACAGGTTCCGCTCCTACATCTCGAGGCTGAGTTCCGAGGCCTAGCTTGCGAGTTTCTAGGGTAAGCATTTGAAGAGTCACTGCCCGGAGGCTCATCTATCCTATCTTTATATTCCATCATTCAGATAACTTTTTATTTGACTTTCAGACTTGTGTATTAGACATTCTTGTAGCTGATCTTGTACGAGTCAGACCAGTTCTTTAGGGATTGTAATGTCTTCCGCACTTATTCATTTTTAAATGATATTGAGATTTATTGTTATTTACATTGTTGTTCCGCATTTCTAGTTGTATGCTAGTTAAGGAAAGGGTTCGCCTATCGAGATGGAAAATGGTATGTGGCCACACGACTTAGTAAAATTGGGTTGTGACATGTAAATAGTCTGAATTTCTTGGTTAGGTGTAGCCAAATCCGCCCCTGATTCCTAGACGTCAGTAATAGCTTTCAGCTCGTGATGAACTATTTATATACGTACGGACAAAGATTTAATTTTATTATGGAAAAGGCTCAAATATGCCATCCAACTATCAGAAATGGCTCATTTATGCCACTCGTCAATAGTTTGGCTCATTTATGCCATCGAACTATAGGAAATGGCTCATTTATGCCACTCATCAATAGTTCGACTCATTTATGCCATCGCCTGTTATCAAAATGACTCATCCATGCCATATTTCATTAAAGCTGGTTTTACAATACCATATATGACACGTGGCCTCCAACTAGATTATGATTGTGGGTGGGTAAGGTGTATGAAATTTGGATTTTTATTAATTTATTATTTAAAATTGGGTGGTTTAATTAAACGACGTAGACCTCTAATTGGAGGCCACGTGTCATATCTGGTATTATAAAATCGGCGTTAATGAAAAATGGCATGGATGAGTCATTTTGGTAACGGGCGATGGCATAAATAAGTCAAACTATTGATGAGCGGCATAAATGAGTCATTTCCTATAGTTTGATGGCATAAATGAGCCATTTTCTATAGTTTGATGGCATAAATGAGCAAAACTATTGACGAGTGGCATAAATGAGCCATTTTCGATAGTTAGATGGCATATTTGAGCCTTTTCCGATTTTGTTACATTTCATATATACTTATTCTAAACCCCCTAAATCTATATTCTAAATTTGCCTCTAAACAGTGGTCTTCACCATGGAGTTATTATGTATGTAGAACATATTGCAAGTCACGTCTTTAACAAGGGTGCAACTTCCAGCTAGGGGTACATGGACCGAGTTGGTTCAGATTTTTTAAATATTAAACCAAATCAATTGCGTCGGATTTTTAAATTTATACACCAAACCAAACCAATAAAATTCAGGTTTTTCAATCTCGGGTTTTCTTGGATTTTCGGGGTTTTTTTTCTTTTTTTCCGGAATAGTCCTGTACAAAACATATAACTTTTACTTCAAATATTTCTTTAGTCTTAGTAAGATACAACTATATAATTAAGGTGTTTTATAAGAAAATAACACAAAATGTGAGAAGAGTGATGACATTGTATTAAAATATTCAACAAAAGATAATAAAATCGGTTAAAATAAATATTGGTAATTAATAAGCCATAAAGAAAATGATCGTAATCTAAAAATATTAAGTCATGCTAAAATAAGTACGGCTAATAAGTATTAATTACAAGACAAGAAAAAAACTTAAGTTATGTAATTTCACTCTCTAAACTAATTATGCAAAACTAAATAATAGATATCCAAAATTATTGTCATTCCTAGTGGTAAATTGAATTTCTTTTGTTAGTATTAGTGTTGAGTTGGTTTTGATTTGGACTTTATATGAGTTATTAACATTAATAGGATATAAAACTTATTGACATTCAAAATTCTAAGTTCAAACTTAATAATATGATAATAGATAAAAAAAACTATGAAAATTTGACAAATATTTATAAATTACATTACAAATAAATATTTTAAAAATTGAATAATGTAATGTCGGGTTGGTTTGACTTTTTTAAGCTAAAACCAAACCAATTATGGTCGGATTTTTTTTTCAACAGTCATACCAAACTACTAGTCGGTTTTTTTTCCGATTTGACTCAATAAATCGGTTTGGTGCGGTTTGTCGGTTTACTTTGTACACCCCTACTTCCGGTGCATCATTAATATTTTGCTTCGTTTAATGTGTCAATACAATTAGAGATGGGGATGGGAAATTGAGAGTTAAGAACACAAAAATAAAAGAAATATGAACTACTGAACTAAAAAAACTATTCTTCGAGAGAAGTTGTTAGTAATGCTGTTGATCGTAAGCATCGCTGGAAATGCCTACTCTCAAAGCACAAAGTAAGAGAGGCATGCTTCAAAATTCCTAAATCTTCCCTTTTTTATTAATGGGATAAGACACTATTACCTTTGAAATTTGGCATGATTCTTCTACGATACACGCTTCTCCGCATGATTCTTTACAACAAACCTTATTTTTTCAGGGGTCCTATTACCCCCTGAACTTTTTTAAAACGGAATAGTTACCACTCTGAAACTGGATATCTACTCTCTTATGGGGGAGTGACATATACTCTCCTTGCCACATGTATATTTATTTATTTTCTATTTTTAAATTCTTTTCACTTACGTGGCAATTTTTTAAAAAATTTGAAAAACTGAATTTTCTTTTAAAAAAAAATGAAAAATGGATATTTAAAAAAAAAATCAAATTTTTTGATTTTTTTTTTTAAAAACCGTTTCTTAAAAAAAAAAAAAACTGAAAACATGGATTTTGTTTTTTAAATATGGAAAAAATAGATTTCTTTAAAATATGGAAAACTGGATTTTTTTTTTCTGAAAAATGTCTTAGAAAATCTATATTTTCATGATTTCATTTTTTCAGGACACTTTTTTTTTTCAAATAAAATCTGGATTATTCTTAAAAAAATATGGAAAAAGTTGTTTTCTTGTCAAAATGTGAAAAAACTAATTACTTTTTTAAAATGTGGAAAACCCGTTTTTTAAACGAAACCTAGAAAACTAGATTTTTTTCATATATAGAAAAAAATAATCAGTTTTCCACATTAAAAAAAAAATCAGTGTAGAAAACTACTTTAAGCTTTAATTATAATTACTTAGGTGTAATTAAATGTGAAGTACCCAATTAAAAAATGACACGTATTAGATTTTATGCTTCTCACTCTCCCAAAGAGAGTGAATTATACTCTCCTTGCCACGCCAGTGCTTAGGGTGTTACTTATTCTGTTTTAAAAAAGTTCAGGAGGGCAATAGGACCCCTGAAAAGGTAAGGCGTGTCGTAACAACTTTGGCCAAAATTCCGGAAGGGGGGGGGGGTAGGGTAACGGTGCCTTATCCCTTTATTAATTGAGTGACTTTAAAGTGCATATTATATCTCCATGCACCAATCGCGAAATATATTGTTTGTTTAATTCTCATTCTCAGCTATATATGTAAGGAAATCATCCTATTTTCAAGTGATTGATATGATTTGATTATAATCTGGCTGTAATTAATTTGATTAGAATTTCATTTCAATTAGGATTTTTTTATCCTTGGTAGGATATTTCTCTTGCTTTCCCGTAAAAATGCTGAAACATTATGTGAATGATAGATAAGGAATTCAGCCATCTTCTAAATCTTTCATGGTATCGGAGGTGCTATGTAACGACCCACTAGGTCGTTATGAGAGGGTGACTTAGGAAACTAGACCTCCGTTGGGAATTTCGAGGCCGCGGGTGAGTCTATAGTGTAATTTTATGTGTTTGTGCATGTTTTGTTTGAGTCAGTAGGGCCTTGGATTGGTGTAGGGATTTTTGGGTGAAAACGGGTGTCAAACCCGAGCTACTGGTCATAATGGACCACTGCAGCGGGTGAGGGACCACTACAGCAGGTCCGTCGTAGTTGTCAGGGGGTCGCCGCCACCGGAGGCAGGACTTTAATGAGGTCCGCCATAGCAGGAGCCTTCCCGCTATAGCGAGACTACTGCAGTAAGAGACCAACCGCTGCAGCGGTCGACGGGAGGGAGAAGCCATGATTTATATTCTTTATTCCGAACCCATTCCCCACATAACACCAAAACAGTTTCTAAGAACTACTGTGACGAATAACTGAGGCTAGGGCTAAAGTGCGCTTGAAAGGTAAGTCTCAACCCTTGACTTTGTTAATTCCATCATCATGTTAGAATCCATGACTCGTTAAAGGTCCATCAATGGTGAATGAAAGGGCTAAAACCCTAGAACTTAAGAAAACCCTTGATTAATGAATGGATTGTTGATTTTATTGTTACTAAATCATCTAAGAGTATATATTATTGCTTTCTAGGATGAGAACTTGTCTATTAATGGTGGAACTTGTGGATTGAGACCTAGGGTTCCATAAAAATGATGACTTTGGTATAAAAACTACTTGTAAAAGGGTTGAATTGATTAAAAAACCCATGAACGGATAGAATATAATTATTGAGGTTGACATTATGATGAATTCACCCTTAGTAATAGTCCTCTCATTTGAAAAAGGTAGAAGTAGTTGGGTTCTTTTTCTCAAATTGTGGTATTGTTGGAGTAGATGATTGAATACTCATGTAGCTCTATATTTCTAGACTTTGAACGTTCAGAAGCTTCGCGAAAGGGGAAAGCTATCGCAGAGTGATTGCATTGTTCCAATTCTGCTTTGAGGTAGGTTACGGTCTACTTGATTTAGACTTTGATTAGTTGATTGTATGTGATATGAAATTGATAGGAGAAGCATGATTAGGGCTTCAGACAAAGAGTGTGGTTGATAATTCCTATAGTTTGATACAGATTGACTAATTACACGATGAATTGATATGAAATGATAAAGCAGGAGTTCATATATACTCTTCTTATTGACTGGGAGGATTCCCTTATTCATGTTATTGATTGTTGAGTCTTGATATGACTTGTGACATGGTGACTTGTGTTCCCTGATATTGATTTATTGATTGTTCCCATTCCTTGTTTGTTTGTGAAACGGAAATACATTGTGATGAGGAAGATATTATAAATATGAAAAGGCACATTTGACAGGGGGTGAGGATGTGGCCTATGTTAAAGGCTCGTGATCTGAGGTAAGATTCCGGAGTGAGGGTACATGGACACCATGGGTTCCCTGCGTGTGTCATGGCTAATAGGTCAAACACTACCATTTAGCATGTGTGTACAGATATGTGACAAGGTTGAGATAAATTGTGATTTACGATTGTGTTTGGTGATTACGTGGACTGAGCTGCTCTTATTGAATTCTATTGTGTGGTTTTACCTTATCCCTATGTTGATTGATATTTCGGTGTTGGATGATTTCTGTTGATTGTTCTTGAGATTATATGCTATTGTGCCTATCTGTCTATCTTATTGATTTTGTAATTTTATGCATGATACTAATCTTAGTCGGCCTATGCTATCTACCAATACATAGTGTTTGTATTGATACTACCTTGTTGTATTCTTTTGAGTGCAGATTGTAATCCAGAGACTTCTGCGAGTCCTCATATTTAGTTGAGGCCAGATTCCGATAGATTCGAGGGTGAGCTATTCTCCATGCCAAGCCAACTGAAGATCTTCCTATTTTAGATATCTATTTCATTTCGATTACACTATGATATTATTAGACAGTGTTTCTTTCTTACACAGTTATGTTAGAGTCCTTGTACGATGACTTTCGGATTTTGGTGTTGTAATAGTATAGACTTCCGCATATGTTATTTATTTATGGCATGACTAGACTTTTGGAGATATTTATGCTCATTATGTACTTGAATGCTTTACAATTGGCTAAGTAATTTGATAATGGTTTGGGTGGTTGATTAAGTAGATGGTTCGCCCACTAGGGGATTTGGGTGGGTGTTTCTCACGACTGTTTGGGTCGTGAAAAAGTTAGTATCAGAGCCCTAGGTTCTTCGATCTCATTGTATAAGAACATGTATAGTAGAGTCTTGCAGATCGGTACAGAGACGTCTATACTTATCCTCGAGAGGCTATGGGACACTAGGAAAATTCAATTTCTTTCTTTCTTTCTTTCGTGCTACTTGATTCCAATTGGTATCTGCATGATTCAAATTGGTATCTGACTTTTCTTTCCATTCTCTCACATATGGTGAGGACTCGTGCGGCTAGTCAGCAACGCGCTGAGTCCCCTGACCTTCAGGAAATTCCAGATGAGGTAGTAGAGTTTGCAGCAACACCTACATAACCAGATAATATAGCTCCTCCAGTGTTGTCAGATATGATGGTCCGAGTGTTGAACCTGCTGAATGGTTTGACATAGGCAGGTGTGTTACCAGCTTTTCCAGGTGCACAGGGGCCCAGAGTAGGTGATCCAGCTCCGAGCGGAGTTCGTGCTCTGGGGTTACAGCATGCTGCAGCTATGACTCCTCGTTTGGGTAAGACTACAGAGCTGGGTGTAATTCCTAGGCCAGTGGGAGGTCCTGTGTTGACGGGGGCGAGTATGATTTATTTTGGAGGTTCACTAAGATAAAACCTCCAGAGTTCTACGGCACTGAGGTTGAGGATGTTTACGAGTTCATTATGGACTGTCATAAAAAGCTCCATAAGATGGGGGCAGTGGAGAAATATGGTGTTGAGTTCGTGACCTTGCAACTCTTGGGTAATGCAAAATTATGGTGGAGGGATTATGTGGAGTGCAGGCCAGCAGGATCACCTCCATTGACTTGGACTCAGTTCTATCACGTGTTTCCAGACAAATGTATTCCTCGTACTTTGAGAGACCACAGGCGTGATGAGTTCAGCAATATTGAGCAGGGTAATTTGTCTGTGGCTGCTTACGAGGCTCGGTTTCATTCATTGTCTTGCTATGCCCTCCAGCTTGTGCCTATAGAGGAGGAATGGGTTAGGAGATTTGTGAAAGGGTTGAACAACGCCGCCGGTTGTCGGCTCTTCGGCTTGCGACAACGGTGCTTTTTTCAGGAAGTGGTGGATCATGTTAAGATCGTCTAGGGAGTTCGGCAGGAGGGTTACCATAAGCACGCGGAGAAGAAGGCCCGAAAGGGTAGGGGTTACAACGGTTCTTTTGTTAAGGCCCAGAGTTTCAAGCTTTATTCGGGACGCCCCGTTCAGTCAGCTATGCAGGTTTCAGATGGAGACCCGTCGGGGTCGGTCGGCCTTATTCCGGTCGACGAAGGGTTGGGACGGGCTACAGGTATAGTGGTTGCACGTCCGCTTCTAGATCGTGGATACTTTAAGTGTGGTGATACGAGACATTTCAAGAGAAATTGTCCCAGACTTAGGCAGGGTGGTCAGAGTACTCAGTTTCAGGCTCCCCGAGCCCCATCATCAGGTAGAGAGGGAGGATCTTATGGTTGTAACCGTGCTCAGTCTGGGCATAGCGGTCACACAGCTCGTAGGGTAGTCCCCGGCAACGAGGCGGGTTTCGTGCGGTAGAGGTGGTCATCGGCACGTAGGAGCGAGCTCGGACAAAAGGGGAGTTGATCGTAATGGTTCGCCAAGGCTGGTGGACGGGTTCATTATTATGCTTTTCCTGGCAGGATAGAGGCTGAGGGCTCAGATGCAGTTATTACAGGTAATATCTTAGTCTATCACCGGATGGCTTCTGTATTGTTTGACCCGGGTTCTACATTTTCTTATGTGTTTACATATTTCTCTATGGGTCTTGATATGGTTTGTGATTTACTTGATGCCCCTATACATGTATCTACTCCGGTTGGAGATTTTGTGGTAGTAGATAGAGTTTTTCGATCTTGTACTGTCACACTTATGGGGTATGGAACCTGGGTGGATTTGGTGATCTTAGATATGGTAGATTTTGATGTCATTTTGGGTATGAGTTGGTCAAGTCCTTATCATGCAATTTTGGTCTGTCACTCCAAGACAGTCACCTTAGCTATGCCCGGGGTGCCTAGACTTGAGTAAAAGGGTAACCTTAGTCCCTCCCTAAAGAAAATAATTTCCTTTATTCGTGCAAAAAAGCTAGTGGACAAGGGGTGTTTGACTTATTTAGCACATATTCGTGATACCAGTGTTGATATTCCATCTCTTGAGTCAGTTCCTATAGTA
Source organism: Lycium ferocissimum (assembly GCF_029784015.1). Lineage (NCBI taxonomy): Eukaryota > Viridiplantae > Streptophyta > Magnoliopsida > Solanales > Solanaceae > Lycium > Lycium ferocissimum. Next base: position 26,947,551 of record NC_081346.1, read on the forward strand.
TGTTAGTTTGCGAAGGTGTTTCTCGCAGATTTACTAGGCATACCACCAAGCCGTGACATTGATTTTTGCATTGACTTAGAGCCAGGGACCGCCTTATTTCTATTCCGCCATATCAGATAGCACCAGCGGAGTTGAGGGAACTAAAGGAACAACTTCAGGATCTTCTTAGTAAAGATTTCATTCGTCCGAGTGTCTCCCCGTAGGGCGCTCCCATTCTATTTGTGAAAAAGAAAGATGGGACTATGTGGATGACATTAATTACCGCCAGTTTAATTAAGTCACCATCCGAAATAAATACCCCATTCCTCATATTGATGATTTGTTTGACCAGCTACAGGGGGCTTCTGTGTTTTCGAAAATTGACTTGAGGTCAGGATATCATCAGTTGAAAATTCAGGCAGAGGATATTCCTAAGACTGCTTTCCGGACCAGGTATGGGCATTATGAGTTTCTGGTTATGTCTTTTGGGCTTACTAATGCCCCAGCCGCTTTTGTGGACTTGATGAACCGTATTTTTAAGCCATACTTAGATTCCTTCGTGATTATGTTCATCGATGATATTTTGATTTATTCGAGGAGTAAAAAAGATCATGAAAAACACTTGGGGGGTTTTTTCTTGGGCTGCTGAGAGACATGGAGTTGTATGCCAAGTTCTCTAAGTGTGAGTTTTGGCTTACTTCTATTTTTTTAGGACATGTGGTTTTGAAGGAAGGGATTATGGTGGATCCGAAGAAAATTGAGGCGGTGAGGGATTGGGCTAGACACACATCTGTGACAGAGATCCGCGATTTTGTGGGGTTGGCTAGTTACTACCGTCGGTTCGTGAAGGGGTTTGCTTCCATTGCTTCCCATTTGATGCGGTTAACTCAGAAAGAGGTACCTTTTCAGTGGTTCGACGAGTGTGAGGAGAGCTTCCAAAAGCTCAAGACTTTATTGACTACAGCTCGTATCCTATCTTTGCCCGTGGGGGGCAAGGACTTTGTAGTTTATTGTGATGCTTCTCGTTCTAGTTTGGGTGCTATTTTAATGCAGGAAAAGAAGGTGATTGCTTATGCTTCCAGACAACTGAAGGTTCATGAGAAGAACTATCCTAATCACGATTTGGAGTTGGCAGCTGTGGTGTTTGCATTGAAGATTTGGAGGCACTACCTCGATGGTGCCCGTTGTGAGGTATTTACTGATCATCGCAGTCTGCAGCATGTGTTTAGTCAGAGGGACCTAAACTCTAGGTAACAGAGATGGATGGAGTTGCTTAAGGATTATGACATTGCTATCTTGTACCATCTTGGCAAGGCAAATATAGTGGCTGATGCCTTGAGCAGGAAATCAGCTAGTATGGGAAGTTTGGCTCGTTTGATTGCGGCAGAGCTACCGTTGGCCAGGGAGGTTTAGACTCTGGCTAACAGTTTCATGAGGCTTAAGGTGTCTAATTCAGGCAGGATGTTGGCTTGTATTGAGGCGAGATCATCGTTTCTGGAACAAATTAAGGCCAGACAGTTCGAGGATGCGAGGTTGAATAAGATTCGCAATAAAGTCTTACGCGGTGAGGCCAAGGAAGCCATGATTGATGATGAGGGGGTCTTGAGAATCAAGGGGCGTGTTTGTGTTCCCTGTGTTGATGATTTGATTAAGACCATTCTAGCGGAGGCTCACAGTTCTAGATATTCCATTCACCCTGGTGCTACCAAGAGCGACTTGAGGCAGCACTACTGGTGGGCTAGGATGAAGCGTGATATTGTTGAGTATGTTTCACAGTGTTTGAATTGCCAGCAGGTTAAGTACGAGCATTAGAGACCCGGAGGTACTCTTCAGAGGATGCCCATTCCCGAGTAGAAGTGGGAGAGGATAGCTATGGACTTCGTTGTTGGTCTTCCGAAGACCTTAGGCAAGTTTAATTCAATTTGGGTCACTGTTGATAGACTGACTGTAGCGGTTCTATTTTTTTCCGATTCGCATTTGCGCTTGCCTCTTTTAAAAAGGAAAGTGTCTTGGGGAAGTACGGTTGTCAATCGTACCAGCAAAAAGGAAAAATATACCTCTACGTAATGGTACTCTAAATGGACTTTATTTTAGAGTCGCCACCTAATTTTTAGAAAATTAGGAAAACCAGTTCGAAAAGGGTTCATTCAAAACGGTTAAATTTTAAAAGAAACCTAATCTAACCAAAGTTCGGGTAAGTGTTCTGGTGATCCCCGGGGAAGGTGTTAGGCACCCCGGTATTAAGAATCCGTAAAATATGATTGGCCTACAGGTTCTAATAGTATGCCTTTGTAGATATAAATTGCTTGTGATAAAAATAATTTTTGTTTCATACTTCCGCAAATAGAAATTAGTCATTCATGCCAAAAACACTCCTTTTCAGGAAACGAAAAATGGTAGAGTTTTGCCCAAAATTGGGCATTTTTTGGATTTCGGACTAGAACACCTAGGTTAAAACCCGAAGGCTAACCCAAGTAGATCACTACGTAAGCCCACCCGAGTTTAGAAAAAGATTTTTTAGAAAAAATATTTTTAAGTATAGAAAATAGTTTTTATAAGCATACTAATATACTCCATAGGTTAGCCATATTTTTAGAACTTTTATCCAATTCTTGGTTTTAATCTTTGTGAAAAGTCTCAAAGTTAACTCATTAGCCTTTTTAATAGTCAAAACAGTTCACCCAAAATGATAATCTAAGTTTACAAAACATCTTTTCCAACTCAAGTTTCAAATCAATCATAGTACCTATAAGTTCAAAATCATATCAAAGGTATCCAAAATCCTCAAAATCATCCGCAATCCTAAATTTGCCTAAACGGTTTTTAAAAAAAAAATAATTGAAAATCAATTTTTAGCAACTCTTAGGCATGATAATCTCATTCAGGGTTCCAACAAGCATATATATATATATATATATATATATATATATATATAAAATCAAGTAAATAGTATAAAGAGTAGGGAATTGGGCCGACCAAACCCACTAGAAAAATGCATAAATAAATATTTTCACTCCAAATTATGCTCCAATGCCTTAGTCTTTCCATGATAGGGGTTGAATCGATCTAGAAATGTTAGCGGGACTTGAAAGATCCACTAACAAATTGGGGAGGTAACAAAAGATAGGTGTACAAAGCATTAGTAATAGGCCGAGGTCAATTATTTAATTTACAAAGCAAAAAAAATGAATTACAATACTTTTAAACTAAGCCCATAATTATCGTACTTATAAATAAAAGGACAATTTATGCAAAAGGCCCAATAGTTGCTATGAATTAGTAACAAACTCCCAAGAACTAAGTTTTTTTTTTTTTTTTAAATTTTATATATATATCAAAAGCTAACAAGAACGAATAAATCACACTAAACCTATCAACACAATGTCAAAATTCTAACTTAAGCTACTATTTTTCTTATTTTTATCAATTTTAATTAACATAAAATCACTTAACATTGTCAAAAATAGTAATAAATCCATAGGATACTCACTTAATCATTTAAACAAAGTTAGGCTAGCACATAGTCCCTTTCAACTACACAAGCATCATAAATAACATATAATCATAACTTAAAATGAAATAAGGGATGGAATCTCTTTTTCTTATTTTTATCGATTTAACTAACCTAAAATCACTTAACATTATCTAAATCAAACTTCTAATTTATTTTCATTTTTTCAAATAGTAATAAATTCATAGGATACACACTTAATCATATAAACAAAGTTAGGCTAGCACCTAATCCTTTTCAACTACACAAGCGTCATAAATAATATATAATCATAACTTAAAATAAAATAAAGGATGGAATTTTTTCTTATTTTTATCGATTTAACTAACCTAAAATCACTTAACATTGTCTAAATCAAACTTCTAATTTATTTTCATTTTTTCAAATGGTATCAAATTCACATAATATCCACTTAATCATCAAGCAAGACGAAGCTAGCAAAGAGTTATCTTTAACTAACACAAGTATCATAATAAATATTGTCACGACCCAACTAGGGGCCGCGACGAGTACCCGATACTTGTACCGAGCACCCCCTGTCATATGTCTTGTTCTTGTTACTAAGTGGGCCGTATGAACACTGGCATTTTTTTTCTTTCCATAACATCGTCGATAATAGCATACACATAAACGAGTAGTGGTGATCAAACACATCGACATATTACACGGCGACAAGGACAACTAGGCTATGGAACATCTACCGTACATATCCGTTCTACGAGCCTCTAAACAAGATACATGTAATTACAAGTGGTGACGGTCCGTGTTCAAATATATACACAAAAGTAGTACCCGAACGAAGAGCTCGGAACAACCGGGAGCGCCTCTCAATGTACAAGTGAAAAGCTCTAGGGTCGAACCCGTCAACTTTGTCTACTGCGTGGCATGAGACGCGGCCCAAGAAAAAGGGGTCGCACGAACGATTAGTACCGAGTATGTAAGCCATAGAAATAATACAATGAAGCATGTAACATGTGAGCAATAACAACTGTGGGACCAAAGATCATGTAACGAGATAAAAGGATAATGCGTACACCTCGTAAGTGCCTCTCAGGCGGATGTCATGCTTGCTTATTATATTTTTTTCAAAAACATTTCTTGTCATATACATGTGAAAATAAAACAAGTCATATCGCCGAAATACGTCGGCTCGCCCACATGTGTCCCGCGTCAGCGTGGGGCATCCCGCGTCCGGATGGAATTACGCCAGTACGACTGTGTGGCAATGCGCCTATAGCGCAACATGTATCCATTCCCCAAAATTTCCCCATTTTCATATACATATCATATACATGTCATGTACATATCATATAAGCATGCATAAGAACCCAAAGAAAGTCATGTGTCTATCGGAGTGACGTAAGGTCGGTAGCCTCCGATTACCTTATGAAATAATCACGGTCGCTTCGTCCCACCTTGAAGGAACAACCATTATAAGGCGAGACCATCAATGAATAGCAACACCACGAGAAAAACATAAAATAAGATTATAAAGTTTCTATGAACGAAGTAACGAACCGATATGCACGTATATCGAGACTCAAGTGACGAACATAAAAACATGGTCATTATGTCCCATTGGGTCATCCACGAAGATTTCAAGGCATTTCGATTTCATTTCCAAGGGTTTCGGACGTTTGAACATTTCTTTTCCTTAAAGCACAAGTTGTGGATTCAATCTTGAATGAAAAACGAATAAATTTAGGTGTCGTTTCCGAGGGGTAGGACTTTTCCCGAGGGTCGGTTCCGACCTATACTAACCAAGGACATGCCAAGGAAGAGAGAGGTGGACTTCACATACCTTTTCCGCTTTGCTCACGTTTCCAAACTCAAGCTCCAAGTTCGCTTTTTAAAATCTACAATTTGGTCACAATTACCAAAGGTTAATCTTAACCCATACTTGCCCATAAACAAAATTTAGCAAACACTCACCTCCCCTATACGTATAACATCCCCGAGATTCATACTCGGCCAAAATAACAACAACCATACCAACAACAATATAAACAACATCAACAATCGACTAAAACGCATTCTAGCGCAAATAGTCTTATTTTCCAAATAATGCAACAACTCCAAGTCCAACCTTACACTTACAACCCAATATCAATATGTTTATATTCACATACTAATTTAAGATTATTCAAATATAACAAGAGCATTCCAAGCTATATATCCAATTTTCAACAATTCCGACAAATTCTATATTCAATCCAAAATTCTCATATATCTCGAAACCATTCCACGCACTTTCTACTTACTAATTCATCTCCAACAAGCCACATATTTAATTCAACTCAATTCAATTCTTTTCAAAGCAATTCAATACAATTCCATACAATTCAATATAACTCAATACAATTTAATTCACATAATATTCCAACAATACCATCAATATACTACTTACCCATATCTTCCAATTTATGCAACAATAGCAACAATTTTTTTTCCTTCTTTCAAATTCAATCACAACAACCCAACCTTCATTCCTCCAAACCACTAAATCTTTATTCTAACATCATAGAACCTACCATAACAACAATTGCCATCATAAATAAAATCAATTCACCACACCTTTCCACTTCCTATCATTCGGCCACACCCATATGCATGTTTTTCATGAATTTCCATATTTTCCATACATTACAACATAAAATTAACTCAATCTTTCATGCAACACACAACACAACACAACATAACACATACACACACACACACTCATGGCCACACACTCACACACTTCCACCACATGAATTTCATCCATTTTCATACCTCCACAACATGCATAAACACTCATAGCATACAAAAGAGGAATTGAACCTTACCTTTTCCTCAACTCTTCACTTGACTCAAATTGACAACTTGTATGAATATGTGTCCTTCTTGCTCCACAAACCACTTCACCTTACCAAGAACTCTTCAAGGGATTGTTTGGCTATGGAGAACAAGTTGAGAATTCTCTTCTTTTTTTTTTCTTTTTTTTTTCTCGGTTTTCTTTCTTTTTTCTCTAAGGCCGAAGTCAAGTCTCTCTCTCTCTCTTGCTTTCTTGAAAAGTCTAGGGAATTAAGATGAATAAATCATCTTTCCACCTATATATATATATATAGTCTCTTCCAATAGCAAGCAACCATATTGCCCCCTTTCTTGGCTTGATTTAATTTGGCCAAGTTTTGAAAGTGGGGTCCATGGCCAAGTGGCCCCCTTTCTTGAAAATTCTAGCATATTTCCTCTAATTCATGAAAAATATTTCCCTTAGTTCCAAATTTGCCCCTAGCCTTTCTCCGCATTTCCATGAGTCGTGTTGCGAATTTACCTTTTTACCCCTGGCCTTTCTTAATATTCCAACTTTAACATTTTCCATAAGCAACTTGTGTCACTTGTCTTGACTCACCCGAGGGTACAAAATACGGGATGTAACAAATATATAATCATAACTAGAAATGAAATAAAGGATATCAATTTAACTAACCTAAAATCACTTAACATTATCTAAATCAAACTTATAATTTATTTTCATTTTTTCAAATGGTATCAAATTCACATAATATCCACTTAATCATCAAACAAGACTAAGCTAGCAAAGAATTATTTTTAACTAACACAAGTATCATAATAAATATAATCATAACTAGAAATGAAATAAAGGATAGAATGAGAGTTACCGTTTGATAGGGCAACCTAAAGATCAAAATGAGGATTGTTTCAATCTACTTCAAGCACCAAACGCTTCACAAATCTTTAAACCCCTTTTTCTTTTAAATTTTTTTCCCTCTTTTTCTATATGTATATATTATATTTGTATCTTTTGTTGCTAAGCTTTGAATATATAAATCAAACTTTAGCTTTTAGGATGCCAATTTGAACTCTCTCTTTTTTCGTTTTTCTCTTCTTTTTTTTTCCTCTCTTTTTCCCAAAAATAGAAAAAAGAAGATTCCCTTTTTTTTCCTCTAAAAAACGTGAACTCCCAAAAAAAAAATCCCCTTTTCTTAATGTCCATCCCTTCTATTTGTAGGCAAGCAAATTTAGAATTTTATGGACAAAAATAGGCCATGTGGCCATAGCTTTTCCTCCCAAAATTCTTATTCAAATTTTCAAAAATCATCTAACTAAATAATTAGAATTCTATGGACAAAAATAGGCCACTTGGCCGTACTTTCCCCCCCAAAATCCTTATTTAAATTTTTAAAATCATCCAACTAAACATTTAGAATTCTATGAACAAAAATAAGCCACTTGGCCGTACTTTTCCCCCCAAAATCCTTATTCAAATTTTCAAAATTATCCAACTATGCATTTAGAATTCTATGGACAAAAATAGGCCACTTGGCCGTACTTTCCCCCCCAAAAAGACCTTATCCAAATAGTACCAACAAAGCTATAAATGGATGAAATCCCCTTCTTATTTTTTATAAAAATGTAGCATAGTTTTTATATAGTTTTATGTTAATTAGTCTAATACACCCCTCGTAAAATAATATTTTGATGAAATAAAAATTATAATACGTCGTTTTAAAATACAAGCTTCAAAACGAGCCCAATATCGATATACTTCCGAGCAATATTTAAAAATGTGAAAAAATGCGGTCAAAATGAGCGGTAATTCATACGTCATTTTTAATTAATAATTTTCCCGAGTTAGATGGAGCGGGATATGTATCTTCTTTTCAAATCACGTTTGTAAAAGTAAATAACTCATAATTTCTTATAATTGTTAATTTTTATGAAAATAATAATTAAACGTCAATTTTTGCAATTTTCTCGAAATTTTTAAATTTTAAATTTTGAAGGTGCATCCTTGCTCCGTCTTTGACTCGGGAATTTTGAAAATTAAAATCGCATTTTATGAAGTGAAAATTAGGTATCAACACTGACCAAGTCTGCCCATTTCATACCGGTTCAGATTACCCATACTGCCCAGAAGTTGGCCCAAATCTATATTCGTGAGATTGTTCATCTCCATGGAGTTCCTATTTCCATCATATCCAATAGAGGCACGACGTTTACCTCTCGGTTTTGGAAGCATTTGCATTTGGAGATAGGTACTAGATTAGACCTTAGCACAACTTTCCACCCTCAGACAGATGGTCAGTCTGAGCGGACTATTCAGGTCCTAGAGGATATGCTCTGAGCTTGTGTGATTGACTTTAGTGGCCATTGGGATAAGTTCTTACCATTGGCTGAGTTTGCTTATAACAATAGTTACCACTCAAGCATTGATATGGCCCCGTTTGAGGCTCTTTATGGCTACAAATCTCTTGAGAGAGTCCTTAGATAAATTTAAGAAGATTCAGGAAAAGCTCCTAGCTACTCAGAGTAGGCAGAAAGAGTATGCGGATCGAAAGGTCCGAAATCTTTAGTTCATGGTTAGGGAACAAGTGTTGTTGAAGGTCTCACCCATGAAGGGTGTGATGTGGTTTGAGAAGAAAAGTAAGCTTAGTCCCCGATTCATTGGTCTATTTGAGATTCTCAATTGTGTGAGGGATGTAGCATATGAGTTGGCTTTGCCCCCAGGTTTGTCAGGTGTCCATCCAGTGTTCCATGTCTCTGTGCTGAAGAGATATCATGGTGATGGTTCGTTTAGCATTCGTTGAGATTCTGTCTTGTTGGATGAGAATCTGTCCTATAAGGAGGAGCCTATTGCTGTTTTAGATAGAGAAGTTCGTAAGCTGAGGTTGAAAGAAATAGCGTCCGTGAAAGTTCAGTGGAAGAACCGTCTCGTTGAGGAAGCAACTTGGGAGACCAAATCCAATATGTGAAAGAATTATCCCCAGCTTTTCACTGAGCCAGGTACCTTCCCCTTGTTCCTTTTTTTGTCTGTTCGGGGACAAACTGTTGTTTAATTAGTATCTGATGTAACGACCCGCTAGGTCGTTATGGGAGGGTGACTTAGAAAACTAGACCTCCGTTGGGGATTCTGAGGCCGTGGATGAGTCCGTAGCGTGATTTTATGTGTTTGTGCATATTTTGTTTGAGTCTGTAGAGCCTTGGATTGGTGTTGGGATTATTGGGTGAAAACTGGTGCAAAAACCCGAGCTATAGGTCAAAATGGACCACTGCAGCGGGTCCGTCGTAGCGGTAAAGGGGTCGCTGCTGCGGGAGGTGGGACTTTAATGAGGTCCACCATAGTGAGAGCCTTCCGGCTATAGCGAGACCGCTGCGGTTGACGGAAGGCAGAATCCGTGATTTATATTCTTTATTCCGAACCCATTCCCCACATAACACCACAACAGTTTTCAAGAACTCCTGTGGCGAAAAACTAAGGCTAGGGCTAAAGTGCGCTTGAAAGGTAAGTCTCAACCCTTGACTTTGTTAATGCCACCATCATGTTAGAATCCGTGACTAGTTAAAGGTCCATCAATGGTGAATGAAAGGGCTAAAACCCTAGAACTTAAGAAAACCCTTGATTAATAATTGGGTTGTTGATTTTATTGTTACTAAATCATCTAGGAGTATATATTATTGCTTTCTAAGATGAGAACTTGTCTATTAGTGGTGGAACTTGTGGATTGAGACCTAGGGTTCCATGAAAATGATGATTTTGGTATAAAAACTGCTTGTAAAAGGGTTGAATTGATTAGAAAATCCATGAACGGTTAGAATATAATTATTGGGGTTGACATTATGATAAATTCACGCTTAGTGATAGTCCACCCATTTGAAAAGGGTATAAGTAGTTGGGTTCTTTCCCCCAAATTGTTGTATTGTTGGAGTAGATGATTGAATACTCATGTAGCTCTATATTTCTAGACTTTGAACATTAGAAATCTTTGCAAAAGGGGAAAGCTATCACGGGGTGATTGTATTGTTCCAGTTCTACTTTGAGGTAGGTTATGGTATACTTGAGTTAGACTTTAATTAGTTGATTGTATGTGATACGAAATTGATAGGAGAAGCATGATTAGGGCTCGAGCATAAAGTGTGGTTGATAATTCCTACAGTTTGATACAGATTGACTAATTACATGATGAATTGATATGAAATGATAAAGCAGGAGTTCATATATACTCTTCTTGTTGACTTGGAGCATTCCCTTATTCATGTTATTGATTGTTGAGTCTTGATATGACTTGTGACATAGTACTTGTGTTCCCTGATATTGATTTATTAATTGTTCCCATTCCTTGTTTGTTTGTGGAATGGAAATACATTGTTATGAGGAAGATATTATAAATATAAAAAGGCACATTTGACAGGGGGTGAGGATATGGCCTAAGTTAAAGGCTCGTGATCTGAGGTAAGATTTCAGAGCGAGGGTACATTGGATACCATGGGTCCTCTGCAGGTCATGGGTAATGGGTCAAATATTACCATTTAGCATGTGTGTACGGATATGCAACAGGGTTGATATAAATTGTGATTTACTATTGTGTTTGGTGATTACGTGGATTGAGTTACTCTTATTGAATTCTATTATATGGATTTACCTTATCCCTGTGTTGACTGTTATTTCTATGTTGGATGATTTTTGTTGATTGTTCTTGAGATTATATGCCTTTGTGCCTATCTGTCTATCTTATTGATTTTGTAATTGTATGCATGATACTAATCTTAGTCGGCCTATGCTATCTACCAATACATAGTGTTTGTATTAACACTACCTTCTTGCATTCTTTTGAGTGCAGATTGTAATCCAGAGACTTCTACGAGACCTCATATTTAGCTAAGGCCAGATTCCAACAGATTCAAGGGTGAGCTATTCTCCATGCCAGGCCACCTGAAGATCTTCCTATTTTAGATTTCTATTTCATTTCAGACATTATGATATTATTAGATAGTGTTTTTTTCGTAGTCAGTTATGTTAGAGTCCTTGTACGATGACTTTCAGATTTTGGGGTTATAATAGTTTACACTTCCGCAGATTTTATTTATTTATGGCGATTAGAATTTTGGAGATATTTATGCTTGTTGTGTCCTTGAATGCTAGAAAATTGGCTAAGTAATATGATAATGGTTTGGGTAGTTGATTAAAAAGATGGTTCGCCCACTAGGGAATTTTGGTGGGTGCTACTCACGACTGTTTGGGTCGTGACATGCTAGCCTTACGGCAACTCTAAAAAAAAAAAATCACAATAATTTTGTAACCCTCCAGTACCATCTTTCCTATACACATGGGGTAAATCACACAGTCTCCCCTTGCACCAACAACTACTATTGCTAGTTAAGTCAGCAACGTCATTATTAATGTCATCTGCAACTGTTCATCTTTCGCCAGTTCCCACCACTCCATTTATCACGACCCAAATCAGGGATTGCGCGGACACCTCCCCAAATCCACCTAGGAGGCGAGCCCTTTTACCAAAAACACTCATTTTATAAATGAATGAATAACACAACACTAGCAATTGCTATTATCCACTGAAATCAGAAATAATACAAGACTTACTTTTACTACAACTAATTCCCCAAAACAGGGTCTAGACAAGTACAACAGCTTCTAAGATTTACAGCTGAATAATATAATGCAATGGAGCATAGAATTAACAGAAGTCTTGGAGTTAGACACCGGAGAATCCTCGGAAGCTGCTAATACACGAACTCAACCTGTAACAACTCTACACCCCGAATAAAGTGTAGCAAGAGTAGTATCAGTATAACGCTCATAATGGTAAGCATTGTAACGGTTTGCTTTTTCACACGGGTTTAGGGCGTGAAAAGGCTTCTACGAACTCGTTGGTGCTCTTTCGGACTTATTTTGAAAAGAGTCGCCACCTAATTTTTAGGAAATTAGGAAAACCGATTTTGAAGGGTTTATTCAAATACCGTGAAAAAACCTTCGTAATCCGGAGTTCTAGGTAAGGGTTCTGATGATCCCCTGGGAAAGGTGTTGGGCACCCCAGTATTAAGGATCCGTACTATACGGCTGACCTTCGAATTCCAGTGTATGAGTATTTGTTTAAACAACTTATTTTGTGTTTATTTTCCCGTAAAAGAAGAATACGTCATGCATATCATATATTTTGGAAAAATATATCCCTTTTATTTATAGGGGTATCGTAGTTTCGGATTTATATCATCCGAGTATAAATAGTTTCCTTTTATATATAAGGAATAAGTGAAGGAAAACATTGTTTATAAGTTATTTATTTTACACTCATAAACCGGGGCTCGGGTTGACTCGTATTGGTACGTTTCAGTCTTATCCGGAACTTTATATTATGGTAGGTTCTTTAAACATTTATAAAGGATTTTACATTTGAACGAGTATATCTCGTCTGAAAATATAGGTTAGTTTGGGCCAAAATAGTGTTTGTGCTGAAAATCCTTCACTTGTCTCTATTTTCCAGAAATGAGATTTATGGTTTGGCAAAAATCTGGTTTTGTCTTTGAAAACCGGCCCCATATTATGCCAAGAATTGGTCATTTATGAAGTTGTATAGATTAAACCCAATTGTTAGATCTGTCCAATTAAAGCTGATTTTTGGAAATTTAGTTTGGGGTGGGAATTAGGTTAATTAACTCATTTTTCATGAAATAGCCTTATTATATAAAACGTGATTTGCTTATTTAAACTTGAAAAATCAATAGTGATCTGTTTTGAAAGCAGTTTTTTCGAAAAGGTCTCACTTTGACACTTAGTTGTAAGAAAAGAAAAGGAAAGAAGAAATTATGTTTGAGTCTGCAGTTTTGAAAAAATCGCATACGGGGACCTAAAGTCGACTAAACAGCGTAAGAACCGTTGTCTTAAGATGTCTAATTCCAATCATAAGGATTTTCCACTATAATATGAGTTTGAATACACTTTTTACAAGTACATCAAGATGGGAATAAGTCAACAAAATGACTAAGATAGACTAGGGGCATACCAAGCCCCTAGTTGGCCATTTTCACCTATGGCTGGGCCTTTTGCGCGCCTCGCTATCTTCTTTGTCTTCCCGAACTCTATTTTGAAGTAGTATTCCCACTTGGGCCTTGGTCCCAACGGGTGGTTTTATGCATTTGTGACCCGAGCGACCGTCTGGTAGGAGGAGGAGGAGGAGAGAAAAAGAAAAAACACCGATTAGTTTATAATCGCTGAACTTATCACTAAGGTAAATAACTAAAGTTATAAATACACACACATGTATAGGATAAAGTATACGCACATATACATATATATAAGGCAACCCACACTTGATCTATACTTACCCCTTTGCCTACTCCAATAAAGCTCAAGTTATCCCAAGACTTAGGAATGGCATGAGGACTAGGTCTGGATCCCGTATTTCCGATGTTGCACAAGTTCCAAAGGGTTTCGAGGAACCCTAAGCATGGCTAACATCGGGAGATTAAGACAACCCCGTATTACCACACTTGGCCTTAGATTCATTTGGGCCTTATTAAGAGAGGACAGAGAGAGCACAGAACCAAAAGTGCGATAGACACTCAAGTAATATGCTAGTAGTTTCAATGAACATCCATGGAGAAATATACAAGTATATACACTAAAACAAATATTATAGAGAGCCTTAGTGTCACATAATGGCACTTGACCAATCAAATACAATTTCTTTTGAAGGGGCAAAGGCAAGCAGCACCAGCAGTTGCAAACAAAGGCAAAAGGGAAGGAAACAAGCAGTTGCCAAGGACAAATACAACAAACCAAAATACTTGTATAGGCTCAAACAATTAAGCCGGATGACAGCCAACCTCAAAATTACTTGTATAAGCATCTCATGTCCAGCAGATGATAGCTAACCTCAACCAATTAAACCCAACATGACTAGACTTAGGCAGGCATGTCCAGTATGCACACTAGAGTGGAGAGAGGTATACATGACCAAATGTAGGCAACAATGCTAAGCAAAATGAAATGCCTTGGAGGTCATGTGATCACACACAAGCAAGCATACAGGGTGTTTCAACTAGAAGGAGAAGCAGGAAAGGAGAGAAGCACACAAGAAAAACAAGTCAAAAGGAATAGGAGTGTCCTGCAAAAACCACAAGAAAAACAGTAACATAGAGTGGTATGGGTAGGCAGCTCATGGTCCTAGGGGTAAAAGAAGACAAAGGCAAGCACACAAGGGAAGCTAACAGGCGTAAAAATAGATGTAGCTCCTGGAAGAAGAGTCTGGAGGCCATGAATCTCACATACAGATGTAGCAGCCAAGACAAGGTCAAAGCATGATTATAAGAAAAAGGGTTTCACTCCACAGATGCAAAATATGAAAGCGTCAATAGCAATGTCACATAGATATTGGGTAAGTAAAACACAAAGCTGGGGACTTCAAATGACTCGCAACAGTTTGGTCCTAGCTCTATGCCATGGGAGGAGGACAAGACAAAGTATCAGTAAAGAAAACAACACACAGAGTCTTAGACAAATGGCGTTCAGACAGTATTTCAGACAACATAAACAAAACAAAGCAAGTGTGTGCTACCTAGTCCTAATGTGATCTAGGAAAATGCAGGAGTAATACTAAGTCAAGGTCCCAAGAATGGTCCAAGGTGGGAACTACATTAGGTCACAGACTGGGCTAGACACTTCATCATTGTACTCTAGCTAAAATTTGCAATTTTAGGAAGCAGCTTACAGTAAAAGAATTCAAATAAACTTGCCACCCAGTCAAAAATAAGCAGAAAACAAAAGTCTGTAGCAAGCCAGGGATGGATTTAGGACAGACAAGAAGGATCACAAAAGAAAAGGAAAATCTTGAAAAAAGAAGAAAGAAATAGACAACATTAAGTAGAACAGCAACTAAAGCTCAGAAATGATTCCCCGAAGGAAGGAAACCAGGTTCAGGCAAGTAAAAGAAGGTTGAGCATGTGCTACTTAGTCTAAAACATAGCCTGGGGATAGTGGAATGATGCACTAGGTCAAAACATAATAGGAGACCAATACATACACATCACAGAGGTTACAGAATCAAAAGCAAAAAATCATCTCTGTGTTTTTTTTTTATTATCAAATTCTACAAGTATTTTGTGAAGCAAGGGTGAACTCAAATAACATAAAGCTTTTGTAACCCAACTTGAGATGAAAAATGGGCAAGATAGTGCAGCCTGATGTAAAATAGACCTAGCACAAACAAGGGATGTCACAAACAATTCTGAGCATAGTAAAGGAGAAAAGGAAAAGGAAGGAAAGCAAGCACTTCACAGAATGGTTGGAAAGGGAAACAAAACATCCCTCACACTGGTTTTGAAAGGAAAAATAAACACTTCATAAAATGGTTTTGAAAAGAAACAAACACTTCACAGAAAATGGTTTTGAAAAGAAACAAACACTCCACACACTTTCAAACTAAATAACTCTAAGCTAGGATACACATCACTCTTCACCATCACACAATAGCCTCAGGAAGGGATCTTGAAGATTAAAACTCAGAACTTTAACACCCAAGACCATAAGTGTCACAGTTATCATACAAGGACATGAAAATAGAATTTTGGATTTGCAAAGAGGAACCAGGTGCCAAGCATCGCAGTGGTAGATTACACAGAAGTGGGCAAACAAGAGATCAAGCATTTTAACCAGGGAATTAAGCAGAAAAGATCTCTGTTTTTACTTTTATCAATAAAAAAGAGGAAGAAGCTGATCCTATGTTATGGACCTAGAACCAAAATGAATTTACAATAATAAGTCCCTCTACATGAAATGAATAATGCAACTAGTTAACCATCTACAAGTTCTGTTTTTTAAAGCATGATGGAGTTCTACTTATACCATAGATATGTGCAGGTTGTCTTATGATTTGAGAAAAAGAATTTGAAGTCAAATTTAGGAGTAATACTGTATTCTAGAAAATCTTTAACCTCAAGTTTTTAAACAAACCTCAGACAAGTTTCTTTTGGATACTGGACCTATTAACCTTACAATTAACTTCTCAAAATAGCCACAAGCTTTAAGAGTGACAAAACTGATAGAACTTATCACACAAGATGCCTTCATCAAATTACAGGGACACACCTAACACATAAACATAGAGAGGAGAAACAACTCAGCTTATGGATCAAATCCCTATTGGACAGACTCACAAGGATTTTAAGGAAAACAAAGGAGTAAATCACTTTGAGAAAAAAAATAAAAGACCATTCCACAATAATCATCTTGACCAAAAATGAAACTTAACAATCCTATGATCACATAACCTATCTAAACTTATTCTTTAAGTGAAACAGTCAATCAGACAAGATACATGCATCAAGGTAAACTAGACTAAGTTGGAATACTTAGCTAGTTTTTAAAGAGGTCCAAACTATCCCTACTCCCCTTTTAGAATCTTTGTCTCAATATACCTTATTACAACTCCAAAGTGCCAGGTTTTATCAAATAGGTAGGGTTTAAGTGAGACAACAAGAATCAGGCCAAACAGATTGCCAAGTACAATAAGTAGGAATCCACAAAGAGCACCCATGACATTCACTAGTTTGGGAATCCAAACAACATTAGAGAGCAAAGAAGGTCTGACCAGGTCTAACACATGACAACATCAAGCTTTCAAATAGACCAAATCATTTGAGGGAAGACAATGTGATACCTAGACTGAGTCCAATCTACTTAGACTTTTCAACCTCTCCAACAAGTATATGATCAGGTAGGACATCAGCAAACAGGCAGAGGCTCAACATGATGAGTCTTTACCCTTTTTTTTGACACATAACCACATTAACAAGCAGTAATCATGTTGGGATCACACATATGTAAGCTTAATTTTCTAATGACACTTGTGATCAAGCAGGACGGACCATGATCCATTGGTTCAAGTCATCAAACTCCTAACTACACATATCACACAGATCAAACAATGATCAGACTGGGCAACCTACTTCAGATGAACCTCTTGGCCCTTCCTCTTTATCTATCCCCAGCCCAGGACAAACTTTTATTGATAGAAAAAAGGACATAAGGCAAACTAGGCTGCTCAATGAGCTTGTGACTTCAAACTAGCCTCATGAACCTAATTTTATTATATGAGATGCACAGGACTAAACTATTCACAATTTCAACAGACCTATCTTAACCTTAATTCACAACACAGGACCTGTACTAAGCAACACACTAGCAATGAACCACAAACTAGACCCTTACATGGAACAAACTGAAAGTATTTAGATAGTCATGATAAGACAGGAAAATCCAAACAAAAAGAAAAAAGAAATCCATATTAGACAACTCTCTTAACTCAGACTATGGTCCCAAAATTACCTTCAAATGTCTTTAATCAAAACTGAACAGCCAAGGGCACAAATAGGGAAGCTAAATGAAAATATAAGTGAGGCAGGTTCATTTGCTCAATATTATAGCCTATGTTAGGGGCTAAGAAAAGAACAAACTAGTTGTGCAAAGCATGAACAAAGATCAAGACTAAGAAGCTAAATCAAAATAATCTAATCAATTTGGAAATTATTTTATAACTCATATGAAACTCCCTAATTGAATAAAAATACAGACAAGATCAAAATAACTAGTCTTTAATTTTTTTTGAGAGGGGGGGGGGGGAAGTATGATACTACCCCCATTTTAATCTCTTATTGGACCGGTTCTCGGTCATTTGGGCTGGGCCTGGTCCATTATTTTCTAAAAAAGGCTGGGCCAAATCCCTCTTTATATATACACACATATATTGTATATGCACCATGTATATTGTTATACACATGGTGTATATAAACATATATGCATAAAAAGGTCAGGGTTAAAATAAACTAGTAAATAAAGAAAAACTAATTATTAGTCCATTGGGACTTAAAATAATTTAAACATGACTCATAAATAAATAAATGAATAAAATCATTTTGCAGATACTGCTTTGAATTAATTAATCAGATAAAAGAGAAATCAACTATGCGAACGCACACAGAATCAAGATTTAAAGGGTAAAAATGGTCAATCATTTCAATTACTCAAAATACTTTGGACAGTAATATGGAATAAAATCATCTTATTAATCTAATTTTTCGTTAATTTAATTAATGAGACAAATGATTATCAAAAAGGGTTTTCTTGCCCCTTTGATTAATTTCAACAAATAAAGAAAATTCTTCGAACATAATTAATTTCTAAAAAAAATTAAAATTACCCTGGAGACTTCTTTATCCATTTGAAAAGGCGAGATATTATCCCAAATGATTTCATAAAAATTTATCTAGACCCTTTAGGGTCTGCAACTGATTTTATTCACTGTCCAAGGACTTCGAGCACTTAAAATAAATTACAGGAGGTCAAAAGTTAGGTGTCAACAAGCATCATAGGCCGACAACGATTAGGAGAACACAATAACAATAACAATCAACAGATAAGTATGGTAAGCAGTAACTCAGTCAATCCACAAATCAGTACGGGGTTGGGGTTTTACCACAAGAGATGCAAATCAACAATCAAGCCTAAGTATGAAATTCTACTCCCCAAGCCAGTAATCATATAAAACAAGATTCACAAATATTACCTCAAGTCATCATATAGAAGTAACCTTACTAAGACCCATTATAGTTCACGTTTACGCCTACTACACGTCATATGTCCACTCTCAGCACAGGGCTCTTTCACCCCTCAAACAAGATAAATCGACAACTTATGTTGCAAAGGTAAACGACATAGGGGCTCAGGATACCATATACAATTACCCTATTGAGCAAATATCATCACATTTAAAGTCCCAAGAATAGCAAATCTAGTACATAAAGATCAAATAGCCAAATCATAGCCTATGGTGAAGCACACAAGTCTACCAAGTTTCTCACAATTCCTCAGAATAACCACAAACACAAGTACAACCAATAAATCTGATCAATAGATGTAAAATAAGATGATGATAATAAATGCATATGCAACGCAATGGCTAATGTAATCTCCATACACACATGCTTGGGGCGAAATACCTCTATTTCTTGACAGTCATGACCCATGGGGGACCCGTAAAGTCTATGTACCACTCTCGCAATCTCGAAACTGACCTCGAGCATCGTACACTCTCTCAATCCCAGCACAGACCTCGGGCATCGTCCTCTCATCTCTCTCATCATCATCATCAGTACCAAGTCTCAGCTCATAATGTCAATGCTATTGAAAATGTATCTATATCAATCGTACCACGCATGGACACATATTACAATGTCATGATCAATATCAAAACCAACCATACCACACACGGACACATAACTATCAATACCATGAATAAGTCAAGTGTTCTCCGCTATCTAAGATATTACCCAATAAGTGAGAGATAACGATTTCATAAAAACGATAAGGAAACTAAGTACTAAGTCTAATATCACACACGTCGCGGCAAGCCAATAGATCACAATAAGGCATCAAGCCCACAACAAACAATAATAACCTAGGTAATCCATCCTGACGTCATAGCTGAAGGCGTTAATTCTTTGTCCAACAATCTCTACTAATCGGAGTCTAACTCAAGTAAGCTGTAACCTACCTCGAGGCCGAACAGGTGCCGCGAACATCCACTTAATCTTCATTTTTAATCTTCATTTTCCATTTCCAAAAAGAAGGCCGAGACGGAAAGGTCTAAGGATAGCAAGGAATCCGAGTAAGCACGTGTCAAGGATTAAGGTATTCATACCGATTAAGAATCTAGAGAATCTAAATACAACTCCGGGCCAACAAGGGTAAAATAAAAAATTTCCCTAAAATTAGGTTTTCTAGGATTCCATTGACTACTAATCTAGATCTTATGGTTACCTACACCAAAACAAGTCATAATAGAATTCTTCTACAAAATCCCCAATTTCAAGAAAACCATGACTTAACCCATTTGAAGAAATAGTGGAAGAAATAGAATTTGGGGTTGGTTAATTAGCCTAGAATAGGAATCTAAGAGTTCCTTTGAAAATTTCATGGTTCTAATTAAAGAGACCCATTTTACCTTCCTAGGGTTTTGCAAGTTAAGAAGTCACCATTTTATTAATCTCTATAATCAAACTTAGTAAATGAAGGAAGTGATTCAAGAGAGATGGAATAAATAAGGCTTAGAGGTTACCTTTCCCTAGGTTCCACGAGATTTTCTCTGAAAATATCCCAAATGACGGTTTAGATTGAGAGTTAGGTTAAATTTGAGGTCAAAACCCGAAATGAACTTTAAATACTAGGTCTGTCCAGCATTATTCGCTATGGCGGTCAAGGGATCGCTATTGCGAGCAACTACAACGAAGTACAGAATGCGATGGCTGTCTTGAGGAGGTCCATCTCTTCCGCCATAGTGGAAATAGAATCCGCTGGGGTGGAAACCTTAGGTCGCAAACAGGCCGCTATAGCGAGCAACGATTCGCTGTGGCCGACCCGCTGCAGCGGTCCACCCCTCGTTGTGGCGAAGTTCTGGGCCCAATGGCCCTAACTCAATTTTTAATTTCCTTCTATCTTAACTACGGTTCAACTTAAATTGAAAATCCCTCCCACACAACTAACGGGCACAACTGATCAAGAAAGATTAGGACTCGAGTAGAGGAAATTCGATAACAGCCAATTGGGTCATTACACCATTTGTTATTTCTACCTTTCTATGCCTTCCTTCTATTCCTAATACCCACTCTACTGTCATAATTCCCATACCACTCACAAATACCATTTTATACTAGAAAATGACCAATAACTTATCTCTATTAATACCAATGGTCAAGCTCCTATGAAGCTTTCATCCTCTAATTACCAACTTTAGTACTCTCAATGGCGTGCTGCCTTGATTGGATAGAACTTTACCCCGTATATTGTTTCTCCTCCTGCAAAACTGCAACTAAACTTTTTAAATTGGGTTCGACTAGACCATTTGCTCTGAAATGCACTTGTAGCTTCCCTCACTTTAGAGGTAGAAGCATATGTGCTTTCAGATGCAACTTCCTATGCTGTGTGGATAAGTTCTCCACAATCTGTATGGCTGACCTTCGCGTGCCCATCTCCTTACCAATCAAAGAGTCTTTGACATAAGTGAACAAAGGTACTATATCTATGGCAATGTTCCTTCAACAAGTGAAGCAGCTTGTTACAACTTTGAATGTTGCTGGAGAAAATCTAACAATGGATGATGTTACCATTCATGTTCTTAACCCCTCTAAGATCATATGCTACGATTCGGGGCGGGAAAC
>NC_081346.1:26969152-27022722 GCF_029784015.1 Lycium ferocissimum
GGTATTAGAAGGGCAGTTAAACGTGTTAAATGAGTTAACAAAACAAGTATGGACTATGATACATGAACGAAATTACATAAACGAAATAATTTTTATACCTTTTATAGACAAAATATACTATCCTTATACATAAAAGGAAATTATTCAGCGGATATTATAAATCCGAACCTAAATATCCCATATATAAGGGAGATATATTCAATTCTTTTTCAAAATTAAATGATATGCAATACATGACAGATTTTTAAATACTGGAATAAACACGAAATAAACAGTTCATGCAAACAACCACACATTGAAATTCGAAGGTCAACTGTACAGTACGGATCCTTAATATTAGGGTGCCCAATACCTTCCGTAGGGGATTACCAGAACCCTTACCTATAACTTTGGATTACAAAGGATTTTTCACGATATTTGAATAAACCTTTCAACTCGGTTTTCCTAATTTCTCAAAAATTAGGTGGCGACTCTTTTCAAAACAAAGTTTGAAAGAGCACCAACAAATTCGAAGTAGCTTTCCGAGCGGTAAACCGGCCCGCGAAATGTAAACCGGCCCGCGAAATGTGAACCGTAACATAAGCCTTTTGTAATGGGTGGCTAGAGTTCCTCCACTGCTGGAAACACAAGGGCTCCTCCGAGAGAAAATTTTGCTCAAATCTCCAACCAAAATAATTTTAATTGGTTGGTAGACTTTGGTTCATCTCACCATGTGACAGCAGATCTTCAAAATCTATTAATAAATTCTGATTGTGATAGTGTGAAGATCTGATGTTGGGTGATGGTAAAATTTTGGCAGTGGCACATTCTGGCTCTACTTCTTTACCTTCTTGCTCAAGGCCTTTATATCGTAATAATGTTCTTTGTGTCTCTCGAATGAAAAAGAATCTTATCTATGTTCATCAATTATACTCATCGAATAATGTTATTCTTAAACTCTCACCTTTTTCAATTGTTGTAAAGGATTATTGCACGAGGAAGCCTCTGGTAGTGGGAAAGTCTAAGCATGATGTTTACGAGTGGCCATTATTACCTCATGCAATATCTAATTCTTCTACACCAACTGGTAATTCCACGAAACTCCCCATGGTTTCACAATGAAATTATCGTTTTGGCCACCTTTCTTCTTTCATATTGCATCAAAACGGATTGAGTGAAAGTTCAGCGGTGTAGTGCATGAGACAGAGGTAGAAGTGAAGATAGAGGAATAAATCATACCCAAGAGAGGAACAAATCATACCTAAGAGAGGAAGCTTCAAGTATCTTGGGTCCGTAATTCAGGGAGACGGGGAAATTAATGATGATGTCGCATATCGCATTGTAGTGTGGTGGGTAAATTGGAGGCTTGCCTCGGGGGTACTGTGCGATAAGAGTGTGTCACCAAGTCTTAAAGATAAGTTCTACAAAGTGGTAGTTAGACCAGCATTGTTGTATAGGGCAGAGTGTTGGACAGTCAAAAATGTCCACGTTCAAAAGATGAAAGTAGCGGAGATGAGGATACTCATATGGACATGTGGGCCTACTCGAAGAGATATAATTAGAAATAAATTTAAACGTGACAAGGTGGGAGTGGCATCAGTGGCAGTCAAAATGAGGGAAGCGAGGCTGAGGTGGTTCGGGCATGTGAAGAGGAGGTGTGAGAGGTAGGAGAGGTAGAGGTAGGCCGAAGAATAACTGAGAGGAGGTAATTAGACAGGACATAAAATAACTTCAGCTGCTTGAGAACATCTTAGATCGGAAGATTCTGAGGTCAAGGGTTAGGGTAGAAAGTTAGTAGGCAACTAAGTGTTGCCACCTGTTGTGTGGGGAGGGAGGGGGCAAGTCTATTACTCTCCTCTTTACCTTTTAGTGGTAATATTTAGTTATCCGTAATTTATTAATCCTTGGTGTGAATTGAAGCACTCAAATTACACTCACTTAATGGCGTAAAGCGGACATTGTCAAATATAGTAACCAACTAGGTTGGGGTCGAATCCCACAGGGAATGGGGTGTGAAAATGTTACTAAGGTAGTTGAGTACTTATTTGTGGTCTAATTTCGTATTCCAATGATGTTGTACAAGAGTGTTTTGTGTACTAACTTTTTTCTTAGATTGTAATTAATTGGAATAAAGAAACCAAGATTTTGTCCCCTTTTAGATGAAGTGTAATGATACGGTGATGATATGATATAATTCTAATGGATTGTTGTACAAATGCACTTAACCTTTAATTGACTTCCTAATATTTCCCAATAATTAAAAAGTATTTCTCTTTATGATTTTTCCAAATATAAAAGAGTTGATATGAAGAACAGTAAATATGTGCGAAGTACATTCCTCTTATTCCTAAGTGAATTTATTAATCGAGAGTTAACGCCCCGAGTTCTTGTTACTTATCCATACCAAACCCTAACTTATTTTCCCAAGTAACATAAGATTTATGGCTTAAGTTAATGTTTGCAACCATCAACTAACATTGAAGAATAAAGAAGAAGTAAACCCTAACAACCCATTATGCCTATATCAATCACAAACACCCAATCACATAACACCCATCATTGGGTTCACAACCATAGTATTAAATGTAGCTACTCATAATATATAATGCAAAACAAGATATTGAAGAGGTCATTAATGCTTACTATCGAATAAATAAGATGAAATTTGTAATCTTCTCCTATAAAGGTTCAAAAACTATAAAGTATTTAATGCCAAGAAGAAAGAGAGTAAAATCTGACTAAGAATGACCCACAAAAACTCTACATTATGTATTTATAATGGTCCAAGACATGGAAAATATTTTGACAAAACTTCCCCCGTCGGATCAAGATACGGACCGTAAAATGGTATACGGTCCGTAAAATCTTCAATTTCCACTGTAAAGTTCAACTTCTCTTCCAGTTCTACGATTACTTTTGATGGACCATAATTTAATTTACGGTCCGTAGATTTGTGCCATAGATTTTCCTCAGGTTGGGATGTTGACTATTACTAATCTATCTTTGGGATTTATGGACAGTAAAATAATCTACAGTCCGTAAAGCTTGCCATGGATTTTCTTCAGTTTGAACGGCTCATTGTGATGGTTTTACGGTACAATTGATGGGCCGTAAAATGATATATGGACCGTCTTTTGTACCGCCGATCCTCCTCTTTAGCAAACTTCTCTTTTTTCACTTCTTTTTCAGATCCTTTCACATAATTCCCTGACTTTCACCTTGTGGACACTAAATACCTTCAATACATCAAAAACACATCACAACGACACAAATTTGCTTGAAAACAAGTAAAACTCACCATTAAAAAGCATCAAATGTGATGAATTAAGTGGCACATCGACACCCCCTACTTAAAGTCTTTTCCTATCCTCAAGCAAGTAACACAACACATACGACTCTACTAAATTTTAGACATAACAAAGTAACAATGTCTATAATGGTTTTGGCTGAAAACTGCCGGCATGCATATATCTCATGATCCAGCCCCTTATATTTTAAGCACAACGTATCACTCACAAATGGTTATGACTAAAAATAAAGCTACAATCAATGACATCATGTTATTGGTAGTTCCTATGGGCAAACGAATCCATTTTGGGTAATCATTTATTTTCAACGATCTCTTCAATCCCCTATGCCGTCACAAAGACCAAAGAACGTCCCAACATACATGTACAAGACTAATAGGGACAGAGACAAAGGAGAAGAGAAACACTCACACACATAAAGAAGCTTCACATGTTGTAAATGCAAATGCCATAAGATTGCCTTTATTTTCAGTACCTTCAACTTAAGATGGTTCGGTTGTGATCACACTAGGACTTTTTATGAGTTGTAATGTAGACTTGGGGACGGGTAGGATAGATTTGGATCTGTAACAACCCGTTTGGTCATTATAGTATTTTGACCCATTGACCGGGTTGGTTTTCGCAAGGTTTGAGTGTAAATTGAGTCATTGAGGGAGAAGCTAGTTAAGTTTGCAAGTTAGAGTTGACCACGGTCAACATCGGGTTAGGATGACCCCGTGTCAATGTTTTGAAAGTTCCAACATGTTATTATGATAATTTTGAACTTTTTCACAAGTTTTGGTGAGGTTCCAAAGAGTTTTAGATGGGTTTGGGTTTTGTCGCGCTCGTATTTGGTGTTTTTGCTGGAGGTCTGTGGATAGAAATGGCTCCAGATTGAGCATCCGAAATTTGTTTTGAGTGAGGTCTGAACCATTACATCCGTATCAAAATTACAAAGCTATAGAAAAAAGAATCGACGCGTTTGGCCTTCGTATGAGGGAGTTCTGCCCGTTTTCATTCGGGCCGTTCCGGCCTGAAGGACCGGCCACGACCGGAAGGACCGCCACGGCGGCCACGGTCTGCTTGGGGCAATAGGCTCATTTTTAATTGTTTTTTTTTTCAAGTATTTCCCCTCATAAACTCAAAAATACTTCCCTAGAACATCAATTTTTAGGGTTAATTGAAGTTTTTTTTTTTCACCCGTATGTGATTCTTTATCATTCCTTCTTCAAATCCCATGACAAGCTTAAGCTCCATTAATGATGGGTGTAAGATTAGAACCCAAGAATTGATGAAACCTTCAATAGTTGAAGGGTTGGGAGATAACAATGGAAAATCATTCACAAGAACTTTGGGGTAAGATTCTAACCTAGTATTCATTATTTATGTGTCGATTATCATCATCTCATAGTCATTCCTATGCATTAATTGTGAAGAACTAATGGGTTAAGAACCCTAGGGCTAAAAATAGAAAAGATGAATTTGAATATCTTGAGATGAATAGAATTCCATGAATTTAAGATTGAAGGTTAACTAGATGATGGGTAACATAATTGTGCACTAAATTTTCCGTTTTGCCCTCATGAACCTGCTTTCACATTCTAGGGGTATTTTAGACATATTTATAAAAGTATAACAATACGAGTATCGTTGGACTCGTTTAGACTCGTAGAGTACTATTTTGACTATATTGTATATGAATTTTCAATAAAATTACAGTTTTGCCCTTGTGACTCGGGTTTGGCTATTTTGGGTCCATTTTTGGGTTTTGGGTAAAGGTATAGCAATATAGGTATCCTTAGATTCGTATCGACATAGAATTCATTTTGATAGATGTTAATCGTTTTGTTCTCAAAGAGGAAGGCAAGGCTAACGATTAATGGGCATTAAGAACGGCTTACTTTAGTTAGACTTTGATTAGCGAAACGTATGTGTTGTATATATTTGATGGGAGAAAGCATGATTAGGTCTTCGGACATATGGATATTAGCTAGG
The DNA here is from genome assembly GCF_029784015.1 of Lycium ferocissimum. NCBI lineage: Eukaryota > Viridiplantae > Streptophyta > Magnoliopsida > Solanales > Solanaceae > Lycium > Lycium ferocissimum. Next base: position 26,974,414 of record NC_081346.1, read on the forward strand.
TTGGATGACTTCGATTATGTGGGCTTGTCGCCGTTATATTAAGCATTGAAGGTGTAGTTGTATTCACTAGGTGATTGGATGAATTTCTATTAGGTTGATTGTTGTTGACGGTGACTTGTTAAATTTGTGATTAGGCTTATTGCCTAAACGTTCTCCTTATTGTGACACATATTCTGGAGAAAGGAAGGATCTAAGTTTAGACCTAAATTGTTTTCATATTTATGATAGTACGTAGATGAACACTTGATGTATGATTTACTATTGATGATAATATATAGAAGAGTGGGCTTCTTAGTAATACAAGACTTAGTTGGGAGGCGGACTACATATGGAAGTAGGACATAGACTATTATATTGGTTGAGACGATTGTATGATTCGTTTCATATATTCCAAGTCTTGATATGACTTGTGCCTTTGTGACTTGTACTCTCTCGTTGCTTTATTGGCTTGCATTGATTTACCACGTTTACACTCATTTAAGCATTCATACACTCATGCATGATGGAAATGGTTTGGAAGACTTGTGGCATGATCGCTTGTGTTTGACATTGATATTGCTAATTATTCATAGTCCATACATACTAATGAACTGGAATACGTTGAGACATACATTGTGATGTGAAATTAGTGAAGAAGTTAATATAATCTTCTTGTTGAACTTGTGATACTATTTGATACATGGTACTTGATGATTTGAGCATGGATAATAAGAGGGCAGTAAATACCGTTACGTACAAATATATGGAAAGGCACATATGTGATCTAGATTATGGCTCGTGGTCCGACGCTAGTTCCGAAAATGAGAGGTTTATTGTTATATCCCGCGTCCGAGGTTCGTTCCGGAGCGGAGGTTGTGCTCGGGTCCGAGGAGTGTTTCGGAACGAGTGGTACATGGACACCATGGGTCCCCTGCAGGTCATGACTACTGAGCTATGACATCAGAAGCATGTGTGTACAGTGTGTATTTGGCTAGTGCATTGCATTGCACATCATTACATTTTATTCTGCATTATTATATGGCTCATTTAGTTCTAATTTGGGTGTGTTTGCTTAAAAGGCTGTTGTGGTATTGATATGATCATTGACCGGGTTAAATTGTGGATTAGCGACTCTAACTAGGGAAGTAACTTGGGCTTGTGATTATCAGATGAGATTATTGAAACTTGATAGACTTGTGGGTTAGAAGCTTCATCTTAGGTTGTGACTCTGTTATAGGATATTCTGTGACTTGGATTTGAGTATTAAGTGCCTATCTGTTTATCTTATTGATTTTATACTTATATGCGTGAACTAATCTTAGTCGGCCTATGATGCTTACCGGTACATAGTGTTTGTACTGATACTACCTTACTGCACTCTTTTTGAGTGCATATTATGTTCTAGAGATTTCATCCAGATTACATCTCTAGCTTGAAGCTAGTTTGCTCGATCAGATCCGAAGGTGAGCTTCTATCCATGCCATGCCACCTGAAGATCTCTCTTTCCAGATGTCTACTTTTACTCCAGACATTAAGTGTTATTATATTTGAGATATACTTCAATCTTTAGACATTGTTAGTTAGAGTCCTTGTACGATGACTTTCAGATTTTGGGCGTGTAATAGTTAAGACTTCCGCACTTATATTATCTATTAATATTGAATTGTTTTATTTATTTATTCATTCATAGGATCATTTATTGCTTAGTATAAAGGATTAAAGACGCTAAAATTGCCTAATGATTAATGGGTTAATGGGTAAGGGTTCGCCTACTAGTGATAATAAGGTAGGTGCCCGCACGATCGGTAATTAGGGTCGTGACAGGATCATAGTGACTAACCCTTCTTGAACACTTACAATTACTTCCCTTATGTCCCTTTCGGACCTCTTTCCATTCCTTCCTTTTGTACCTAAAACCTCGATGTGATCTATCAAACTGCTTATTTTTCATATTTTTGTGTAACATTTTCTGATTTTTTTTCTTTTTTTTTCAACTGCATCTGATCATAGACTAGGTAACTTATGCTTACCCCAAACTTAGGCTTTTAAGCCTCAATTCTCACACTTCTAGCCTTTCATCCTAACTTAGGCTTTAAGCCTCTTCTTTATCATTCACAGTGTCAAGAAGGGAACGGGTGCCAAAAGCGAGAACAATTTCAGAACGGGTACAGGTTAATTAGCTAGTAGTCAAGAAAAGGGTTTCAAGGCTCAAAATGGGTGACTAAGGATCATATATGTGACAAGGTAGGTAGAAAGGCTTCAGATTTTCAAAAATCATATCAAAGACAGCCTAGGATCATATCAGCAACCAACTATCCTCAGAAGAACAGCGCAACTTACTAGGAAAGTTCTAGATTGCAAACATAGCATATGAATATCATACTAGAACTCTAACACGCATTGGCATATGGAATTGAGTATCTCGTGTTTAAATTATTTGAATTTCCAAGCAGGTATTCAACACACGCACATACTCCAATACTCATAGTCATAAAAAGAACCATGCATGTTAATCATTAACATATTCAGAGTACACAAATTTTGGAGGGTGCTCCATTTTCACAAACATACATCATACATGCCATAATTAAGTTCAGCTACTACCACATAAATCACAATCACTCTAAACAACAACCTAAAAATTCCAGCTTCAGCAGAAAAAAAACCCCTCAGGAAAAAAGAACCATGGTAAAGAAAAGTCGAGGGGGTCCTAAAACACATATATACAAATACAACAAAACCAGTTAGCCACCCCCCTCCCCTCAACTAAAAATCATGGATTGTACCCAAGGCATGTAAATAAGTAAAATAGAGAGTTAGGACTACCTGAGACCCACTAGGAGCTCTGCTCATCCTGAGGTGTCACCACCTCATCAGTGTGGACTAGTGCTAAATCATCTGTTGGGCCAGTGGTATCAGTGGGTGGCTCTGTATGGATCTATGTGAGCGGGTCCTCTTTGAGGAAAATGGTAGTAGCCTTCACGGTACGTCAATTCTAGGCACAGTCTTCTCAGCGGGGGTGTCTTTGCAGGAAGACGCCCTGTGAAATGTGTATTAATCATAGAATTTAGAGTGGCCTTCTTCAACTGGTGCCTTTTTCTTCTCTCGAATTCACCCCCTCATTATCATCCTCATATCTTTATCTTTTTCCTTTACTTATAGGTGGAAAGTCACCCCACATCAATTGTACAATTGGTACCAGTTATGCCAAATCAATTGGTGGTGCCGAAAGAAGTGTTACCCCTTCTTTCACTTGTAATGAAAGGACATCATCCTTCAGCTGAGATATATCCCGTTTGAACGTCCCCAAATTAACATCTAATGGTACTTTCTCCAACTCTAGCACACGTCTCTCAATTCCATCTATCCGAGAGTGGATTTAATAGTGTGAGGTAGTGAGTGACTCTTTCAATAGGTCTAAGGCCTTTTTCTTGCTTTTGCCACGAACCCTTCCAACTCCTCCAATAGGTACGCCAATCTGTCGATCAGCTCGATCTGCTTTGACATAGGAATCATGGAAGTTCTACCTGGTGAATGGGATAAGGACACCCCATGGTAAGACTTTCAATGCGGGAGCGGCCGTGGAAATAAATAGAATGGTGGGAGTAGCTGGGGCTGTGCAGGTAGCTGGATTTAATGAGGATTCTGGAGCATCTGTTGTAGCTAGTTATGTCGTGGTGGTAATATCGGGAGCCTCATGGGTACACTCAAGTATTGGCCCTTTCTGATCATGTGGCTCAGATTCAGTCGGTGAAAGTGCAATGTGAGCCTTACCGTCAATAATGCAGCACGGAGCTCCTTATCCTTACTCTTCATTAAGCTATAAAAGTGCTTGGCCTCAATTTTGTGAACCTAATAGGTGAACCTCTGAACTCCCGTTTTGAAGCAAAGGCATATGATAAGACCGGATATACTAAAGAAAGCCCAGACTGATGTACCCGTTGACGGATCTCCTCTACGACGATTATATCAATGGCATATCAGTACATGATGGCTACCACAAGAATCGCTCTGTCAATAGTGAGCTGATTATCGGCTTGAATGGGGTAAAACCTGTTAATCAGCACACTCCACCAGAATTTGGCTTCAAGAGAAAGATCAGCCTTTTTAATCGGAACACTTTTGACGGTAAGCCACCCGGGAACTCCTCGTGCAATAACTGAAGCCATCCACGGTAACTCGCTCATCTACTCATCCCTATTTTTCCTCAGTATATAATCAATCCCATCTTTATTTACAGGTAATACAATTCTATCCCCAAAATAGAAGCGGTTGACAGCCCTGCTGGATATGTTAATTCTTAACCCACAGACCGTCACCTTTTGAAGCCTCACTGGGTTCTTTGTGTGTTGTACTGGCCTAAAATGGTTGTTTAACTCAACATCATAGTTGGCATAAAATTCTAACACAAGGATCGGACATTATTCTCCAGGAGGATGGCTGAGAAAATCCCATTTGTGGTGAGCAATCATGGAAAGAATGCTCAGGAATCGCTTCAACTCATCAATACTAATTCGCATCTCCTCATTGATGCTTTGACGAAAACCCTCTCCTGCTTTGGTTTGCTCTATCCCTTTCTCAAAAATTTCCTTTGAACCTTTCACATAAAACCGAACAGCATTCTCCGACCTTTCCTTCATTCGCAATTCACTCTGCCTATTAGCTTTCTCAACATCTGATTCCTCCTGCCTATTACTCGTTGTAGTCTCCGCTCCCTCTTGAGTTTGAAATTCCTGAGAGCTAGAACTTTCCTCTCCTTTAATATCGGAGCTACTATCGGTTGAGGATGAATCCCCCTCTTCAGATTAGGGGTTGCCGAAGTTTGTCTTTGTCCGTTGTTGCCTGATGACCCTGACCACAGGTGTGTTATCATCCATTTCCTCATTTTCAGGATCGATGGGCTAGTCATGAAGTCTCGATCTTATTTGTAGCTGACCTCGGCCCCTGCTCTACCTTGTTTCTTAAGCACGACCTCTTCTCACCTGATATTTCGGGGCCATGCCTATTGAATACAACTTAGTACGCACGCTAAAAGAAAAAAGAAAAAAAATATTTTTGGGTTTTCTTTTTTAATTAAAAGCAAGAAAAGAAAATAAAAGATTAAAAAAATACAAGTGTGCTAGAATCATATGTACACAATTTGTTCAAAGTGATTACAGTGGACCATAAATTATTTCACGGGCCATGAAATGTTTTACGGTCCGTATATGGTACTGTCAAATGGTCACAGTGAACATGGTTTGGAAGGTCCATTTGATGGAAGAGATTTGTGGTCGGTAAAAAGTTTTACGGTCTGTGAATCTCACAGTAAAATGGGATCAGTAATCCAAAACTTGGGGAACCTATTTCACGATGCAAGTTATGGTCCGTAAGTTGCACCGTAAAATAGGAACAGTGTACTATATTTGTATATAAGGAATTTTACGACACATTTTAACAATCCAAAAATACATTTACGGTCCGTCAATCTGGTCATAAAATCCCTTATACATAACAGTTCAATTTTGTTCCCAAGTCCTGAAAGCTATTCCAATTATATTTTTACACATCATACATGGTCATAATCAATTATATCACCTCACACAGCAATGTTCACACTCCTATAAGATTGGGGGTTACTCAGAACTCACCCCTTTAAGTTCATTCAGGCATTCAATCGAACAGTTGGTGAGCATAACAAATTGTGACTTCAAAATTTGAAATTGGCGATCGAAATGCCTTCCGACTCAATGAAAGTTGTGATATATCATCCCTCATAAGTCCAATTATACGCAAACATGTAACGACCCTTCCGATCATTATGGAAATTTAGGACTCCATTGGGAATTCCGAGGCCGCGGTTGGATTCGTAGGGCGTCTTTTTGTATGTATGCATGTTTCGTTTTGTGTTTTAAGGCCTTGGATGAAATGTGGGGTGGTAGGGGGAAAAATTGGATAGAAAACGACCACACTGCCCAAAACTGACCGCTACAACGGTGGGTTTACCGCTGCGGCAGTACCGCTGTAATGGTGACTCGACTGCTTCCAGCGGCCAACCATTTCCTTGGTGGCCGCTGTGGTGGAAGGTTGACCGCTATGGCGGTACCGCTATAGCGGTGAATCGACCGCCATAGCGGTCAGTCAATAAAGTGGGGGACTGCTATAGCGATCACTTGACTGCTATAGCGGGACCGCTGCAGCGGTGTAGCAACCGCCGCAGCGGTCGACGGGAGGCAGAATGCGGGTTTTTAATGCCTTAGTTTTATTTTCTCATTTATAACACCCCAACACACTTCCCAACAAACACTTAGAGAGAAATTCCAAGCTAGGGCAAGACAATCTTTTGAGGTAAGTTTCATTGTTTCCATTCTATCATTCCTTTCCCCTCCATGATTATAATCATCCTCATAGGTCTTTAATGGTAGAATTGAATTAGAAACCCTAGAATATTAATGGAACTTCTAAACTTGTTGGGTTATGATTATTTCCTCTTAGTTATCATCTAAATGCGTTGGTTAGTTGTTCTTGATCGTAAATTGAACATTTGGAGACATAAGCTAAGTGATTGGAGACTTAGGGTTATATAAAAATGGTACATTTGGAGACATAAGCTAAGTGATTGGAGACTTAAGGTTATATAAAAATGGTGTCTTGCCATAGAAAAACTGCTTGTAATGGAAATATTGATGAATGTTGTTATAAATTGATGATTAATGATTACTAAGAGTCTAAATAGATTGTTTATCACCTAGAAAATAATCCAACCCTTGGAATGGGGTAAGGGAAGGGTATTCTTACATTGGAACTTGTGATTAAGTATTATAACTCATTGGGTCCCCTATTTCTAGACTTTGAGCATTCTAAGGCTTTGAGGAAAGGAAAGGCTGTAGCAGAGTGACTTGCATTGTTCCAGCTCTGCTTTGAGGTAGGTTACGGTTTACTTGAGTTAGACTTTGGTTAATGAATGTATGTTTGTGATTTCATTAGGAGAAAGCATGTCTAGTATTCATTACATGATATGGTGTGGTTAAGCTCCTATGTGTTTGTGATTGAATGTTGTGTAGACTTTATGCCATTATTCTGTGTGATTTACTCTGCAGTGGTTGTATTGTGATGAGAAGTTAATATAGTCTTCTCGATAGTATTGTGACATGAAAGATGAGGTGAATATGGATATTGGGAAGGTATAACAAGGCACACATGTGGCTTAGATTATGGGCTCGTGGTCCGAGGCTAATTTCGAAAATGAGAGATTTATTGTTATATCCTGCGTCCGACGTTCGTTTCAGAGCGAAAATTACGCTCGGGTCTGAGGAGTGTTCCGGAACGAGTGGTACATGGACACCATGGGTCCCCTGCAGGTCATGACTACTGAACTATGACATTAGATAGCATGTGTGTACCGTGAGTGGGGAAATAGTGTACTTTTACCTCCGTGGTAGTTAATGTGTTTGTGATTCTTGGCAATCCGGTGATTTGTATTGTGTGTCTGTGGTTGACTTGTTGGGATGCATTGATATTTGTGTATGATTGATTGGCTTGCTTATTTTATTGATTTCATATGATATGCATGATACTAATCTTAGTCAGCCTATGATGCTTACCGGTACATAGTGTTTATACTGATACTACCTTGCTGCATTCTTTGAGTGCAGATTTTGATATAGAGACCGCTAATCATCCTCATACCTAGCGTGGAGGATAATTGCTAACAGATTTTGGGGTAAGCTCCTTCCCATGCCAGGCCGCCCGAAGATCTTCTACTTATGATGTCTTTTCTTATTCTGGACATTATAGTTATTTATTAGACAAAATTCAGTTTCTTAGATGTGTTTTGGCTTAGAGTCACGTACGATGACTTTCGGGTTTTGGGGAATTTGTAATAGTTAGACTTCTGCACTTGTTTTAGTATTTTATGGCATGACTTAACCAATTTATTTGATGCGTGAATGAGTATAATCGTTGACTTGTTTAATCTAAAATCAGACTTGAATGAACAGAGGTCTTGTGTGTTGGTTCGCCCACTTGGACTTAGTTGGGTGTCAGTCATGGCGGGTTGAGTAGTGACAAAACATGCCAACACCCTCATCCCCAACTAAAATTCTCAATTATACATACCCATGAGATAAAATCACATTATTTTGCATGCAAGTTTCATAGTAAATGAATATACAGCCATCATCCCCACCTTTATGCATCATAACATGTGAGAAGAAGAAAGTGAAAAAATCAACACACCTGAGAGACGACTTTGGTTCAATTGAAAAAAATCAATCGACTTTAACCACAAAGAAATGCGCGTATGCATGCAGTTTGGATTTATGAATGGATTGGGTTTTATGAGAAGGGGTTTATGGGTGTTAATAGAGTGATGGGTGTTAATGAGGGGTGTTAATGGGACGGTTATGGAGTGATTTGTGGAGAGATTTGGGGAGTTTGAATTTGAGTGGGAAAAGGAATGTTGGTGATGGGTGGAGTGTGTGTGTATGTTTTTACGGTTTAGGTTTTTAAACCCTATCTATTCCAATTGAATGCCTATTTGTCTTTTTTAATTTTAATTTTTACGTTCTACTTTACGGACCGTAGAACGGTTTATGGACCATTCTACGATCACTTACCTAGAAGCATGCTGACGTGGAAAGCCTATTTGTGTTACAATTTTACGCTTCCATTTACGGTCCGTAAAACCGTAAATTCTGGCGTAAAGCTGTAACAGTGAGCTAGTTTTCACTACCCCATTTTACGCTTCCATTTATGATCCATAAACTATTTTACGGGCCGTAAATTTTAGAGTAAATCAGGAATAGTCTTCAATCTATGCTTCTATCTGCAGTCCATAAAAAATTGTATGGGCCGTAGAGTTTGGCGTAGATTCATTCTAGGCTGTTCTGCAGTTATCTATCCACTTCTTCAATATTCCAACTCTTTAAGAATCCTAGCACACAACAAACATCAAAACAATCTAAAAATCAAAAGTGCATGAATGTAAACATGGGTTGCCTTTTAAGAAGCGTTTAATTTAACGTAGCGGCATGATGGTGCTACCATTTTACTCCGGATCAGGAGTGTAGCCATGTTTCAAATGGTAACTATCAATAATCCTGTCTCCAAAAATGCACCAATGGTAATGCTTCACCCTTTGGCCATTCACCCTAAAGGTTTGAGTTCCATCCTCGGACTTCAATTCAATCTCGCCATTGGGTGACATACTTACCACTTGAAAAGGCCCGAACCATCTGGGTTTCAATTTGCCTTTTGGAAGTCCCGCTTGAGGATATTTTTATCATGATAGTGCTTCATCCTCTCCTTGTACAAGGCTGCACTCTCATATGCTTGGTACCGAAATTCATCCATCTCATTCAGTTGAAACAACCTAAGCTTGGTTGCCTCCTCCCAATCCATATTCAGCTTTTTCAATGTCCACATGGCCTTGTGTTCAAGTTCAACTAGCAGATGGCACGTCTTTCCAAACGCCAGCCTATAAAGAGAAGTTCCAATGGGCATTTTGAATGTGGTTCTGTAGGCCCAAAGAGCATCATCAAGTTTTCAGGACTAGTCAGTCCTGTTTGCATTGACCATCTTGGCCAAGATGCTCTTTATCTCTTGATTAGAGATTTCTACCTAGCCACTAGTCTGAGGATTATATGGAGTGGCCACCCTAGCGCCTTGTTGCAGAAATGAGTACCACTGTTACCAATGATAGTTCTTGGGGTGCCAAAACGGGTGAAGATGTTCTTCTTCAGAAAACTGGTGACACTCTTCCCTTCATTATTGGGTAAAGCCACTGCTTCTACCCACTTTGAGACATAGTCGACGTCCACCAATATGAATTTCATACCACCTGAGCTCACAAAGGGCCCCATATAATCAGTGCCAAAAACATCAAAAATCTCTACCTCCAACACAAAATTCATAGGCATCTCCTGCCTCTTAGCAATCGATCCTTGGCGTTGGCATTGGTCACAAGACCTTGCCATCAAATTTGCATCATGATAGAGAGTTGGCCAGTAATATCCACACTCGAGCACCTTAGCCGTTGTGGGATTTCCACTATGGTGACCCCTAACAGGAGAGTCATGGCAGGCCTTTAAGATATCCATCACCTCAGATTCAGGAACACAACGTCAAATGATGTTGTCGGTGCATGTTCAAAACAAGTATGGTTTATCCTAATAATATTGCCTGCAATCTCTCAAGAACTTCTTTTTCTGGTATGCCTTGATCTCTTCAGGAATAAGCCCAGTCACCAAGTAATTTGCAATGTATGCATACCATGGTGCTACATCAGATGACACTGCTAGAAGTCTTTCATCTGCATTATTGATTTCAAGTTCCCTCATCGGCCTCCCGGCTTCCTCAAGCCTTGATAAATTATCCGCAACTGGGTTCTTTGACCCGTTTCAATCTTTGACCTCAAAGTCGAATTCTTACAACAAGAGAATCTAACGAATCAACCTCAGCTTATCATCTTTCTTTGCTACTAAGTACCGCAGTGCTGCGTGGTCAGTATACACCACCACTTGGGACCCCAACAAATAGGCCATGAACTTCTTTAAAGCATAGACAATGGCAAGTAGTTCTTGTTCGGTCACTGTGTAATTCATCTGGGCACCACTCAATGTTTTGCTAGCATAATAGATTGGGTGAATGATCTTGTTGTGATGCTGACCAAGAACCGCTTCAATTGTGAATCCGCTATCATCACATATCAGCCCAAACGGAAGTGACCAATCAGGTGACATAATAACAAGAGTAGATTTAAGTCGTTCCTTCAATTCCTTAAATACCTTGTGACACTTTTCATCGAACTCAAACTTAGCCTATTTTTCAAGAAGCTTGCACATGGGATTTGCTATCTTCAAAAAATCTTTAATGAATTGCCGATAGAACCCGACATACCTAAAGAAACTTTGAACCTCTTTGACTGAGATGGGTGGAGAAAGCTTTGTAATAACATCAATCTTGGCTTGATCAATGTCAATTCTCTTTTCAGCTTGTGGCCAAGAACAATTCCTTCCTTCACCATAAAGTGACACTTCTCCCAGTTAACAACAAGGTTGGCTTCCTCGCACCTCTTTAACACTCAACCCAGATGGTCAAGACAATCATCGAACGAATCATTGACAATAGAAAAGTCATCCATGAAGACCTCCAAGAAGTCTTCCACCATATCAAAAAAGATAGACATCATGCAAGGCTGGAAAGTGGCTGGAACATTGCATAGACCGAATGGCATTTGGCTGAACGCAAAAGTCCCATAAGGACAAGTAAATGTGGTCTTCTCCTAATCCTCCTAGGCAATATTAATCTGATTATAGCCAGAGTACCCATCCAAGAAGCAATAATAAGACTGCCCCACTAGCGGTCAAACATTTGATCAATAAAAGGCATATGGAAGTGGTCCTTGCATGTTTCATAGTTGAGCTTTCGATAATCCATACACATTCTCCACCCTATAATTGTTCTTTTTAGAATCAGCTCGTTCTTCACATTGGGCACCACTGTGATGCGATCCTTCTTCAGAACACATTGCACTGGGCTAACCCATTTGCTATCTACAATCGGGAAAACCACTCCGGCGTCTAACCACTTAATAATCTCCTTCTTGACCACCTCTTGTATAGGTGAATTCAGTCTCCTCTGATGTTCAACACTCTGTGTGCTATCTTCCTCGTGTTGAATTTTATGCTCACAGATGCCAGAGGGAATCCCCCGAATGTCTGCAATGGTCCACCTTATAGCTCACCGGTACCCTCTTAAAATTTCCAGTAACCTCTTCATCTACTTATCCGTCAGCAAAGCAGAAGCAATAACTGACAATGCTATCCGGACCGAGAAACTGATACCTCAGATGTGCTAGGAGTTTCTTGAGCTCAAGCTTTGGTGGCTCAATAATTGATGGTTTTGCAGGAGGAGTTTTCTCAAGATCAAAAGATAATTTCTTTGGCTGATAAGAATAATATCCCAATCCTTCAAGCGAATTTACATTTTTTATATATCCCTTCATATCATCTGCATCAAAATTGACTAGGATAGCCGCTACTGTTTCCCCAAGGCACTCTTCTTCCATCTTGAATTCAACGGCCTCGTCTATTATATCTATAGCATCAATAACCAAAATGCTTTCGTAAGCACTCGGTAGTTTCATGCCTTTGCTGGCCTGAAAGGTCACCTCTTCATCGTTAACACAAAATTTGATCTCGTTCTTCTCTGAATCCATGAAAGCCCTTCCAGTGGCAAGGAAAGGTCTCCCCAGAATAATATCAATATCTTGATCAACAGCACAATCAAGAATCACAAAATCTGCTGGTAAAAGGAATTCGCCGACTCGAACAAGCACGTCATCAACAAACCTAACTGACCTCTTTATGGATCTATTAACCATTTGCAGTCATATGATAGTAGGTCTAGGCATTCTCAATCCTGATTGCTTATAGATAGCAAATGAGATTAGGTTAATGCTAGCCCCATTATCACAGAGAGCACGAGCAAAATCATGATGGCCAACAGTGCACGAAATAGTAAAAGCCCCTGGATCCTCTTTCTTCTGAACTCTGGTTGTAGGTATGACAGAACTAACATGATGAGTCACACTCACAGTGTCATGCTTAACTGGCCTCTACTTCGTCAATAGAACTTTTAAATACTTCACAAAACCCATCATCTCTTGGAAGGCATCAAGAAACAGAATATTCATTGATAGCTACTTCAGTTGATCATAGAAACGTTGACACTTAGCATCCGTAGTTTTCTTTAGCATCCTTAGTTTTCTTCACTAACCTCTGAGAAAAGGGAGGTGAATATTTTATCAATTAAGTCAAGAGCCTAAGTGCCCTAGTAACTTTACATTTCCCTTTGTCACTACTCACATTTCGAGCCTTTGGAACATCTGGCACAGGATCAACTTCAACCACATTCGGAATTTCATCTTGCACTTTCTCAATCTCACTTGGCACCTCAAATAGCACCTCTGTATCTACTTCTTCTGTAGGCCCCTTTTAGCTACTTTTGCACCCACACCTTGAAGCAGTTTCCCACTTCGGGTGCTAATGAAAGCACACTTCTCAAGATAATTACCTCCACCGCTCTTGGGATTTGTAATTGTATCACTTGGGAGGCCTCCCTTTTGTGGAGGGTATTGCTCTCTCGAAATATCTCTTATCTGTGACTCAAGCTTTTAGATGGAAGCAGTGTGGGAGCCTATAGTTTCGGTCAATCCCTTCAAAGTTTTATCGGACTTCTCTTGGTTGGATAGTGCCCTCTCAAGAATGCTCTCCTGCTTAGAGCTTCTTTGCTCATTCGATTGATCCTTCGGTGGATCATAGGGATTGGAACTCCTATTTCTGAAATTATTGTTGTTGCTGTAGTTAGCTTGGTTCGATCTACCATAATTATTGTTGTAATTACCTTGCCCGTGTTGAGGTCTCCACTAATTTTGATTTTGGTTCTGATAACCTCCTTGGCAATTCTGCCTCTGATAACTCCCTTTAGTTATTCATATAATTAGCATCTTCATACTGCATAGGAGGTCCCTCTTAATATGGACCCTCAGGAACTTGGTACATCCCTTTCGGCATAGTCTGCACATCTTCAACTGTATTCACTCTCTTAGTTTCTTTTTCATCTAACCTCTTCGTTAGCAAAGTAATGTTGGTTTCAATCTAGGCTAGAATTTGTTGTGTTTCTTTCACAATACTGTTGATTAACGGAGACCCATACGCTACTGTTATACCTCGAAAAATTTTTGCATCGTTTGCAACGTAAGTAAAGTAACGTAAGCCGGAGAGGTCATGGAACTCTTATAAGGTTAATCAAGACCTTTAACAAGTGTTAAGAGAGTATATAAGGGTTCTGGATCAAGCAAAATGAAGGAATTAAGTTTGTCAAAATTTTGGAAAAACTTGGCAGAATTCCGGACAGAATATTTGGTCCAATTTGAGGGAGGTGTATCTCCTATAATATGAAGAGTTATGGAATGCATAACATATGTAAATTTAAGTTCATTGAGGCTAGTTTCCAATACAACAAATCGTTTGTCGATACGACATCGGAGTAGAAAGTTATAGGTGTTTCAAGATAGGCTATCAGAGGCTTCTCCGCGAACGCGAGCCAAGGCCTCGTGAACGTGAAGGGCAAATGGTAAGCCGGTGGAAACTGACCTTCTGCCCTATAAATACCAATTCCCACCCATTTACACCTAATTCTTACACCCTTAGAGTTCTAGAAACCTCTAGCACACCTCTCCTAACATTCCTTATCATTAAAACAAAGAAATCATAAGGAGGTTATGTAATGTAATCTCGGGAAGCTTGTGGCAACAAGCATAGCTATTGTCGCTATTGAAGTTATAGATGTTAAGCTTGAAAAAAGGGTTTGGATTTAGAGATTTTGGACCGAAAAAGGTATGTTCTTCATCTTAACTTTGATATTGAGTTGTTTTGGAGGATTTAATGGTTTAAAGTAAAGGAACACATAGTATAAAGGTCTTAGTTTGATATGTCGATGTTATTGGCTTATGAACTGATTTTCGAAGGAAGTTTCAGATGGATTTGTATATATTTTACATGTAGTATCTTGATTATGTTATTGTTAATGATGTTTGGGAGTTGTTTTGGAATTTGGTGGAAGTAGATGATATAGGGGAAATGCTTACCGAATTCTCGTAATCCGAATCATCCTTTGATATACAACTTATCTAAGTTGATGTATGAACATGACGGAATATGATTAAGGATATATTTTTTCAATATAGGTTCGGGTGAAGGGCAAGCATCGAAATAAAGGATTCTTTCGAGTAGCAGCTTGACGAATAAGGTATGTAAGGTGTTTGTTTTCCTCTTTCTTTGGCACAAATCCAACTAGAATATGAACACGAGCGTTCCATAACAATTCAGTCCATTCCTATGCTATGTATTTCAAATCTTAATACCTTAATTTTTTGATTTATTCTTGAAATATTTTCATGTTTATCATCCTTAAGTTATTTCTTTGTATTTGATACGAATTCCATAATTCAGTCAGAGGTTACTGACCTTACATCACTCTGAAAGGCCCAATGTCAGTCCATTGACTCCTCATGCATTATACATATATTTATTGCACTATTTTACTACACCGCCCCGCGCTATAGTCGGTCGGACAGGCACGTAGATGCACACACCACTGCAGTGGGCATGTTATGATGATGCCCCAGACGCGGGATGATGATGATGTACTATACACGCGCACACACACACACATTTGCATATGATTTAAACTTATGCATTGCATATTGTACGTCCTCAGATGGCTTAGGTTACTTCTATCCTTCTATATTTATGTCTTACTTATGATGTTGTTTCCTGCCTTACATACTCAGTACTTTTATCAGTAATGATGTCCCATTCCACGGGACGCTGCATTCGTGCTTCAGGTCTTGACAGACAGAGTGGAGGACCTCTTCAGTAGGACTATCAGCTTCAGCGGGTGTCAGCAAGTGCCACTACACCAAACTTGCTATCTTCCGGTATATTTATGTTATCATGATATATGTTCATATGCACACTCTTGGAGGCTCATAGACACAATGGAGTATGTAGATATTATGTCTGACCTTGTCGGTCACGTTTTGATTTTGGTATTCTCCTGAAAGCCTTGTCGGCTTTATGACACTTATTGTGTTGTAGCGGCCTTGTCAGCTTGCTTATGTATATATATGTTGAATTATTGCATATTTCTCTATTTGGGCCTTTTCTACGTGCAGGTGTCCTTCGAGTCATGTTTGAGCCATATTATGTGATGATAATCATGGTAACTGTTACGCCAGGTGGTATCCGGCCTATAGGTTGGTTCCCGTCATGCTCCTCGTCGGGGTGTGACAGCTACACCATCAACACCACCGTAATGCCATGCTTGATTATGAGTAGTCAACCTATCAAGCAATTGAGTGACTCGGGCATATGTCGTGTCCATGAAGCACCCATCAGGTGTATTATTTGCCACTGCTTGTGTCATCGAATCTAACCCTGTATAGAACTTCTCCATTAATATAAGCTCTGGAAAACCATGATTTGGAGACTGCTGCAAATACTGCTTGAACCTCTCCCAAGCCTTATATAATTTCTCCCCCAGAAGCTGCTTGAACTCATAAATTTTATTATGGAATTCAGCTTTCTTGCTCGGAGGAACCACTTCTTGAGAAAGACATTCACCAGCTCACCCCACGTATGAATGGCATTGTGGGGAAACTTCTCAAACCAATCTCTTGCCTCGCTAGCTGAAGAGTATTTGAAAACTCTTAACCGAATTACATCAGGAGTAACAGAATTCTGGATATGTGTCTGGCACACACCAATGAAATTCTTCAAGTGTTGATGAGGGTCATTATCTGTAGAGTTTCAAAAATATCCCTCAAGTTTGAGCAATTGGTAGATAGTAGCATCGATCTTGTAACTTGCGGAATTAACTCTAGGTGGAACAATAGCAGATGCATATTCAACTTCTTGCATATAATCCGCAAAAACATTCTCCTTTTCCTCAATTTCCGATACTGGGGGCTCTACTTGCACACTCCTACCACCATTTGCTCCATGTCCTCCTCTATTGGCCATGATCACCTGGTTCACAGAAAACAACAAACAAGGTGTGAAGGAATAGAAAAAGTCTTGAAGTAAAGCACACACAACTTAGTAATTTCAAACCGTATTCCCCGGCAATGGCACCAAAATTTGATATGCTTAAATTACACCTTCTTAATAGCGTAAAGCGGACGTTGTCTAATATAGTAACCCAACTAGGTTAGGGTCGAACCCCACATGAATAGGCTGTGAAAAGGTTACTAAGGTAGTTGAGTACTGATTTGAGGTCTAATTTTGTATTCCCGTGAGTTTGTAAAAGAGTGTTTTGTTTACTAACTATTTTGCTTAGATTGTAATTAATTGGAATAAAGAAACCAAGGTTATGTCCCCTTTTAGATGAAGTGTAATGCTACGGGTGATGATATGATATAATTCTAGTGAATTGTTGTACGAATGCACTTAACCTCTAATTGACTTCCTAATATTTCCCAATAATTAGAAAGTATTTCTCTTTATGATTTTTCCAAATATAAAAGAGTTGATATGAAGAACAGTAAATATGTGCGAAGTACATTCCTCTTATTCCTAAGTGAATTTATTAAACATGGGTTAACGCCCCGAGTTCTTGTTACTTATCCGTACCAAACCCTAACTTTTTTTCCCAAGTAACGTAAGGTTTATGGCTTAAGTTAATATTTGCAACCATCAACTAACATTGAAGAATAAAGAAGAAGTAAACCCTAACAACCTATTATGCCTATATCAATCACAAACACCCAATCACATAACACCAATCATTGGGTTCACAACCTTAGTATTGAATTTAGCTACTCATAATATTTAATGCAAAACAAGATATTGAAGAAGTCATTAATGCTTACTATCGAATAAAGAAGATAAAAAGTTGTAATCTTGTCCTCAAAAGCTTCAAAAACTATAAAGTATTCAATGCCAAGAAGAAAGAGAGTAAATCTGACTAAGAATCACTCACAGAACCCTACATTATGTATTTATAATGGTCCAAGATGTGGAAAATATTTTGAAAAAACTGCCCCCGTCAAATCAAGATACGGTCCGTAAAATCTTCAATTTCCACCGTAAAGTTCAATTTCTCTTCCAGTTCTACACTTCCTTTTGACGGACCGTAAATCAATTTACGGTTTGTAGATTTTCCTCAGGTTGGGATGCTGACTGTTACTGATCTACGCTGGGATTTACAGACCGTAAAATAATCTGCGGTCCATATAGCTTGCCGTGAATTTTCTTCAGCTTGAGCGGCTCACTGTGATGGTTTTACGGTACAATTAACGGGCCGTAAAATGATATACGGACTTTCTTTTGTACCGTGAATCCTCCTCTTTAGCAAACTTCTCTATTTTCACTTCTTTTTACTTCCTTTCACAGAATTCCCGACTTTCGCCTAATGGACACTAAATACCTGTAACACATCAAAAACACAACACAATGACACAAACTTGCTTGAAAAGAAGTAAAACTCACCTTTAAAAAGTATCAAATGTGCCGAAATTGCGTGGCACATCATGTGTTACTATCAGTTGTCATATTTGTTTGCATCTTGCTATTTGGTTGTCTTTTTTCTTACATTCCTGCCACGTGTACTTTTCTTCTGAGCTGAGGGTCTACCGAAAATAGCCTCTGTATCTCACAAAGATAGGGGCAGGGCTGCATACATCCTACCCTCCCCATAGCACACTTGCGGGATCACACTTGATTTTTTTTATTTTTTTATTTTTTTTTGGGTTGTTGTTGTTTGTATACCCATTCCAACAAACACTTCTAAGATTTTCTGTAATTCTTGTAAGTTCAATAAAATGCACAAGACTCCTTTTCTAGTTTCTTCAATAAAATCGGCGCGACCTTTGGAATTTAGTTATTCTGATATATGGGGAACTTCACCTTTAGATTTTCTTGATGGCTTTAAGTACTATCTTATTTTTGTGGATCATTATACAAAATATGTTTGGCTCTATCCTATGAAAGGGAAATATAAAGTTGCGCATATTTTTCCAAAATTTAAAGTCATCGCAGAGTAATTCTTCAGTCACTCTATTGTCTGCTTTTACTCAGATATTGGTAGTGAATTTATCAGTTTAAAGGATTTCTTTGCTTCTAATAGAATCTCTCACTTTTTTACTCCTCCTCACACTCCTGACCACAATGGCACGGCCGAAAAATGGCATAGGCATAATGTTGAAATAAGTATATCTATTCTTTATATTGTTAATCTTCCATTATCATTTTGGTCATACACTTTTCAAACTGTCACATATCTGGTAAATAGAATGCCCACCCCTTTATTGAAAAATGATTCACCATATCTTTGAATATTTGGATCTCTTCCAAATTATATGAAGCTGTGTTTTTTATTGTCTATGTTATCCTTGGTTGAGACCATATGCACAAAACAAACTACAACCTCATTCATCTCAGAGTGTGTTCCTTGCGTATTCTTTAAATCATAGTGCACATAAATGCTATGGTCCGGTCACTTCGACACTTTTTATTTCGAGACATGTAGATTTTGTTGAGCATGAGTTCCCTTTCAAACCATCCAACTTAGTGATGTTAGAGTGTGTGATGTTATTATTGAGAATTGAACTCCTTATTTTATTATTCCACACTTACCCCTTTCAAACTCACCTGTTTGTTCCTCTTCTACTCTTTGGACGATCCCTTTCTCTTAGTACAAATATGATTAGTCGTGAATGTCTTTCCCCTGGTCCAACTACTCCAAATGACAGTACTCCATCATCAAATGAGTCATTAAGATCATCGGTACATGTTTCTTGTATGAGATCCTCGCCAAATTTCTCTCCTACTTTCTTATCTTCTAACCATGACAGGGACTTATCGGGAAACACTCATCCCATGATCAATCAAGTAGATAATAATATCCATAAACCAACACAAAATGTTATGCTTGCACACCTCCCTTTCTAGCACAATAGCCAGTTCTCTCATCCAAGGCAGTGACACTCCATCCAAAGCCCCTGCAAATACATCTAGCCATGATTCACCATCTTATTCTATTTCCCTTATTGTCCAACATGTTGTACTTTCTGAGCACAACTTACTGCCCAAGATCAAAATCAAGCCAAAATCTGTGTCGAGCACTAAATGATCCTGCTCGGAAGGTAGTCATGGATGAAGAAATTCAAGCATTACAATTCAAGGTACATGAGAGCTCATTCCATCTACTGCAAAGCAAAATTTAGTTGGCTCTTAATGTATTTTTTGAGTCAAGCTCAATTCTGACAATTCATTAAATAATATAAAGCACATCTTGTTGCTCAAGGATTTAAACAACGGACGAGCATTGATTATAAAACCTTCTCTCCAGTTGCTAAGCACACTACAATTCGAGTTATTTTAATTGTAGGTTATTTTAATTGTAGATGTCACGTGAGATTGGCCTTTGTGTCAAGTAGATGTCAATAATGCCTTCTTGCATGGGAAGAAGTCTATATGGCTCAACCTAAAGGTAGTGTTGACCACATAAGACCTACACATGTTTGCAAACTCAACCTTAGGTTGGTATTACGAACTACATAGCTATCTTCTAACCTTGGGTTTTCAGATTTCTCATGTTGATCATTGACTCTTCATTTAGAATCAGTTGGGTATCACTATTTACTTAGTCGTTTATGTTGATAACATGGTTGTTACTGGGAGTAATCTAAATGTTGTCGATCAATTTTTTTTTTTAGACTTGCACAATGCTTCTCGATCAAAGATCTTGGTTCTCTTAACTATTTTCTTGGTGTTCAAGTCGTGAGAACATTTGATGGGCTCTTCTTATATCAAAAGAAGTATAATATCAATGACTTAATTGATAAGGCACAGATGGATGGTGTGAAAGCAGTCAATACCCCCATATCTATTGAAAATTCCTTGTGCTTGAAGGACATCACACATCTTGATGATGTTATGGTCTATCAATTGTTGTTGGCAGCTTGCAGCATTGACAAGACCGGATACAGACTTTGTCGTAAATAAGCCAACACAATCCACCCATCATCCGACTAAAAATCATTGATCTGCAATCAAACATGTGGTTTATCATTTAGTTGGAATGATGAACTATGGTCTATTTCTGCATCGTAAGTCTCCACTTGATCTTCATGCCTTTTCAGACACAGATTAGGCAAGAAATGAGGATACTCGCTTTTCCACTAGTGCCTTTTATGTCTATCTTGGTAAACATCTAGTCTGCTGGAGCTCAAAGAAACCACGAAGTGTAGCTATATCATCAACTGAAGCGGAATATCGTTATGTTGCCTCTACTACTGCTGAAATTCAATGGATTCAGAACTTACTAGTGTAGCTAGATCATCAACTGAAGCGGAATATCGTTA
The DNA here is from genome assembly GCF_029784015.1 of Lycium ferocissimum. Classification (NCBI taxonomy): domain Eukaryota; kingdom Viridiplantae; phylum Streptophyta; class Magnoliopsida; order Solanales; family Solanaceae; genus Lycium; species Lycium ferocissimum. Next base: position 26,995,304 of record NC_081346.1, read on the forward strand.
TGTTGCCTCTACTACTGCTGAAATTCAATGGATTCCGAACTTACTTCGTGAGATTGCTATTTCATTACCAAGGCAACCAGTTGTCTACTATGATAATTTAGGTACCATATATTTTGTTGCTAATCCAGTCTTTCATTTGCGGATGAAGCATCTCGAGGTTGATTATCATTTCATTCGCACTATAGTTCAAAATGGCTAGCTTCGAGTTTCTCATATTTCTGGAAAAACTCAACTTGCGGATTTACTTACAAAAACTCTCCCTAGTTCTTTGTTTGCAGATCTTCGGTGCAAGATTGGCGTTTATGATCGATCGTCATCTTGAACAGGCATCTAAGAAATCATTGTATTCTCTAGTGATTGATAGATTGATATGATTTGATTATAATCTGGTATGATTTGATTTAGTGGCGGAGCTACATAGACCGAAGGGTGGCCAGTTGAACACCCTTCATCTGAAAATTATATTGTACAATAACAACATACCCGGTATATTCCCACAAAATATATATAGAGAAAACTATACTGAATATATATATGTAAAAATTACTTTATGTGTGTGTATATATAATAACATTATCTCTATATCTATCCTTCCAAACTTCACATTTTACTATTTTTATAAGTTGCCAACTTTAATATCTAACCAAACACCAAAATTGTCTAAGAAACTTACTTGAATATTTATGTATACTATATATATATATATATATATATATATATATATATATATATATATATATATATATATATATATATATATATATATATATATTTGGTAGATAGGGATCTCCGTAAAAACTTCTATCGAGGAATGGGCGGAATTGAGTCATTTCTCTAGAACAATAGCTAAAGGGCCTGATACTATCACTTGGGTCTGGAACCTACATGTTGATGCTCACGATTTCGATAGCCATACCAGTGATTTGGAGGAGATCTCTCAAAAAGTATTTAGTGCCCATTTTGGTCAACGCTCTATCATATTTCTTTGGCTGAGCGGCATGTATTTTCAAAGTGCTCATTTTTCTAATTATGAAGCGTGGCTAAGTGATCCAACTCACATTGGGCCTAGTGCCCAGGTGGTTTGGCCAATGGTGCTCCAAGAAATATTAAATGGTGACGTAGGCGGGGTTTCCAAGGAATACAAATAACCTCTAGTTTTTTTCAGATTTGGAGAGCATCTGGAATAACTAGTGAATTGCACTATTGTACAGCAATTGGGGCATTAGTCTTTGCAGCGTTAATGCTTTTTGCTGGTTGGTTTCATTATCATAAAGCGGCGACAAAATTGGCTTGGTTTCAAGATGTAGAATATTTGCTGAATTACCATTCAGTAGGGCTACTAGGTCTTGGGTCTCTCTCTTGGGCGGGGCATCAAGTACATGTATTTTTACCGATTAACCAATTTCTAAATCTTTGGAGCAGATCCTGAAGAGATATCACTTCCTCATGAATTTATCTTGAATCGAGATCTTTTGGCTCAACTTTATCCCAGTTTTTTCAAGGGAGCAACCCTATTTTTCACCTTGAATTGGTCAAAATATGCAAACTTTTTTACTTTTCGTGGAGGATTAGATCCAGTAACTAGGAAGTGCATGGTGGTGATATTGCCCATCTCCGTTTTAGCTATTGCAATTCTTTTCCTAATAGCGGGTCACATGTATAGGACCAGCTGGGTATTGGTCATGGACTAAAAGATATTTTAGAAGCTCATAAAGGTCCGTTTACGGTCGGGGCCATAAAGGTCTATATGAGATCCTAACAACGTCATGGCATGTTAATTATCTCTTAACTTAGCTATGTTAGACTCTTTAACCATTGTTGTAGCTCATCATATGTATTTCATGCCCCCTTATCCGTATTTAGCTACTGACTATGGTACACAACTGTCATTGTTCACACATCACATGTGGATTGGTAGATTTCTCATAGTTGGTGTTGCCGCGCATGCAGCCATTTTTATGGTAAGAGATCATGATCCAACTACTAGGTACAACGATCTATTAGATCGTGTCCTTAGGAATCGTGATGCAATCATATCCCATCTCATAGGTTCAATCAAGATTTACTTCTCTGGAGTGCCAAAGGCAAGCATGACATCATTTTGAATATAAAGTCCCAGGGTATGGAATCCTAGAAAGAACTGGCCCAACTTAAATGAGCTATGATAGCTTCATTATGATCTAACATTCTTACCAATACAGTATCTTCATTTTGCTCCGGATTGTAATCTCTAATGAAAAATATAGCTCCATGAGAAAAAGCTCCTGTCATGATGAATCCTGCGATATTGGTGGTGGATATATAATGCAGCTTGAGTAGTAAAGTTTTGTGCTCGTAACCATCTGTCTTTCGGGGCATAAGACGATTCTTTCATGACCTGGGTGTTAATTTACCGACTAAAATATCACCCGTCTCTACAAAAGATCCCAGCATCACAATTCCATTTTTGTCTAAATTGCGGAGTAAATGGGCTTCTAAATGCGGTATTTCATTAGTTACTTTTTCAGGGCCTTGCCTTGTTTCATGAGTCTGAATTTCATATTTCTGTATGTGAAAAGAAGTATTAATATCTTCATATATCAAACGCTCGCTAATAACTACTGCATCCTTAGAACTGTAACCCTCCCACGGCATATATATATAATCTTGAACATCCTTGACCAAACTTCTTGCTTCGCCACTGATTTGACTATGATCCCTTGTAATCTGATTGTAATTAACTTGATTAGGATTTCATTACCAAGTTGAATTTCCAATCTTTGGTAAGTTACTTCTCTTGGTACCTTGTATAAATACTGAAACATTATGTGAATAATAGATAGGGAATTCAGCTATCTTCTCTAAATCTTTCAATATATATACCCAGAATCCTTTTGCACCATCATCTCATCCCCCTTCTAGGTTGCAAATAATTAAATCCTTAATTATCAGTTTAAGCTTAATTTCTTCAAGTGTAGTATCCAATGGCTCCTAAGTTGTCCCTCCAGATCTTTTCTGCACGCATATTTCTTGTTTTATTAACAGTTCCTCTGTCCAGCGCAACTCTTGGAGTCCAATACTATGATCAAACATGTCCTCATGCTGAAAATATTATTTATCAAACAATTCGAATCGCTTCGTATCACAATCATAAAGTCCCCGCACGTATTCTGAGGATGTTCTTCCATGATTGTTCCATTAGAGTCTCTCTCTCTCTCTCTCTCTCTCTCTCTCTCTATGTATTAGTCATTATTATCACTACTAGATGCATGCATGCATGCAAGAGATGGGAGTTGAAACTATTTTGTTAATGATTTACAGGGATGTGATGCATCGGTTCTATTGGATTCAACACCAGGAAACAAAGCAAAGAAAGATGGTCCTCTTAACATCTCTCTTAGAGCTTTCTATGTGATCGATGATGCCAAAATTAAGCTCGAAAAGGCTTGCCCCCAAACTGTTTCTTGTGTGACTTACTTGCCATCGCAGCTAGAGACGTCGTGGCTATGGTACTATATTCCATCATCCTCCCTACTAATGAGTTTAATTTTTGTGCACCCATGATATGTGTAGGAAATCAATCCGTAATCTGTATTGATGTATGAAAGTCCTTATATACAAAGTAGGTATAATGATACTAGGCTAAATTATAGGACCTAATTACAATACATAAGGAGAGGAATATTTACATAAGGAAGGGAATATTTACAATATTTACATAGTCATCACACCCGCCGTTAAAGCGGGGAGGTTGTCGTACGCTAGGCCCTCGTCCTCAAATCATCAAATAGCACGCGCGGAAGACCTTTAGTGAAGATATCTGCGATCGTAACGGGACGGGACGTGAAGAACACGAACTTCTCCACGAACGCTTTTCTCGCGTACGAAATGTATGTCCGTCTCAATATGTTTAGTGCGTTGGTCTTTGAACCGGATTCCCCCGATAGGTATATGGCACTAACGTTATCACAATAAACCAATGTAGCTGTCCGGATGGGGACAGCGGAGCTCCAAGAGAAGGTTGCGAAGCCAATAGGACTCGAGAGACGACATTGGCGACGCCACGATGTCGGCCGGCACTCGACTTGGACAAGGTAGGTTGCCGTTTGGATGACCATGAGAGGAGGTTATCTCGAGAAGACACAATAACCGAAGTTGATCGGCGAGTGTACGGACAACCACCCCAATACCGTACATAAGAGACAAGAGAGGCAACGGAGGATTTGTACAGATGGAGACCAAACTCAATAGTACCTTGAACGTATCGGATTACGCGTTTAAGAGCATGCGTATAGGCGACACTTGGGATGCATTACATGTGAAGGCATACTTGTTGAACCGCATGGAAGATGTACGGTGCTTGTGAATGTGGTGCGCAAAGCGCGACGACTTACACGATATTGGGTGGGATCGTCGCGAGCCGACCGCGGCACCGAGTTTGGGTTGGTGTCGTAGGTGTACGGCCCCGAGCTTCTGACGGATGTCGTGCCGCACGCTCTATAATATACCTTGCATAATTCTTACGAGAGAGAAACATGCCATGTGAAGTGCGGGTAACGACGATACCCGAAGAAAATAGTGAGAGGGCCCAAATCCTTCATAGCCAATTCGGCACTAAGGAGAGACATGATGGATTTCTGAGCGTACGAGGAAGGTATGTGAGAATAATATCGTCAACATATAGCGAGAATGTAAGCAATGTCGAGAACCTCGACAATAAATAAAGAGAGAGTGATCGAGATCGGCTATGTGAAAAACCAATGGTGGGAGACATAATACGCAAGCGTTGGAAACCGTGCACGGGGTGCTTGCTTAAGTCCGTCTGACGGCTTATCAAGAACGGACATGATGGGGATGCTTGGGATCCTTAAACCCGATAGGGTGATGATATAAACCGTCTCATTAAGATTCTCAGGTGTGAGAAAGCATTCTTGACGTCCGGTGATGAATGGGCCAAGAGTGTGCAAGTGCAATGCTCGAACGGTGCGAATAGTAGCCGGTTTGACAACCGGACCGAAAGTCTCGTCGCGATCGGCTCAACCACAGTTGGTTGCCATCGCGGACAAGACGGGCTTTGTGCGGCTACGAAAAGAACCATCGATTTCTTTTTATGACGAAAATCCACATAACGAATAAGATTCACATCGGGGGGACGTGGAACCAACTCACGTCTTATTATTAGAGCATTATGTTCGTCAACCGTGGCAGCTTTCCAATTGTGGTCATTTAGAGCAGCGACAGATTTCGCGGATAGGCGAGATGGAGAGAAGGGGTCAAGATTAGGCCGAACGGTTGTTTGGGTTTGAGAAAGATCCGCGTTGGCCTCTGGCAACCATGCGGGAGAGGGCCGCACAGCGCAGTGACGGGTGGGACAAAGGGGGGTTAGGGACCGCCGGGCAACGACGGGTGGGCAACAAGTGGTGGACCGCCGGGCAACACGGGCGGAGCCGGTGGAGGGGGCTCGCTCGGTCCGTGGGCCACCGAAGCACGACGACGGGCGAGGGTGGACCCAGGAACGACGGGGAGGAGTAGGCGGAGACAAAATGCAAGGTATAATGGGAAATTCCATGGTCCAAAAATTCATAGGAAGATGGGGTGGGGGAGGCATTTGGAGAAGGGAAATTGAGCTTCGTCGAAAGAGACATGCCGAGATGATGATTTTGTTGGCAGACAAATCATAACACTTATATCCTCTATGATTCAACGGATAGCCCAAAAAACACACGGGGTGGATCTCGCTTGTAACTTATGAATAGTCGTAGACGGGAAAAGAGGATAGCATAGACACCGAAAACCGGAGATGGGAATAAGAGGGGGTTCGTTGATAAAGAACTTGCGTCGGTGATTTTTGCCCAAGGACTTTGGTAGGAAGTATATCGAGGAGGTATGTGGCCATTTGGAGAGCATGATGCCAAAAGAGGGGGGACGGAGGAGTGGACAAGAAGAGTGCGCACTATGTTGTTAATGGATTTAATTTTTCGTTCCGCTTTGCCATTTTGAGGAGATGTATGGGGCAAGAAAATGAAAATTTATACCATTTGAGGCGCAAAAAGATTGAAAATGCCCATTTGCGAATTCCCGCCCATTGTCACATTGAATGTTTTTAATGTCTCTTTCGAATTGAGTCCGTATTAACGCCTTAAAAGATAGAAAAGTGGAATACACTTGAGACTTGTTAGAGATAGGAAAAGTCCAAAGAAAATTACTATAATCATCAAGAAAGAAAACGTAATACCTATGCCCATTAGAACTTAAATGGGAGATGTCCATAAATCACTATGAATGATGTCAAACGGCATAGTAGTAAACGACAACGAATCATAAAATGGCAATTTAACATGTTTCCTCAAAGGACAAGAGGTGCAAAAAGAAGTACGGGCCCTATTACATTCAATTAAAGCATTACTACGAAGAGAACTAAGGATAGTTTTCCTGGGATGGCCGAGGCGGGGAATGCCGCGAAGGCTAGGTGATGCGGCGAGGAAGGTGGATGGTGGAGTGGACCATTCGCGGTATTAGAGGATACAATTCCCGGTGCTCTCACATCTCATTAGGCGGCTCCCGGTCGGTAAATCCTTCACGAAAAACCCAAGAGGATCAAACTCAACAGAAACATTATTATCCTTAGTGAATTTACGCATTTTAAAACAAGGTTTTTGATGAGTTTTGGAGCATGCAAGACATTTCGGAGACGTAATTGAGCATTAGGTGGGGGAAGGGAAGTATGACCATAACCTCAATTGGAATAGTGCTACCTATTACCAACAATAATTCCATTATTGCTCTAAATTAAAATAAGACGTGAGAGTACCGAGTTGGCAAATATGTGTGAAGTCGCCCCTGTCCAGTGTGTACTAATTGTCATCCCATTGATGCATGGATAGCAGGCAGCATGGCTGCCTCCACGTCTGCCGAGTCACATCCCGAGGTAGGAGGAACGTGCATGGCATAGGCTCGTCGAGGCCGTGACCCGCGCCAAGAATGCCGGGCCGCGACGTGGCGGGTCGCCGCCGCCATCGTCTCGCCGGATACGGCAAGCGCGCTGGCCACCGCCGCGCGGTGCAGCGCAGGGCAGCCCCCGGTGGTCGTCCCGCCGGCCACCGGCCGCCATCGGGCGGGGCCCACGTCGCCGCGCCTTGCCTCCCGCGCGCGTTGTTGTTGTTATTTTTGCCCTTGTTCCTGCGAATTCCCGCCACGATTATTATCACGCGCGGCTGGCGGAATTATTGTTACCGCCAGCGCGGAGGAGGAGCATCATTATCAACAAGTAGCCGCGGGGTTGGAATCACGGCACGTTCCTTGGCTGCCGCATCTTCGAGCTTGAGTCCGAGTGACACCGGAAGAGAAAGAAGGCAAAACATCTTTACGTTGAATGGTGGTGACAAAGTGAGCATCGTCTCCCGGTTACGAGAAGTCGCAAGACCAAACGTTGATCGGACACGGGCGACCCGACGTTGGCAAGTCGATCCGTGAGAGACTCGAGCCCATTGTAATAAGCCATAACCGAGCCGAAGTCGGCCATTTTTGTGGTGGTGAATTCAGTTTCAAGGTACGCCGCCCGTGAGTGTTTATTATCTTGGAAAAGTTGAGCAACGCGATTCCAAGCCTTCTACAACATCATCCGCCACGAGAATAAGTAGGTGAGAATATCATGGGGAGACGGTGGCGTATATCCATTGAAGGACCACCGCATCAAGGCGTTTCCGTAGCGGAAGGTTAGCCGCCTTTGTTGCGTCATACGTGGTGAGTTCGGCGGTGTCGATGGGTGGTATGATGTGCTCGAGGACGAGTGAACGCGGGCTAGGACTTTGAAAGTGCGGGTCGCCCATTCGTGATAATGGCCGGTTTCCATGTCTAGAGTGATTGGGATTAAGGATTTCACATTCGTGACGGTTAAAGGTAATGGAAATTTTTGTTGTCACCATGGAAGGAGAAGAGGAAGGAGGAAAGGGGACGGCTAGGGTTAGGGTTAGAAGAGAGAGAGAGAGGGACGGCTAGGGTTTTGGAAGGAAACCTAGTCTGATACCATGTAGGAAATCAATCCGTAATCTGTATTGATGTATGAAAGTCCTTATATACAAAGTAGGTATAATGATACTAGGCTAAATTATAGGACCTAATTACAATACATAAGGAAGGGAATATTTACATAAGGAAGGGAATATTTACAATATTTACATAGTCTATCAATATGTATAGTTTCTTTTAACACCAGTAGACCTGTAACAATGAGTAATTGTCTCTAATTGTCCTACTTTGGTAATATAAGATACATGAAATGTGCAGTAGTGGAGTCAGGAATTTGTACAAGGGAATTTAAAAAATATTAGTAGAATATCATAGTTAAGATTCAAATTTGTTAACCTAATCATTTTTTGAACCTCCTTTACCATTACACTACAATATCAAGGGGGCTCGACAGTTTACATATAACAAAAAAAAAAAATACTCTATTTGCACAGTACATTTTCTGATGAAGGGGATCCAATTGGAACCCCTCTCTCTTGCTAGGACTGCCCCAAATAATCGGTTAAAATACACTAATGATATAAAAATTCTATATACTATTCTAATTTATGTGATATACTTTGACTGGGCACGGAATTTAAGAAATAAAAAAAAGACTTTTTGAATCTTGTGGACTAAAACAAGTCAAAAATATTTGTGTTGTTATAAATTATCTCGTTAAGTATAAAAGTTAATGTGTCATTATTTTTTAGATTGACTAAAAAGGAAAGTATGTCATATAAATTTGGACAAAGGGAGTATTAGTGTATATATAAAAGTTAAATCGAATGCTTAAAGTGCATTCATCAGCTCATAAATTCTTTCATGTTTGATCAATTTTGTAGACTGCAGGTCCATACTGGAACGTACTAAAAGGAAGAAAAGATGGAAGGGTGTCAAGGGCCAATGAGACAATTAACTTACCACTTCCATCCTTCAACACGAGCCAACTCATTCAGAGCTTTGGCAACATGGGTTTGGAAGTGAAAGATTTGGTTGCTCTCTCTGGTGGACACACACTCGGGTTTTCGCACTGCTCTTCATTTGAAGACAGGCTTCATAACTTCAGTCCAGTGCACGACACTGACCCCAGCATGAACGCACTATTTGCAGAGAGCTTAAAGAAGAAGTGCCCGATACCAAACAGAAATCGAACTGCAGGGCAATCCTTGGACCAAACTAAATCAGTATTCGACGACAACCATTACAAGCAAATTATTTCAGGGAAAGGTGTTTTTGCATCAGACCAGAGTTTGCTGAATGACAACAGGACTGGATTGATTGTTAAAGCATTTGCCAATGACCAAGCTCTGTTCTTCAAGGAATTTGCTGCTTCAATGATCAAGCTCGGAAATGTTGGTGTCCTTGAAAAAGGAGAAGTTAGACTCAATTGCAGAGCCGTGAACTGAGAAACCTGCGTTATATTTGCAAAGTTTGTTCGAAAATGAGTGCGATTTGTGTGCCTTTGTTTGTTCTTTTTGCTGGTCAATAATTCTCTGAATTGTGAGGCTTAATGATATACTAATAACTTTGCAACATGTAGTATTGCCTTGTAAAGTGAAGAGGTAGCAGAGGAAGAATAATATCATCAAATTGTTACAATTTTTTCACAACCTATCCTTTAAATCGTATTCAGTCTACACAGATTTCTTTCAATCAATTCTGTCATCAACAACAACATACCCAGTTGAATCCCACAGAATCAATTCTGTCATCAAAATTGAAATATTTTACAAGTTCGTAGATTCTGAGATGAGGTATTGTGGAAGTCTATAATGAATGTATTCCACCAAGAATTATTAGCTTCTTCTGAAATATCTCAATAGATTAAAACACAGACATCAATTCTGCTCCATATTTAACAGTGTCAAGTACATAAGAAGCAACCAACTCAACTCCCTCAAAAAAAAAAAATCAACAACAACAACATACTCGGTGAAATCCCACAAGTGGAGTCCAGTAAGGGTAGAGTGTACACAAACCTTACCCCTACCTCGTGGAGGTAGAGAGGCTGTTTCTGAAAGACCTTAGTAACCAAAAAAAAAAAAAAAAAAAGCAAAAAAATTAGACATCCTACCTTTCTTTGCTTGTGAATATTAATACACTCGGAAGCAACTCTATCACCGGTCCATACACGTGAAAAATTAAGCATTTAAACCAAGTCTTTTTTCCAGTGTGATACACCAGTATAACTTAAATTCTTTACAGGGTGATGCGAGAAGCAACAAGATTTATGGCAGAATACAGCAGTAGTTTTACTTAAGAATGAGGTTACTAATAGAAGTAGGTGAATTACAACTCAAGAAAGATTTTGTGCACATTAAACTCAAGGGAAGGTTTAGAAAACATAGATGAGTCATCTAGGTTAGGCATTTGTTCAAGCAAATACAACATCAGATCGCAGTACATATTTGATACCCTTAGTGACATTCCGAGCTTCATGCAACATACATTTATCCCCGTGAATGTGGAGAAGAGCCATTCCTTCAGTTGGAGGTACCTATATAGAGTATAATATAAAATCAGATATTTACTCAAGAAAATAATGTCATTATCCTTTAATTGATGCCAGACTATGTAATTGACAATAGGATAAGTAGGATAAGAAAATCATGATTGATTGCTTAGCTAAAATGGAGGGAATTGAAATATGAACCAAACATGATAACAATCCCAAATAAGATTACATGCATACATGTGTTAAGGGGAATCAGAAACGGGAACATCGAAGAGAAATAGTGGGAGTGGGCACATTGCTGAAAAGGGGAGGAATGGTACCTCAGCAACCAAAGCATTTCTTGGACCATAAAAGACAGTCTCGCCTCCAACAAGGGTCTCAGACAAAGAACCCTGAGAGTCTTTATCAACCTTAGTTTTAGATTTGGAACCACCGCTTAAGTATATTAACAAAGTGTAGTGTGTGCGCTTCCCTTCTCCAATGTCAACACTTTCATCAATATGCCGTCCAAATCTCTGACCGGCCTTGTACCTGGTGAGAAACAACAGTTGAAGAGGATCAAGCATTTGCTATGTTGCCATCTTACCATGTATTCTGGAAGAAGGAAACTGGAAACACAATTGCAGGAAAAAAACGGAAGCAAAGGTCATGACATTAGAAGGATATATAAAAGAATTTATCAGTTTACAGGGGCATAGCTTTGAAGAATGTTTCCAACCCGATAAAATAGCACCAAGAGGGTGCAGAATAAAGTACAAGTACAAAAGATTCGTTTTGTTATATAAATGCAGAGATCTGAGGCAGCTAACATGACATAAGTTTATAAGTTGCATCGTCGTTATTCAACCCTGAACATTTGAAAAAGACAGAGAGCCTTCTAAGACTACCAGCCTTCTTGGATTTGAAAATCATGACTTCTCCACAAACAGATACATTAATGTTGCAGCAACTGCTGTCCCTCCTAAAATCAGGTGAGGATCCAATGCCATCCTTCCAACGTACAGTAGATCTTTTCCAATTTGAGAAGAGTAGCTTTTAAATTTTTTCCAATCCGTATAATGTTGACTTGTATAATTTTAGATAGTTCTAATGTCAAAGAAAAATATTATATTTATTTGCAATATAATATGTATATCAAAGATTTCATATTGCTACTCATACAATTTAAACTAAACGTCACACTCTATCTCTACCATGACAAGTTATAGTAGTAAACATGATATTATCAAACAAGACAGCAGATCACACTTATAGTAGAGAAAAGATTATGAAACAAGTTGCAACTAATTGCATTTTGTTTTTTATTCAGTGCAATTAATTGCATTACGTCAAGATATCATCAAGCAATAGAAAATTAAAGTATATAATTTGATAATTCATATAAAGGGGAAAGTGTCATAAAGCCCTTTGCTTCCTCACTAGCACAACACCAGCATACCAACCTCTTCATACTTTTTTCTTCTTTTGTCCTTGCCCAAACATCCCTCCTCTTTTTTCCTTTTTTTTGATCAAGTAAACAAGATTTCATTATTAATATAATAAAGGCCAAACTGGTCGTATATAAGAGGTCTACCAAAAGTAGAGAGACATACCCCTCTTCTCGTCCTTATCCCTAATTATTTTTCTTCTTATTTTCCAACATCCACTCTCAGTTGTCATGTATTTCATTTCAGCAGCACCAATGTTTTCCTCTTATTTTAGTACTAGACCCTGAGTTTCTGTTACCGGGGCGGGGGAAGGGGGAGAGAAACCAAAATTTGTATTCTGAACAATGTATAACTTGACACCCTGGATTTTTTTCTAGCATAATAGCATATATATACCACAAGGACAGCTCCTTCATTTTATTCCTTTCTAGCATAGATTTACATTTGAAAAGATAAAATTGGTTGTGAGTTCAAAAACTGTTTTAGAATCAAGTGCGATTTTTATTCTTGTGGTTTCTTCTTTTCTTTTTTTGTTTCTTCTAAAATTTTAACAGGAGTCTGGGTTCAGTTTAAATAACCAATCAAGGGTAAAAGGACTGGGGCAGCAGGGATGAAGAGAAATTAGAAAAGGCACTACGAAAAAGAATGGATGTTGAAAAGGAATATAAGGGAAGAGAAAACAATAAAGAGGAAAGTGGGAGGAGGAAGAGGTTACTCAGCGGGGTTTCGGTTGGGACGGTAGCAGTTGGGAGTGGAGGAAGATAAGAGAAACAAAGAACAAAGATGAGGAGTGTTAAGTGAGAGTGCTGTGCCAATGAAGAACAAAAGAGAATACGATTTCACAAAAGAGAGTACGATTTCATCTTACACCCCAAACAATTAGTAGTCTAACAATGAAAACTAACAGAAGGGGCACAGAGGCAATTGCAGAAGATACTACGCGAGTAAACTGCCACAAATTAAATAGTAGAAGGACCTCTCATGCTTCTCCCTGATACAAATAGTGTTATCTCAAAAACCTTCATGCGCTACGATTTCGGATTGGGAAATGAACAATAAGTTGAAAAGCATTTTACAGAATCAAGCAAAAGCAATTATAGACACTTCAACAAAATTGTTCGAAAGAAAACATAAACAAGATGCACGTGATTGGTTAGAAGGGGTAAAACGCATAATTCATGAAACTACAAGGAGCTAACAACCTATTTTCCCTCCATAGCGAGATAAAATTCAAGTTACTTAAACTATACAGTTGTAAGACGTCTTTTTGCAGAATTTTAGCAGAGAATATCCTTAGTAGGTCTTTAGGTGATGTCCAAATATTTCATAAGTAGATTAGACTCTTAGGATATTAAGGTAGTTTCCATGTTAGAGTAGTTTTCGTCCTAGGTTTAGGAAAAGCCTTGAGAGTCTTTACATGCTCAAGTAATTTCTTTTTCAATGTTTTATAAAAAATTGTTCATTGTTTCTTGGTTTTTGCTATTTCTTTACTGCTTTATGCAAACCTTATCTTAGGAGGTGAAGCATAAGGAATTTTAGGTGAAATCCTAGATCCTATTTCTTATTAATCACTGTTCACGTACTTCTGTTCATAGGTAGCAAAACAGCCTACTATTTACTTCTTCTTCGCTTCGGTAAGCTTCAAATAATCACCTATTTGTGGACTACCCCACAACCCTTCAAAGAAAGAAACTAACAGAACCTTCCCCAGAAACAGAAAATTAGGCCCTCAATTTGATTATTCTGCTGCCCTGTTATAGGTTGGAGATCCACTTTCTCGTCCTACATCTGGCCATCGTTACCACCACCATGAAGTATACAACATGATTGATTAGAACCTATTCAATCTTGTCAATGTTTATCAAACTAAATAAAGTTTAAGTATGGCATTTTTTATTAAATTAATCATGTTCTATTACTCAGCATTGCAACAGATCACATACTGATGTATCTAAGATGGCATTTGACAATTTATGTCATAATAATAGAGCAATTTTATGATGAACAGACACCTAACCTGTAAAACCTAATATTTGGGTTCAACCCAACAGCAACTTTGCCTCGAATTTTGATATCGGAAAATAATTTGTTCAGTCCAGCTCTCCACATTGCATCTGCAAGATCAGGATCATTCATGGATACACGATCATTGTCTCTATATGCTTCGCCATATGCAGGACCAAGACTTCCTTGGTGAACAAACCCAAGCGACTCTGCAGCTTTGACAAAAGCCTGTGATTCAGCTGGCGTAAAGAAATTCTGAACCTGAATACCTTAAGCAAATAAAGTAAGTATGATAAGTCATGAATACTACATCATCACCAAGTTAAAGCTTGACAAAACATCATGAGTTCAAGTAAAGATGAGCAACTCTTATTTCCTAATGTGATAGCAAAAGAAGTCCAGTTTGACTGTTTCCAAATAGGCAAGATGGATAATTTTATCCAGTCTCTTTCACTAAATCCGGCTCCTCGGCAAGGGCTGATGCAGTGCATGTTAGCCAACCCACCGAGGGTTGCAAGATGGATATCCATCACTAAATCCATGATATGTTAGTTTCAGTTTCTCCGTTCTGATAATCACATCAAGAAGAAATCCTAATTGAAGCTCATAACGGATGCTTTTTATTTTTTCATTTTGATTGAACATGGTGAAACTAGAATTAAATTTCTTATAGTAGAGAAGGAGAACGAGAGAGGTTATTCACCAACAAAATGCTCTCCCCACCTTAGTTTATTTGATAACTTTTTATTGAGATGTCTCAGACTGTCAAACTTACTAAATAATAGTAATAATGAAAGATGAAATCATCAATTTCAACTGACAAGTCTTACAGGTAGGTGAATCACACCTATATCTGTCAACAATTTAAGCAACCTTTTAGCTTCACCTAGAACATTCTATACCAATTCTGTAGCTAACAAATCTTAACTCTTTATACCAATTGGCAGAAACTCATTATCAATATAGCAAAACCAATGACATAACAATTATGGGAAGAATAGAGCATCCTCGAATATGACCATGTAATAACAATTCAAGCTTGATATAAGCTTTAATCACAATCTTTGAAACAAGAAAACTTGCACGGTTTAGTTTTTCGATGTAAACAAGGTAACACATTCTTGGATTTCATTTACTCTTTTCTTTTACTTAAAGAGCCAAAAAATTTGCAAATTCAATGAAAGTTTAGTTGATCGAAAAGAAAACTAGCACGGTCTGAAGATAACAAGCGATTTACTGAGGAAACATCCATTTATAATGCATGAAAAAATTGCTAAATCAACAAAAAGAGCAGTAGTAATGAAGCTCAAATTACTCTTTCTCAACTGTAACCAAGTGTCAAACAAATGCATTTACTCAGGCTGCAAAATCTCAGGTAATACAGTTATGCTTCAAATTGTTAATTGCATAACAATAAGTTTCATGATTTGCATAAGTTGAACATCTTTAACAGCATGCCCCGTCAAAAGCAAACCAATATTAAGAAGACAAACAAGGAAATCAAGAATTAGCTCATTTAAAACAAAATTAACACAGTTATGAATTGTAATTTTTTTCTGAGGGGTGGGGGTTAAACATAAGAAGAAAATTTGAGTGTAAAATAAAGAAAAGGGAAAGAAAGCGTACAGTAATGAGATCATTATCTTTGAGGCGATTGATCTGAAGATTATACTTGGGTTTGATTGATGGCCACCCTGACCCTCTTTTCTCTTTTTTCCCATCTTTCTTCCTTTCTGCCATTTTTCTCTTCATTCACACCTTCTTCTTTTCTTTTTCTTTTTTCCTTTTTTGGCTTCTGGTTTTTTCCTCTGCCGATATTATGTGGGGCAATTTGCAGGAACTGGGGTGGTTTTTAATTTCTGTCCCTTAAATTGGTGGTATTTAATTTTTGGCTTAATGCGATCTCCTAAATTTGTCCCTTTTTTTCATGTTGATACCTCAATTAAGTGTTGTTCTTATTGAATTCCTGAACTCGTTTTCAAATGTATCCATCGAACTCCCTAAATTTGATCATACTTCTCCAACATTTATTGTTATATTATCATTATATATGGAGTTCAGTTAAATAAAACTATTCGAAAGGAAATGAAACGAAATAAGGATTCTCCTAAAAAATGAGATAACTAAACACTTGAGAGAAAAGAAAACTGGAATTTGGATAAATAATTAGATATTAATATGTTGTATACTCGTTCAATATCATGTATTTATTACAAAACTTATAATGGTCAGCTCAATAAACTAGCAATTGTTGATTTCTTCTTTCTTGAAGGCACAAAGCTGATGAGTATCGACTAGAAGCAAAACATTTTGAAGATTTGCAGCTACACCTCTTTGGACTAGTATTTTCTGATTTTTTTTTAGAAGTAGAAATTAAATTGGGGAAATAAAGGTGGAATGCTATTTTCAGACATGTGATAAGTTATTCTTTAGGTCATGGATGTGTCGGTTTCTGCTGGTTTTGCTCTTCCACTGACAGCTTAATTAAGAGCTACTCTTTTTTTCCTCTCAATTGCTGCTAATCTTAACTAAAAGATAGCATAATTAAATTAGAATGTATATATTAGCATGCTGCTACATTGAAGATGGAATACTATGTAAATCAGATTGTGTTTGATAGACACACTTGAGGATAAGTTCAGGGGTTTAATAGGAATAACAATTAGTTGAGCTGCCAAAATGGAAAAAAAGGATAAATTTAGGGGGCCGCATATGCATTAAGCTTTAATTATTATCCCTCAAAATGGTGATCTTTAATTTTTGCCCTTCGCTTAATACTCCAAGGTCCTGGGTTCGAATCCAGACTCAGTCAAAAAAAATAAAAAATAAAAAATCGCAAGACATAAGTTGGAATTCGTAAGGCATAATTTGGACCCTAACTTATGCCTTAAGGCAGAGGTTTGCCTTAAAGCAAATTTTTACTCAAAATTAGGCCTTAAGGCAAATCTCTGCCTTGAGGCCCAATTTTTTTTTTTTTTTTTTTTTCTCTGTTGGATTAAAGCAAAGTTTGAAATTCTGGCTTTGAAACCCAAACTTATATCTTGCGATTTTTTTTTTAATTTTTAACTGAGCGGGGGTTCGAACTCGGAACTCCTTTTAGCAAAGGACAAAAATTAAAGACCACCAATTTGGGGGACAAAAATTAAAGACCAGTCCTTTTGAAGGCCATTTTGCGGGAAAAAAAAAGTATTATGTGTGCAAAATATGATACTTTTCTAGGCTCAAAAGTTTCTTGGGCTATAACAAGTTTACGGGCCTTGGGAACTCTACTGAAAAGGGGCAATTCACAGGAATGTCCTTATTTCGAGGTGGTCTTTAATTTTTGCCCATCAAATTGAAAATATTTAATTTTTGTCCTTCCCCTAAAACCCCTAGGTTTCGGGTTTGAAACTCCGCTTAATCAAAAATTTGCAAGGCATAGTTTGCCTTAAGATAACATTACAGGCAAACTCTTCCTTGTATGCAAACTCTGTCTTATAAGGCAAAGTTTGCCTTAAGGTAGTATCACATGCAAACTGCAGGGTAGCATTGCAAGCAAACTCTGCCTTGTATGCAAAATCTGCCTTATAAGGCAGAGTTTTGCCTTAAGGTAGCATTGCATGCAAACTCTGACTTGCGAATCGAAACTCTGTCTTGCGAATATTTTTTTATTTTTTGATTGAGCGGGGTTTTAATCCGGAACCTCGGAATATTTTCGGCCACTTTGAGGGACAAAAATTAAAGACCAGCGCCTTTGAAGGGCAAAAATTAAAGGCAATCCCTGCCAAAAAAAAATGATTGAAAAGCAGGCAACTGAGTTGGGCAATTCGCACGATTGCCCCTATCTTGGGGGTGGTCATTAATTTTTTCCCCTCAAATCGTTGGTATTTAACTTTTGCCCTTCGATACTTTAAGTAATAAAAAGTGGCCACAAATATCCCTGACATTCTGGTTTCGAACCCCAGCAAAGTTTAAAAAAAAAAAAAAATCATAAGGCAAGATTTCATAGAAACTATCTTGGGAAGGATAACTTAATTTCTACAGAATTAGGCCGGAAGTCATAGTTTTTTATGTAGTTACATAAAAACTATGCTTTGTCTGACATAGTCCTGTAGAAATTAAGTTATCCTATAAAACTATCTTTGGACAAGACATAGTTCCTACATAACTACATAAAAACTATGCCTTGCGAAATTGCTTTTTTTTTTTTTTTTTACTCTGCTGGAGTTTGACCCAGAATCTTTAATTTCATAGACCAGCGAATAAAGGTACTTTGACCCACAAATTTTCATTAAATGGAAAGTAGGGCCAAAAATTAAAGACCAGCGATTTGAGGCGAAAGAATTAAAGACCAGTCCATATGAAAGGCAATCCGCGCAAAAACTTGAACAGGGTTAAGGGGTATTTGCACTTTTGGCCTGTTTTGTGTTGGTCTTTAATTTTTGCACAAGTAATTGCACGGTTTTCCCTTCAAATGAACTGATCTTCAATTTTTGACCTTAAAATCGAACTTATGTCTATAGGGGCATATGTTACGCATCATATTATCCACAAGTTATGTCAGCGTCCTTAGAGAACTTATGCCCCTATACGCATAAGTTCGATTTTGAAAGGCAAAAACCAAAGACCAGCCCATTTGAAGGACCAAAATTAAAGACCGACATAAAATAAGGACAAAAGTGCAAATGACCAATTTTTGCCTCTCATAACAAATAATTTTTTCGCCGGGCATAGTTTATATTTTCGCATTATAATATTCCACAAGTTACGCTCGCTCTTTTTAAAGAACGTATGCCTTTCTATACATAAGTTCGATTTTAAAGGACAAAAATTAAAAACCAACCCATTTGCAGGGGAAAAAAGTTATAGACCAGCCCACTGGAAGGACAAACCGTGCAATTTAGCCATTCAAAAAGGCAACTGAGTTTATTAAGCTTGTTATGTGGGCTAGGACAATAACACCCTGGACCGTAAAATGGATCGGGGTTGGGCCTAAGAGTGCGACTTAGACAAGGTAAGTTTGAACAATGGGATATTGACACCTATATACACTCCTAAGTATTTATTGGCATATTTTTAGCCAATTACTCCCTCCGTTTCAAAATATTTGTCTGATTTTGACTTGGCACGAAGTTTAAGAAAGTAAAGAAGACTTTCGAATCTTGTTCTTAAATTAAATATGTGTAGAATGTACTAAAATGCCCTTTAATCTTGTGGTCTTAAATATATCATATGGAAAGCTAGAATTAAAGAGTTGCCAAAAAAGGAAAGAGACATTCTTTTTTGAACGGGCTAAAAAGGAAAGTAAGACAAACATTTTGAAACAGATGGAGTGTTAGATTACCAATTGAAGTCTAAAGAATTTGGCATTGTATAGTTATCTCCAATTATAACCGATGATTTAATAGGAAGGCCAATATTCTCTTCCTTATTTCACACGTCATAATATGTATCCCTTTAGAAAATTCCAACTAAACACCTACTACAGCGTAAAAGTTGACAAGAAGGTTGTAGTTCATTCTTCTAGAACGCATCCAACTTTCTTTTTTTCTCTCTTCTTCTTTTTTGTTGTGGAATTGAACTACTGAGAGTAGGTATGGTTGAAATTGATCGAAAACACCTGGATGATGCTAAAACTAGAAGAGGGGGCTTCAACTTATCCATTAACGAACGCATCCATTCCTCATCTCTTTCTTTTTCTTCTTGAAATTGGTTGGAAGTACCTGGACGATGCTAAACATGAAATTTGAAAAAGACTATAGTTGATTTGGATTTGTTTGGAGTAAAATATTAGACCTAAAAATGCAATTAAACATGTATATAACGTCAAAGATTTTCATGAACGTCCCTGCCACATATGTATATTACATTGTATATCACGTGTATTAGTGTGTAGATTATACAAGAGAGAAACAAATATTTAATAGGATATACACCGATATACATGGGATATACACTAGATACAATGGAAAATATACAGATGAAGTCGTCTTCAACCTCAATTTTTCAATTTGGAATTCAGTTCAAATCTACCTCAAATCGTCTCCAAGCACCTCCAAAATTAACATACAAGCTCCTTAAGACATTTCTAACAAACAAAGATATCACTCAAACAAAATTAGAGTTCTTATCTACATGAATAGATGAAAATTTGACTACTTTATTTGAAATATGCTCCTGTCCCATAGATTTTCAGTATTTTAAGGTGAAATTTAGAAATTTGAAAACCACCCAAAAAAGTTTAATCACAACCTAAAGATTTTGATACAACCTAAAGATTTTGATACAATGATAGAGATATTTGTCGAGAAAATTTTAGAGCTTTGGGGAAAGTAATTGAATAAAATCTACGGAAGAGAGAGAGAGAGAGTGTGTGTGTTTGAAAAGTTGAAGCTTTTTAACAGAAGACTTTACTCGTTATGCTATATAAAAACTGTAGCAAAAATGCGGGTATGGGCTACCGGGTGCTAAATTCTTAAACATGGATTTTTTTATGCCTTTTAGAATTCTAACTTGTTACCCGACGTCAAATTTTCTTGAAGAATTTGACCCGCGAGACTGACTCACAACCCGTCCAATCACTTAATGAGTCGCCCTGGGACCGAGACAAGGGACCCTTAAATGTTTTAAAAAATAATTTCTGGCCAGAATTTGACTGTCGGCCAATGGTTGAAAATTATCACCAATCCCCTACCCTAGCCCCCCCCCCCCCCAAACCCCCACCCCAAAAATTGCACCTCTACACCACCCTCAAATTTTATTTTAACTAGAACAAAATAAAAATAACTCCCAATTAACTTTATAAATTTACACTCTGACAAATTTCAAGTATATTCCCTACCCATCTTTATTTTTTCACATCAATTTTTGATCTATAAAATTTTCTCTCTCTCTTTAAAAGTGTTATCAAATTGCTATCAAAAGTTAATTTCTACTATTTGCTGTGAAGTTAGCAAATATCATATTTAATTTTATTATCTTTGAATTTTAAATTTTGTTATTTTATTTTTCAGAATGACGGGAGTCTAAAGATAATTTTTAGGGGAACGGTGTAAGTGGCGATCTAAGGGTAAGGAAAAAGTTGGTATCTTAACAGGTTCAACCAAACACTTAGAATTCATCCCCTTGCTCAGAGGTGGATTCAAAATTTGAAGATTGCAGGTGCCATTATTTTATGTACGAACTAACCACAAAGATCGAAGAGGAACGATGGATCGGTCAGTTAGTTTTTGGTTAATTCAAGGAGAACTTACATAGATACTAGCAAGGGAGTAAAATATTTCATAATCTACAACTATTAACTAAATTACATAATCTACAATATATACCCTATACCTTAGTAAAGGACAACCCTTTGGATATGACTGCTATGAATGAGGAAACTAAACCTGATAAGTTATATTTCTTCCTTAATTAAGTATACTAAATATGAAGAATATTTAATATAATCAATTAATCTCTACAAAATCTGATAGGTAGAATAGTGTTGATCAGAGTGTATTGTTATCCTTGCACATATATCCTCTTTGCTATTTGTCTTCCTAAAATACCCTTGAACTTTTGGAGAAATATTTTGTGTGACGACCTGTCTGGTCGTTTTGAGTTTTTAAGCTTCTTTTCTCCAAGATAGCCCATCCCGCTGTTCCATCTCAGGGTTTTTGACTTGCTTGCAAAATTTAAAGTCAAATGGATGTCATTTGGTTCACTTTGGGAGAAGGTTTTACTTAGGAAATTCTGGCATTTAATTATTGGGATAAATTTTTTATGATGGGAAACGTGTTCTTATTGACGATCTGAAGATTCCGTTAGATTTGAAATTTCATTTATGACCAGTAGAAATTGACGGGCTAAGTTTAGAGTTCGTCTGGTTGGTGTTTGACAATTAAATCTGCTTTAGTAGTAAATATGCCTATTTATGGTAAAAAGATGGTCATAGGAAGAAATAAGACCCGAATTTGAAATTTGTTGTTTCCATTAGCTTCGTATCGATGTTTATGGCTTGTGGGGATAAGTGATGCTATTCCTGAGCTTATTGGATGAGAATCGGACAAGAAAATCTAAGTTTTGGAATTTTGAAGTTCTAAGTTTGAGAAGTTTGACCAAAAGTTGACTTTTGGGTAAACGTGTCCGTAATTGAATTCTGACAGTTCCATTTGATTTGGAATGTGTTTTATGACTTAGTTGAGTCGTTGGTTCGGTTCCCGAGAGGTTCGGGAGTGATTTAGGTGGTTGGTTGAGAAACTAGCTTTTGAGATGATTTGGAGTTGACCTCGGTCAAGATCGGGTCAAGATGGTCCCGTTTGGATGTTTTGAGAGTTCGAGCAGGTTCGTATGATAATTTTAGACTTATCCACAAATTTTGGTTAGATTCTGATGAGTTTTGGATGGGTTTGGGTTATATGATGTTTGTTTTCGGTTTCGATGTCGTTTTGAGCAAAAAGGGTACCATATTGAGCAAACGGACTTTGATTTGTGTTTCTATTGAACCGTTAGACTCGTATCATAATTTCGGAATTATAGCAACAAGAATCGTCGCGTTTCACCATCGTATGAGGGAGATATGGCCATTTTACTAAAATATTTCACTACTGGTTTTCTGGTGTAAAAAAATAAAATAATAAGCCTCCGCAATCGCGACTCGTGGTATCTCGATCGTGAAGAATGAAAATTCCTGGACAGTGTATAAATCAACCAGTCCGAAAAATTTAGTATTTTGAGCATAATTTGAGTTCTAGAGCTCCGTTTGAGATGATTTTCGCGGTGTTGTTCTCGTCTCAACTAGGGGGTAAGTATTTAACCTTTATTTTGGTGTTTCCCCATTATTATTTTCATTATTTATCATTTTTATCTGTGTTTGGTTGGGGAAAATTGGGGTTTTAAACCCAAAAGTTGGAAAGTGGTAAACCATGGGTTTGAGGATCAAGATGAAGGCTTTTTGAATGGGTTTTCTGCATTAGACTAATTAAACTATGGGTAAACCAATTTTGAAATAAAATTCCAATTTTGCCCTTTCGGGCTCGGGGTCAACTTTTTGGGTTCGTTTTTGCATTTTGAATTAAAGTATAGCAATATGGGTATCATTGGACTCGTTTAGACTCATAGAGTACTATTTTGACCATATTTAACCTGATTTTTCAATGAAATTATGATTTTGCCCTTGAGGCTCGGGTTTAGCTATTTTGGGTCCATTTTTGGGTTCCGGTTAAAAGTATGAAAAAATGAGTATCCATAGATTCGTATTTTGAATGAATTCATATTTAATAGACTTAAACATTTTGAGGCGCTTCGTAAAGGGAAGGCTAAAGTTTGGTTGTTTGTGGCACCTGTTCGGCAGTCAAGGTAGGTTACGGCTTACTTTAGTTATACTTTGATTAGTGAAACGTATGTATGCGTAGAATTGACGGGAGAAAGCATGATTAGGTCTTCGGACATGATATTGGGATGGAAATACTCTTAGGTTGGTATGACTTCTGATTATGTGGGTTTGTCGCTATTATTTTACGCATTGTGACTTATGGTGTACTTGTTGTGTTTGGAAGTGAAGTGATATGATATATTCATTATGGTGATTGAAACTAGATTGTTGATTCCATTTCCGTAGTTGATGTGATTTATATAAGTCCTGATTGGCTTATAGTGTTGTGACTTCCATAGTATGTTCATTGGCATTGACTGCATTGATTTAACATTATTGCATTCATTCACTTATACATGATGGAAATGATTCGGAAATGATTGAGCAAAGATTTATGGAAACTATGAAAAAAAATGTGACACTTTTGATGAAAGTATGATATGAATCCGTGATCCGAGGTCTGTTCCAAAGTGGAAGGTATGTGTGCTCGCGATCTGAGGTCTGTTCCGGAGCTAGTGGTACATGGACACCATGGGTCCCCCGCGGGTCATATTTCTGCCGAGATGTTGAGATTTCATCTGTAGTATGTGTGTACAGGTTGAGATACTGGCCATTGTATTGCATTACATATATCATCATCTTATTTTACATTGATTGACTGGATTTGTTGGTTGTATACGTGATTGTGATTTCTTTGAGGCATTATTGGAAACTTGGCAGACTTGTGGTTTAGAAGCTTCACCTTAGGCCATGATTCGGTTGTGGGATATTCTGTAACTCTGAGTGATTATTATGTGCCTATCTGTTTAACTTGTTAATTTTGTGCCTTATATGCGTGAACTAGTCTTAGTCGGCCTATGGTGCTTACCGGTACATAGTGTTTGTGTTGATGCTACCTTGCTGTATTCTTTTCTGAGTGCAGAGTGTGCTACAGGATCCACGTTAGACCCTCGTGAGTGGTTTCTGAGACGGCCTGTTGGAGACCCAGGGTGAGCCACTCCGAGATCTGCAACCCGAGTTTCCTCTCATTTCATTATCTGTCTATTTCCTTCAGACAGTTATTCCTTTTATTTTTGTGAGCCTTGCATGGCCATGCGGACTAGTAGTATTTTATTAGCTCTTGTACTGTTACAGAATAGATTACCTGGGGATGCTGTAATTCTTTCACACTTAGATATTTGATGATATGATAATTGAGCTTTGCTTTAATAATTCAAATTCCTTTGTATACTTGAAATGAATGTTGAATAAGGGAAAAGTTCGCCCATCAGGGGGTTAGCGTAGGTGCCCGCTCGACCCACGAGTTGGGTCGTGACATTTTGCTACATCTTTTTGAGGTAATGTAGGAGACAAAAATAAGTATCATTAGAGCTAATGGAAATTTTTTGGCTTTCTTATTGAGGAAGGAGAGGTAGGAGTAAGTAGGATGGAGGACATTTTTAGATCTTTATCTATCAAGAGATGATGGAGGTTTAGAACTCAGTCATCATTACTAGCCTCTTTCCTTAAAGCTAAGTATTGTTCTAGATGCCATCTTGTGACTAAGAAGAAGGCTAATATTGATTCTCAATTATGGAAGCATATGTGGCAGAAACAGAAGGTGTTGAGTACAGACTTTTGTGGAAGATTAACTCAGAAAAAGGTGATTTTTGGTGGGACAATTGGATTAGCAGAGATACTCTTGCCAGTATCATTCCTATGGTTGGCAAAAATGTAAAGTCCCTATAAGTTATTTTTTCACTCACGACATTCGGAAAATTCAGAAAATAAGAAAATTTGTTCCTGATAATATGACCCCTAATCTATACCAAGTTGATATTAGAGATGTTGAAAATGAAAATGATCCTATATGAATTGACACCCATGATAGTAAGTTCTCTAGCAAATCAGGCAAAAGAATTAATTAAGATTTGAGTAAAATATGACATAAAGTCATTCCTTTTAAATTCTCTTTCCTGGATTGGAGAGTATACTTAGGCAAACTCCCTTTCAATGATGTTGTGTCAAGATTTAGCCTTTTTCCTGATGCTAACTGTTTCTATTATCAGAATGCTAAGTTGACTCTATGTATCACACTTTCATTGAAGGATAATGTGTCTCACATATATGGAGGTTGTTTGGAGGCCCCTTGGGGATAATGCACCATTACTGTCTTGTTAATAATTTTTTGAAGTTCTAGTAGGATGTCAAACCTAAAATCACGTCCATAAGTTTGCTCTTCATGTCTTACCAATTATCATTTTTTGGGGGTATGCAGGAATTATGCTTCATGCAACTTTGGTGTTCACAAGAAGCTCAACAAATATAAGATGAAACACTAATTTTTTTTGGAACACTTTGACTGTCATTAAAACTGCATTTCCTTTAGTGTTTAAATGGTAGGAAACTGGAGGCTAGAATCTATGATAAGCTGGAGAGGTTTAAGCCTATTGTGAAATGAAGATAGGTTTTATAGATCAGACCTCCTACAGTTGTGGTTAATGCTAATTTTTATTGTAGCTATGATAAAGCTATTGGCAAGGATGAAATAGGTGAAGTGGTGAGAAATCGCCATGGTGATCTTATAATGACCTTATCAATGCCTATTATTTATGGAAATAACAATCAAAGTTGCTGCTAATTACGGTGGCAAATGCTGAGTACAAAATGATTTTGGTAAAATTCATATGGAGCTTGACTCTCAAATGATTGCGGGCATGCTCAACAACAATGACATTAACAACTTTAAGCTAAGAAGGATTATCAGAGACACCTTGCAGGCGATTGAAGATGTTCAGGTTATTGTCTCACATTGCTTTCGTGAAGCTAATTATGTAGTTGATTCTTTTGCTAAATTGACAGCATCTAGTGAAAGAAGTATTTTCTATTCCTCTTTTCAACAACTTTTGAGAGAGGTGAAAGGATTTTTTCAACTGGACAAGAGGCAACTTCCAAGTATAAGATGAATATTTGACAAATTTAACTTCTTTGTTAGTTAGTTAAACAGATTTTTGTATAGTTCATGGAAGAAGTATAGTTTTCCATCATATGTTAATCTTGTTTACACGTAAAACAGTTCAGTTGAATTCGTACACGTGGTCAGGGACACGTAGATCAGAGTAACCAATAAGATTAAGATGTTCGTATCTAAATATTATAAATAGACGCAAATAAGATGAAAAAAGAGAGAGAAAGCCTAGATTATAGATGCTTATCTGATGTTAGACTCCACTTGTTATCGATGAGCCGTGACTCCTGAGCTTAGCAAAGCAATAGCAAGAATATAAAATGTACTAAAATGTAAGAGTAAGAAGCTGTGTATTAGCTTGAATATCTTGTCCCCTACAATAAGAATTACCTCCGTATTTATACTTAGAGCTAGGGGAACATATTTTATGTATCACGTCCCTGTTCATAATAAGCCTTAAAGGCATGATAATAATGTACAACAAAAAGGGTTATAAAATTGTTATAATAGTGAATCTGTAACACCCCAGCTGTGGAATAACGGATGACCGTTAGGCCACTCAGGTCCGGAGAAGTTGGGCGGTACACCAGACCTGCAGCTTCTTCCAGTACCATAGATCTTCCCTCGGTGGTAGTGATGTTGACTTACCCGAATTCTCATCCTTCGTGTCACGTGTCTCGTGTTGACACCTAATTTTCACCTCATAAAATGCGTATTTTGATTTTTCAAATTTCCCGAATCTAAGACGGAGCAAGGATACCCTTAAAAATTCAAAAAATTTAAAAAACTCGAGGAAATTACAAAAATTGAGGTTTAATTATTACTTTTCATAAAAATTAACAATTACAAGAATTACGAGTTATTTACTTTCACGAACGTGATTAGAAAAGAAGATACATATCCCGCTCCGTCTAACTTGGGAAAACTGTTAATTAAAAACGACGTATGAATTATAGATCATTTTGACCGCATTTTTCCACATCCTTAAAAATTATCCGGAACTATGTCAATATTGGGCTTATATTAAAGCTTGTAATTTAAAACGACATATTCCAAATTTGAAATTTATGAAAAACGGGTCTACGAAGGCGTTCTAGATGAATATGTAGTTTGACAAAGTTGAGTATTTATTGTTTTTGAAAATTGTGCTCAGGGTCCTTTAAGAAAATATTTTAAACCTGAGGGGCCTTTTAAAACTTTTTTTAAGACATTTGGGGGGGGGGGGGTACCATATATTTAAAGGGACCATAGTTATCAAGAGAT
>NC_081346.1:27022822-27044549 GCF_029784015.1 Lycium ferocissimum
AAGGGGAAAATAGGACAAACATTGGGATAAGCGGTTTTGACCTTCATTTTTTTGGTTATACAAATCCAAAGTGCACTACGAAGTTGGTGTCACACCCGATCTTATTTAGGGTGTGATGGGCACCGACCCTACTTAGGACGAGCGAACCTCCGACGTCATAGTACTCGTAGTCATACGTGGCCCTAACCGGCCATAAATGCGTAATGAAATTTTTTTTTTTTTGAAAGACAACATACGGTATCTCTTTCAATCAACATAACTTGCGACCGTACAAATTTGTAGATATCATGTATACAATACGACGTTTATGTAGCCTCCTCAATCGGACATCTTACACACGACTCTGTCTTTCAAAGTTCTAACATAATCGTATACCATAACCCATGTATACACCGACTCGGCAAAGACCGGGAGAAAATGGAGCTCGCCAATCCCGTCGGAACATCTTCTCGCTAATGTTCACCACTCGGGTACCGCGCGGTACGAACGTTGCTTAAGAATGGGTCAAGACGAATATACCGAGTATGTAAGGTACGTAAAGATTTAAAGATAAAGCATGAATATAAACATCATGGGGTCATAGAATGATAATGATGGAGTAACCTTTACGTGAATGCCTTTTTTTTTTTTTTTGTTTAAAAAGTCTCTTTTCATAGGAATAGAAAGTAGAACTTATATCGTATCACATCATATTGTCATATCTTATCGTATCATATCATAGCGTATCATATCATATCATATCATATCATAGCGTATCGTATCATATCATATCATATCATATCATATCATATCATACCGTATCATAGCGTATCATCATATCATATCGTATTCATAGCATATCATATCATAGCGTATCATATCATATCATATCATATCATATCATGTCATAGCGTATCAATCATATCGTGTCATTATCATAGCATATCATGTCATATCATATCATATCATAGCGTATCGAATACCCGCCGCCGATAGATCTCACACCGCATCCCGCGCGTCCGGATGATAAACAAATTGATTCAGGTGGCACGAAACATGTTTCCCTTAGCATTTCCCCGATGCATGTATCCCATCCCCCCAACCCATAAATCATCCGCGTCATAGAATCATGCGTTTTGTGATGATAAAAGCTTTCGAAATCATCAAACTTGGTGAGAAAATGACATGTTTTGGAAAACATTTGCATTCCCCTTTTTTTTCCCCCATGTCATGTTTTAAAACCATTACTTTCATATACATTTTGAAAATGTATTCGTCATAGACTTTTTCACATCTCACGTAATCATCTTTGTCATTGTAAAACGTATCGTCGTTTTCGTCATAGGCATTTCTTCATATTTGGTTTGTTGGAGAAAAAGCCATATTTTGAAAAGGCTTTCAACCTTTTAAAATTTGGTCTTTAGAACCATGGACATCTAACGGATGAAATTCACATTCATCGGACACTTGCCTTAGAATATATTCATTAGTAAAGTTACCTAGCAAGGTTTTGGGACATTCCGACTTCATTGAAAGTTGCATATATTCAAGCTACCTTTTCAATAAACATAGAAGGTCTAATTCAATTCTATTGAATGAATAGTGATCAAATTCAAACTTAGGTTTCTAAGAGATTGAGTAGTCCCGAGTTCGTATCCAAGCCTATTATGTCTAAGACATGCCAAAAGAAGGAAGAGTAAAGCCTGTAGCATACCTTTTCCGCTTTCATGCTTATTCCAAAAATTCAAGTTCAAATCTTCCAAAATCTACAATTTGGTCACATTTACCAAACATTAATTAGAGTCCCTAAGAATCCACATCTTGAATCAACATTTGTCTATAGAAATTTCGCAAAGATTTCCCCTCAGAATGCGCCCATCCCCGAGATTCTAACTCGGCCAATTTTTACCAACAACAATCCTAGAATTCAACCCGGCCAAACTATCAATAATACAATTCAAACAATTTATTCAATTCACTATTCAATTCAATCATCACATGCTTCCAACAATTATCAAGCTAACATCGACATCAACAACACATTCCTTTACTTCCAAACTTATAAACTACCTCAACAATTCACACGTTTTCAACATTATTTTCATCAAAACAAGAAGCCGTATTAAAAATCACATTGGCTCACCTCCTGAAACAGCCCACACAATATTACGATTTCAACATGTCATTTAACTTTCATTCACACCATATAATTCTCAACAACAATAGCCAAGAACACTAAATAAAATTTGTCCATTCCTTGTCATACCAAATCAGTCCATACGGCCACAACATCAACATATATAACATCATAAGTTTCATTCATTTTCTACACATTACAACAACACATAAACATGCTAAATTCCAAACAACTCTCCATCCCTACACACAACACACACTACACGGCCACACACAAGCACATACACGGCCGCCCTTCACCTTCTATATTTCCATGAATTTCATTTATTTTTACCTACTATAACATGCACAACCATCCATAACATATAAAACAAGATTGAATCATACCTTCCTCACTTGTTCTCCACCCGGCTAGCTTCTTGATATTTTGCAAGAATAAGGAACTTGCTTGCTCCAACACTCATCCCATGTTAATAAGGACCTTCCATTTAGTAGGAAAACAAGGAGAAAATAATTTCCCATGATCAATTTTCCAAGAATCAAAATGCCTCCATACTTGGCCGTTTTTCTCCTTCTTGTTCTTTCTTCATCTTTCTTGAAATTTCCAAAGTGGAAAAGATGAATACTTGTCTTATTTTTTCATCACATGCCCACATATATATATATATATAGAGAGAGGGAGAGGTGGCCGGCCATGTGCCAATTTTTATCTCCCAAATTTTTCTCAACTTTTCTAGATTTTTCTTTAAGTCACCAAAGATGACTAAATCTTGCATGGCCCTCTAATATCCACATCTATACATATAAGTCCCTTGCCAATACCTAGTGTACACATGCACTACTTCATGGCATGAAACAATTGGCCCACCATAGGTGGGGCCCACTCCAATATGTCATGAACTAAAATTTCCAAATTCCAAGTTTACCCTTAATGCTCCATTCTAATAAAACGATGAATACGCAACTTATACATTCTAACGAAATTGTAACCTTGTCCTTTTCTTCCCGCCATTAACTCGGAATATTCAAATGTACAAAATGCGAGGTGTAACAATATCAGTGGTATATTTGGTATAACAAGGCCGTACACTTAGGAAAATCTTAGAAAACATGCCTATAGGGGGTATATTCACGTATATCTTGATATTTATACATAGAAAATTTAAAGAAATAAGGATGGGGAGATGTATATTAGACCGTATATCAAGTATATTGATTTCCACACTTAGACAAGTGAGGAAGCGTTCTTTCCGGCTCTGATAATGGGCCTCTAGTTGATTGAACGTCTCTACCTTACCACCTTGCTACTTTGGGCCTGATTAACCAATTAAGCTGTTGTTTATTTATAATTATTTGTTAACTGTTAAGGGGCAATGTCCTAATATGGTTATAATTCATAATTTTGCATTGTAATAATTAACTTAGTTTAATTTCAGAATTTAAATTTAATTATCGAATGAATACTAGTGTCAAATATGCCCTCTTGCATTTTTTACCCTCCAAAACCCGTTGATGGGCTTTCATAATGCCCATCAACATGCAATAGATCGAGTCAGCCCCAATTTGGAGCGAAATGGAGCATACGTTAGAATTAAGATGAACCCGATCGCATAAACATTTTCTATTTGGGCTTGATCGGCCCAAATTCTCTATCTCTTTTAATTACGCATTTTAAGTTATTATTTGTGCAATTATTTTGTCAATTGGAATCCTTATGAGATTGTCGTATTTTAGAGTCGCCAAAATGAGTTTATTACAAAATCAAGACTAATTTTGAGACTTTAAATGAAAATTGGGACTGATTTGATTAAAGGACCAAATCTGCTGACTTTGTAAAATGTGAGACTGATTTGAACATTTATAAAACCCTATGGATTTGGATGCGTGGACTGATTTGGACAAAACTTGTGAGACTAATATGATCATTTAGACTTAAGTTTAAAAAATAAAAATTGACTAAAACTTAGCAAAGGATACAATAAAAATGGACTATATGTATGTAGAATATTATATGGACTATAATAGTGTATCTAAATTATTTTCTTAAAACTATTTTCCTATACTCCGAAATATTTTTCAAAACTATTTTTTGGGTGGACTTACGTAGAGTCCTACTTAGGCTAAGAGCCTTGCACAGCTTTAAGTTTTAGTCCTACCACTAAATCGCCAGCTTTGGGCAAAATTTACCACCTTTGATTCTTGAAAAGAGGCATTTTTAGGCATTTTTGCATGAAAGACTAAATTTTATTTGCGGAAGTATAAAACAAAACTATTTTTATCTCAACCAATTTATATCTATATGAACATATTGTTAGAACCCGTAGGTAAAGCGCAATTGAGCGAATCTTTAATACCGGGGTGCCTAACACCTTCCCTAGAGATTACCTTAACTTTACCAGAATCTCGTGTAGATTAGGTTTCTTTAAAATAATCATAAAATAATTATTTTAAATGAACCCTTTCGAATCGGTTTTTTCAATTTCCTAAAATTAGGTGGCGACTCTAAAAATAAGTCCATTTAGAGTACCATTACGTAGAAGTATATTTTTTCCTTTTTTCCGGTACGGTTGATAACCGTACTTCCCCGGGACACTTTCCTTTTTAAATGAGGTAAGTGCAAATGCGAATCGGAAAAAATAAAACCGCTACATCTCGACCATATTGGTATAGCTGGATCCTTTATATTTTATCCAATATAGATAGTCCCCTCACTTTTCGGGATTCGAATAGGTTTTCCCGAGAAGTGAAAGAGTTTTGAACCTGCTCCGATTACACGGGAATTTGGAACGTCACAACATTTCGCACGAAACGTCTAACGACGTAGATTAATGAAAGCAATGATTGATGTTCTACATCCCTTACAGATGCCTTGATCCAGGGGATTTGGAAGAAGCTTTGATAGATGCTGAGGTGGACTTTGCAGCTGCTGAATCTGCTATGGCAAACCTGAGGACATCTGAGGACAGTAGTTCTGATAACTAGGATAAGGGTGCCGCTACTCCTGAAAAAGGCGAGCCATCTTCTCCTTGATTCCTCAAAATCTGGACGGGCCTGTGTGCTCATGCTTTGTTTACTCCGAGGCCTGCATGCCTCTTTATGCCTTTCTTTTTCCTTCTTGTTTTGAACAACTGCCTTTGGTTTTTCTTTGCCTTCTAGCCTCTCTATGTTTTGAAGTTTTAATTTTGCTTCATATTTTTATTCTCGCAACCCCTTTATATATATATATATATATATATATATATATATATATATATATATATATATATATATATATGTTGTTGCTACCTCAAAGATCGGGCTGATCTATTTGATTTTGCTCCGGAGACTTCGGGTGCAACTAGCCCTTTCTTCTAAAGGATCCAGACTTTAACAATTTTAAATGCCTTACTGGAGTAGTTTTCGTCCTAATCGTGCTTAAACTGATTTGGGGACAAGTCCTTAGAATTTCTTTCGGACTTTACCTTTTCTGTTAGAAGTTTTAAACGTTATAAGGCTTAAACGTTATAAGGCCCTTATGTCTCGGTGCTAAGAAAAGGACGTCTCCTTATTTGTTTTGGCACAAATGTTTTTAGCATAACGTTTACTTGCGTCAATTTACTAAACTCTGATTGTCATGGCAAAGAAATTCGCTCAACATGGCTAGCAATTTTGCTTAACATAGCAAGGAATTTTCTTAACATGGCTAAAAATTTTGCTTAACATGACAAGGAAAGTAGCTACTTAGCATGGCGAGGAATATGAACAATTTATTTCAAAGTAAGAAAATTCCATTTCCATAATTTCCATAAATTTCGAATATATGTAGAGTGTAGACAGTTCAACCGAGCAGTCCCCAGTATTAGTGTACTTCATCTTATATATATGTAGCCCCCTAATGTTTGGAAGCAAAGTATGAGGTTCCAGACATTGTATGATGCCTCCGGAAAAATCTAATAACGACCAAACGATACTGCCTCGTTAAACATCTTGCCAGATAAACCCAATTGGGACAAAAATCGGACGAAGGGAAAAAAAGTGCAGCACCACCGGCCATAGTTCCCTGGCTAAGCATAATATCTTTTGAGGAAACTTACATTCCAATTAGTGGGGACTTCCTTTCCGTCTGCACCCTCGAGCTTGTACGAGCCTTTTCCGACAATACCAATCACCTAGTACGGGCCTTCCCAGTTCACACCTAGCTTTCCAGCATTTGAGTCTCGAGCACTTTGAGCGACCTTCCGTAGCACCAAGTCCTTGAGATTCAAATGGCGGAGGTTGGTGCGACGATTATAGTATCACTCCATTTGCTGCTTTTGAGCCATTATCCGAACGTACGCGAGGTCTCTGTGTTCCTCCAATAGAGCCAGCTGAATCGACATTGCCTCAGAGTTAGCCTGTCTTTGTGCCCAATCGTACCAGGAGTTAGGAGCTTCGACTTCCATCGGGATCAATGCCTTCGCTCCGTACACCAGGAAGAAAGGAGTTTCATCGATGCTAGATTTCATCGTGGTTCTATATGCCCAAAGCACCTCCGGTAACTTTGAAGGCCATGCTCCCTTGGCATCTTCTAGTTTCTTCTTCAGATTCAAGATAACTGTCTTGTTTGTTGACTCCGCATGATTGTATCCACTGGGATGGTAAGGGGAAGAAGTGATACTTTTGATGCTTAACTCCTCAAGGAAACTTGTGACTTTGGCTCCAATAAATTGTGGGCCATTATCACAAGTGATTTCCTTCGAAATTTTAACCCGACAGATTACGTGATTCCAAATGAAATCAATCACTTCCTTCTCTCTGATCTTCTTATAAGCTGCAGCCCCGACCCATTTAGAGAAGTAATTTGTTGCCATTAGTATGAATCGTACCTGACCAAGCCCTATCGGCAACGACCTTACTATGTCCATCCCCCATTTCATTAATGGCCAGGGGGAAATAACCGGGTGCAACTCTTCGCCGGGCTGATGCAACATTTGAGCATACCGCTGGCACTTGTCACACCTCCGAATGAATGCCTTGGCATCCTCTTCTATTCGAGGCTAATAATACCCAGCCCGAAGTAGCTTCTTTGAGAGCGACTCTGTACCGGAATGATTACCACATATCCCCTCGTACACTTCCCGTATGACGTAATCCGACTCCTCGGGTCCTATGCACCTTGCCATCGAGCTAGAAAAACATCTACGGTGAAGCAGACCACCAATGATGCTGGAATGGGCCGCTTGTATTTGTAAAGCCCTCGATGCCTTTCAGTCTTCCAGTAGCTTCCCATAGTTGAGGTAGTCCAAGAACTCATTTCGCCAATCCTATGTGAGGCTTGTTGAATTGACTTCATCATACCCTGACTGATCTAAGGCCTACTGACTTCGTGGACAAGCCCAAATTAGCCAGTGCATCAGCCTCCATAATCTCCTTG
The DNA here is from genome assembly GCF_029784015.1 of Lycium ferocissimum. Taxonomy (NCBI): domain Eukaryota; kingdom Viridiplantae; phylum Streptophyta; class Magnoliopsida; order Solanales; family Solanaceae; genus Lycium; species Lycium ferocissimum. The sequence continues at coordinate 27,030,330 of NC_081346.1, forward strand.
CGGGGAACGTGCACCACCGTCCATTCTTGAAACAGAGCCAGCAATCTCAGGACCTTCTCTAGGTACTTTAGCATCCGCTCTTCTTTGGCTTCGAACACTTCGTGCACTTGATATACCACCAGGAGGGAATCACACTTCACATCAATGAATCCTGCTTTGAGTCCCTGGCTAGTTCTAGACCTGCAATTAAAGCTTCATACTCCGCTTCACTGTTAGTGAGAGGCACGATATTAATATCTTGCCTCAAGACATCATCTGTAGGGGTGCGGATCATAACACCGAGCCCCGTGCCTTTTACATTAGACGCCCCATCCGTGTAAAGTGTCCATACCCCGAACTCAGCCCTCCGTACAGAGAGTGACTTCCCGAGCTCCGGGGAGCCATGCATTTTGACCGAAATTCGCCACAAAGTCTGCCAAGACTTGGGACTTGATTGCAGTACGAGACTTATACTCAATACCGGTCTCGCTTAACTCAACCGCTCACTTCGCCAATCGCCCTGAGAGTTCAGGCCTGTAGAGCACATTCCTTAAAGGAAAGGTGGTAACCATGACGATTGAGTGACACTGAAAATAAGGTTGAACCTTACACGAGGCCATTACTAGGGCAAAGTCCAACCTTTCTGATAAAAGGGTACCGAGTTTTAGCCCCCGACATGACTCGACTTACGTAATAATTAGGGAATTACGTACCTTGGTCCTCTCGAACAAGAACCGCGCTTACTGCTACCTCAGAGACTACCAGATAGACTAGCAACACTTCCCCGTCCTTTGGTTTGGACATAAGTGGTGGTAAAGATAAATATGCTTTAAGGTCACGGAGCTCCTGTTGACACTCCGATGTCCATTTAAAATCATTTTTCTTCTTGAGCAAAGAGAAGAATTTGTGACACTTGTCCGAGGACCTTGATATGAATCTGCTAAGAGCAGCTATCCGCCCAGTGAGCCATTGTACTGCCTTTACGTCCTCCAAGGTGTCCGAAATGTCTTCGATTGTCGTTATCTTCTCTGGGTTTATCTCAATTCCCCTTTGGAGACAAGAAACCCTAAGAACTTATCAAATTTGATCCCCAACTATGCACTTCTCAGGGTTCAGCTTCATATTGTATTTCCTCGGGATGGCAAATGTTTCCTGCAAATGATTAATATGGTCCCCTACATGGAGACTTTTGACTAACATATCATCTATGTATACCTCTATGGTGCTGCCTATTTGCTGTTTAAACATCTTATTTACGAGCCTTTGATAAGTGGCTTCAGCATTCTTTAACTCAAAAGGCATTACATTATAACAGTATGTTCCGAAATTAGTTATTAAGGAAGTTTTCTCTTGATCCTCCGGGTGCATCCTTATCTGGTTATACCCGGAGTAAGCATCGAGGAAACTCATTACTTCATGTCCAGCTGTAGCATCGATTACTCGGCAACGGGAATGAATCCTTCGAGCATGCTTTATTTAAATCTTTGAAGTCTACACACATTCTAAACTTGTTACCTTTTTTGGAACTACCACTACATTAGCGAGCCAATCCGGGTACTTGACTTTCCAAATGGACCTGATGTTTAAAAGGAGAGCAACCTCTTCCTTAACGAACCTGTTGCGGACCTCCGCTGTGGGTCGCTTCTTTTAGCAAACCAGTGGGAAGCTAAGATCCATTCCAAGTTTGTGAGTTGCTACATCCGATGGGATATCTGTCATATCCTTATAGGACCAAGCAAAACAATCATTGTTATCACTTAAATAAGCAAGTATAGTCTCCCTGAGCTCCGGGGTTAATCTCCAGAAGTGCTAGATGCAAAGCAATTTGCTCTAACTCCTTAGCAGTGGATTTGGTGGCATTTGATTCGTCTAGTGGTTGAAATATCTCGGGATAACATAAACATCCTCGACTCTTCATGCTTTTCGTTATTTGCTCTCCATTGATGCCTTCTGGTCTTCATATGACGCGGGTCTCGAGCTCTATATTTTCTACAAGACTGGCTCGTTCTAACCCTCCATTGCTACAGGCTCTTCCACAATGAACATGTCATTTACTGACTGCTCACCTCAAATCTGTCTGATCCCGTCCGGAGTAAGAAATTTAAGCAGCAGATGAAGAGTTGAGGGGACAGCCTTCATGTCATAGACCCAAGGTCTTCCGAAAATAGTATTGTACTGCATGTCACACCGATCACATAAAATTTTGTCAACTTCATGGCCCCCCCTGCTGCTACGGGCAAGTTGATTTCTCCCTTGGTGGTTTCGCTGGCCATGTTGAAGCACGACAATGTCCGCACCGCCGGTATCATTTTCTTTAACATTCCCATTTCTTCCAGCACCTTCAAGTAGAGGATATTTGCTGAACTTCCTGGGTCTACCATGACTCGCTTGACCTGGCAATTTCCAATAAGTATGGTGATGACAATGGCATAATTATGAGGCAAAGTGATGCCCGCTGCATCTTCATCGGAGAAGGTAATAGCCTCATCCTCCGAAAACTCTTGAGTTCTCTTTTCTCGTGTCACCGAGATCTTCATCTTCCTAGATGCAGTGAAGCTAGTCCCCACTACATAGCTCTTTCGAAAATCATGTTGATTACGTGTGGGGGATCAGTTGGCGCGTCCTTCTCCTCGACAAGGTTGGCTCTACTATAATTGTTTCTTCATCTCTAGCTCAAGTATTCTCGGAGATGTCCTTTGGCAAGCATGTTCGCCACCTCCTCCCGGAGATGTCTACAATCGGTGGTCTTATGCCCGTAAGTCCTGTAGAATTCACACCAGACCGTCTGATCCCTCGAATTTGGGTCGGATCACAACGTCCTCGGAGGACGAGATGACGGATGAGTCTTCAGAACATCCACCATCTGAGATTCGCTAATGGTGAAAGTGTAATTCGAAATCTTGGAATGTTCCGATCCCTTTAGTGGAGAACTGCACTGATTTTTCTTGGGCTACAAACCCCATCCGTTCTTCCCAGAGTTATTTTTTTTACTTCCTTCGGGCTTCTCAAGTGACCTATAACCAGACCCACTATTGGTAGCTTTTGGCAAAGGATACGGCTGGAACGATTCTCTGAGGAGTTTCGATCTAGACCGTAACCTTTGTTCGCCTTTGCAGGGGAAACTGAAGATGAAGCCCCCAGCAAGTCATCTTCCACTCGAATCTTAGATTCATAACGGTTGTGTACGTCCTCCCAGGTTGTGGCTTGGAACTCGAAGAGAATTTTCTTGAGCCGCCGGGATATATCCAAACTCAAACGATTCAGACCTTTGGTAAAAGCTTGGGCTGCCCACTCATCCGGTATGGCAGGTAGCAGCATACACTTCTTCTGGAATCGGGTAATGAAATTCCAGAGATGCTTCGATTCTCCCTGAGCAATATGAAAGATGTTCGTCTTCTTGGTTTTCACCTTCCTTGCATCGGCATGAGCTTTGATAAAAACATCTGCCAGCATGGCAAATGACGTAATTCAATGCTCCGCAAGCTGGGACTACCACGTCATGGACCCCCGGGTGAGGGTCTCACCAAACTTCTTGATCAACACAGACTCGATCTCTTTCTCCTGAAGGTCATTGCCCTTTATTTCCATAGAGTAAGCCGTAATATGATCCTGCGGATCAGTGGTGCCATCATATTTGGGATTATCGAGCATTTTGAACCGTTTTGGGATCAAGCTTCCTGCACCGCCCGGTGTGTATGCCCACTGGCGGTACTTCTTCGAATTCGGCCCCCCAACGACCAGAGGTGCCCCAAGAATTTGGCTGAGGCACTTCTGGAATTCCTTCGCGTTTTTCTCTGCCTTCTTGGCAATCTTATCCATCTTTCCTGTAATTTCCCTTATGAACCGCTAGACTTCAGCTTGGAAAGGATCAAAGGGAGTTGTTCCACTTTCGGTGGCCTCTCCGCCTCCTCCCACCGTTTGTCTGTTTCCTCAGGTGGTGTTTGAGTTGTTCATAGGTTATGGTGTACCGGTGGGGAGTGTGGTGGCCTGACCTGCTGGTGTTGCCATGAAGGTTTCAACGAGCTGTTTTAACCGTTGCACTTCTGACATTACACCGTGGTATTGTCCCCTGAGGGTTTAGATAGTTTCTGCTATAGGTATGTCGATGGGGATATCGTTTGTTATGGTGTTGAGGTCACATGTGGTAGCTGCAGACCTGTTTGACGAGATAGTCCATCCGGTCCCAGTGAGATTTTGGCATGCTGGTCCGCAGCGTTTGGGTTTACATTAACTCCTAACATACCTGGATTGGATACTTTAGGAAAAATAGAGAACTTAAGAGAAAATTAGTAAAACAACCGATGGTTACAATGATAACCACAACTGTCCCGGCCCCACAGTGGACGCCAAACTATTTACTCGTAAAACGGTTAAGTTGAATTTGTACACGTGGTCAGGGACACGTAGATTAGAGTAACCAATAAGAGTAAGATGCTAGTATCCAAATAGTGTAAATAGAAGCAAATAAGATAAAGAGAGAGAGAGAGAGAGAGAGAGCCTGGATTATAGATGCTTATCCGAGGTTAGACTCCTCTTATTATTGATGAGCCGTGACTTCGGAGCTTAGTAAAGCAATAACAAGAATATAAAATGTAATAAGTATGAGCGTAAGAACCGTGTGTATCAACTTGAATATTGATAGCTCCAAGTGCACTCGTGTTTTGATGATTGTTAAACTGTTTCAGAACCAGATAGAGATATGGTTTGTAATCTCCTCTCTGTGCCTCTCGGTAGAGATAGCTATAAAGTCGCAGCCACTACGCACACAAGTACAATAGTGAGTTAGCCCATGCTTTAGGTCAAAATTGAAGAGTGGTCTCTTTTCACTCACATGCTCCCACTATATATACAAGGTGATGGCAACATATTGATCATACTTGAAAACCTAATCAAAATCGAGCAAATCTTTACCGTCACAAGTTCTCAAGTTCTCTCAAGAACAAATCACTTGCAAAACTGAAGAACCCGATCCAGACACAGATTTAGTCTAAGTTCTTTATGTTGTTGTAAGTCTTTGTTGGTTTGTGCTTAAACTGTAAACCTACTCTTCTTGTTTAGAAGTTGTTTGTAGGTGTTTTAAATTCTCAAAGTGTGCTTGTTGGAAGTGTGTTTCCATAAGCTTTCAAGTGGTACACTAGGCTAGATTTAGTCTAGGTATATTAGTTTCCTTGGCTAGAGTTAGTCAAGTGGAGGTGCTTACAATCGGTGTATTGTAAGGGTGGAGGGACTATCAGAGTTAGTTCTTAGGTTGCAACTATTATAAGGGTAAGGGATTATGGGAGTTAATTCCTAATTTGCAATAGGTTGTAATAAGAAGTTGCTCGTGTAGTGGAGTTGAAATCCTACTGGGGTAGATCATGGTTTTTAATCCCTTGAGCAAGGAGTTTTCCACGGTAACATCTTGTGTCCTTTACATACTGCATTGCATAAGGGAACTGGTACACAACCAGGTCCCTCATACATTATTCGGTGGACGCGTAGCCTGCATCAATTGGTATCAGAGCAGATGCTTTTCTAAAAAGTTAACACCTAGAAAGATTTTTTAAAATGGAAGCCCCACCAACTATGGAAAAAGGACAGTCTTTCACCAGGCCAGCCAGATGTGACAGTCCCTATATCCCTGTTCACACAAGTGAAGACAGTAAAGAGACCACTGTCAAAACAAGAAAAGAATACAATGAAGCTAACATGAAGAAAGTGGAGAAGCACCATAAAGTCAAGAAGATTCTTGTGTGCGGAATAGGACCGGATGAGTACAATCAAGTCTCAGCTTGTTCATCAGCAAAAGATTTCTGGGAAGCTCTCCAAACTGCTCATGAAGGAACAACTCAGGTAAAAAACTCCAAGATCGACATGCTCACCACTGAGTATGAGATGTTCAAAATGAAAGAGAGTGAATCTATTCATGAGATGCACACCGGATTCACCTCCGTAATCAATGAACTCCACTCTCTCGGAGAAGTCATCACAACTACCAAGCTGGTAAGGAAGATGCTTGGTGTATTACCTGACTCCTGGGATAGCAAGGTAAATGCTATCTCTAAAGCCAAAGATCTAGATATGTTAACTGTTGATGAGCTTATTGGAAACCTCAAGACGTATGAGATGAAGATGACCATGAAGAAGGTAGAAAAGAATGAGGTGAAGAAGGAGAAGAGCATGGTTCTCAAAGATGCAAAAGGAGAGTCCAGTAATGATGACTCCAAAATGGCTTATCTCACACAGAGGTTTTACAAGATGATAAACAAAAATGACATGTTCCCCAAAACAGGAAACCCCAGCAGAAACGACTACTCCTGTCACAAGTGTGGGAAACCTGCTCATTTCATGAAGGATTGTCCTCAAATCAGGCAGGACAGTTATGACAAAACTGCCAAGAGGAACCAGGTACCCGGCAGGAGTTTCAGAAGGAAAGAGGCCACCGATGAGATTGTGAAGCAAGCACTTGCAGCCTGGGGAGACTCCTTAAGCGAGTCTGAGGATGAAAATGACAAATGGGCTTGTCCATGATGGCATTTGACGATGGAGCAACTGAGCGTAAGTCAGACCTTGCATTCAGGGCTGAATCGACACACAAGTGATGTTGATGATGAGAACAAAGAGGTAAATTTCTTCGATGTAAAGAAAAACCCGAGAGATTGCTTTTAAGAAAAACTCATATCACTATCAAGTGTGTTAATTGATGCTTATCATGCTCTGGTTGCTGAGAGAAAGAAGCTGAATCTTGCCCTTGATGAAATAAAACTGGATAAGGAGGACCTGTGCGTGATAACAAAAGAAATGGAGAAACAGGTGTTTGAGACAAACCAACAAAATACCTTGTTGGAATGTCAAGTGAGAAAAGAAATGGAAACCTCCTCCAAAAGAAAAGGAGCAGCAAGTGAGACTTCCTTAGAGCTTGAAGCTGAACTAAAGAAAGTAAAGTCAAGTCTTACCGCCGAAATTGAGAAAACGAACCGGCTAAGAAAAGATCCGGGAAAGGGCTAAGTTCGACCTTGACAAAACTCTCAAGTGGACTCGGTCTTCCGACATAATCTCCTCTCGTAAAATGAAAAAAAATGGAAATGGCGTAAGAGGACTTGGCTTTGAGAAGGAGAAGATGCCCTATGATCTCCATAGCAAACATGTTCCCACAACTAAAGAGCAGCCATTTCCTCCTTGCGGGCAAACAAGTCGTCATCAAGAGCCCTACAAGATAAAGGCTAACGTTGTTCAAAAGAATAGGAGTGTTGTCAAGAAGGGAACCAGAGTGAAAAGAGCATGTCCTCAAAAGAAAAGACATTTGAAGAAGAGAAGGAATGTGCTGCCAGTATGGCCTAAAAGGAGTCTGATTTACCCCTTCTATAACTACAAGGGACCTAAGCTAGTTTGGGTTCCCAAATCCAATCACTGACATCGTGTGCAGGCTGAGGAGAGAGAGAGAAGAAAGGAAGCTGTCAATTATGTTGACAAATAGGGACAACAAAAATCTCATGGGTTAGTCAAAATGGTCTCTCCTCAAGGCCTTCACGACAGGATGTGTGCCCTTGGTATTTAAAGGAAAGGACACATCTCAATGTCAGATGCTGCAGTTCAGAATTCAAAGTTACTCCAGGCAGAAGTAAGAAAGGAAGATGAGTAGAATGATGAAGCAGAAAATGCAAATGCTGGGTCAAAAGGTGGATGTGACAGGAGAAGGGGTATACACACATGGGAGGTACAGGACAACATGTGAACAAGTTTTCAGAACGCAAACCTTACCTCACAAGTGGATTTGGGAGGGTAGAGAGGCTGCTTCGATGTACCATCAAATTGTACATGAAAATACACCAAATATAATAGACATTGTCAAGTTTCCGAAAGATCCTCAAACCATACATGAAGATATACCAAATATAATAGACATTGCACCTAACGAAACTTCACCAATACCGGAAATATATTAGAACTAGCAGAAACGGCAAAAACTGTATTTCCAATGTGAATTCTTGTTAGATTTTTCTTTTTTATGATTTCTGTTAACTCTAATAGTTGGAGCTTGCTAAATATTTAACAGAGATCAAATGTTCACTTTTGACAAAACTAAAGAACCAAAAAATGCTAGAAATATAGTTACGTGACTATTCTAAATATATCCTCAGGGACCATTTTTTTTTTTGTCATTTTTCTCGCATACAGAAAGTCAGAAACAGAAGAAAAATGTTCATGGAGGTACAATGTTAAAATTCAACGATAAATACAATTGCAACTGTCTCTACACATTTAACACGTGGCATTAGATAATACTTTTATTCTTCACCGACTGAACTTGTATTTAAAATTTAAATTTGAATTAAGTTACCAAAGTTGTTAATTCCATGACTTCAAGAAGCAAGTACCTCTTAGTAACTATAACAATTGGATCTCCGCTACTGCAAAAGGAATCTTATCAAAATTGTGAAGTGCTAACTTTACTTTTCTTTTGGTTAGTTTTTTCTTTTATAGTTTCTACAATTTCTTTTAGTAATTTCCTTCACCATTTAATAAGTTGGCGGAGCTAAAGAGAAAGTTACGGGTCTTGACAGAACCCTTACAGAACTCATAACTTTGGTCAAAACTCTATATTTGTGCTAAATATGTACTTAATCTGTATAAATGATATATTCAAAATAAAAATAAAAACTGCATTTTTAATAATTGAGAACTCATAAATTGAAAATTACTTACGTACGAGAGTTTAGTCCTAGTGAGGGAGTGGGGAAGTAGTACGAACCTAACCAACTAACTTAGGCCTCATTTGTTTTCATTAAGATTAAGATGTCTGAATCCTCTGAATCTGAATGCACATATGAACGATTAAGATGTTGTCTTTAGATCTGAACACTGAATGACTAAGACTGTTTGTTTTGCAACATCTGAATGTGCATAATGTATTTATTTAAACATAATCAATATACGATTCAAATAAAAAGTAACTCAATATTAGAAAATAAATACAAATCTAATAAAATAAAATTATTATTTGATAAAAAATAAAACATTTATGTTTGCTAGTGATCGTGGAGATGTTTTGAAGTGGTGGTGTTGGTGATAGTTGTGACGGTGGTGGTGGTTGACAAGGATGGCGATGATGGTTGTGGAGTCGAGCGTGGTTAGTGGTGGCGGGGTAGAGGTAGGGGGTGCGGGGTTGGGAGGGTGAGGGTAGCCGATGGTTATAATGGTAGAGGTGGTTAGTGGTGAGGGTGGGGAGGTGGGGGTTAGAGGGAGGTTGGGGGAGGGTGGGGTGCTAGTGGTTGACGGTGGGAGGTGGTAGTTGTGATGGCGAGAGGTGGTTAGTGTTGATGGGGCAAGAGTGGAGAGAGGGGGCGTGGGGTGGCGGAGGTGGTAGTAGTTGACAGTGGTTAGTGGTGGTGGGGTGAGGGGTGGAGAGGGGTGGGGTGGTGAGTGGTGGTGGTGGAGATGGAGTTGGAGGTGGTGGTTATAGCCGATTGAGAAGCGGTAAAAAATATCCATATAAAAATACCCGTTAATGATATAAAGACTTTGTTCAATCTATTCGATCAAATAAATGATTAGATCTTAATATAAACAACGGAAAAAGGCTCAAATATGTCATCGAACTATACGGAAATGCTCATGCTCGTCAATAGTTTGGCTCATTTATGCCATATCCCCCGTTACCAAAATGGCTCATCCATGCCATTTTTCACTATCGCTGTTTTATTTTACAATACCGGATGTAACACTTGGCCTCCAATCAGAGAGGTTATGTCGTTTAATTAAACCAACACATCGCACAATTTGTGTTGGTTTAATTAAACGACGTGAACCTCTAATTGGTGCCAAGTGTCATATCCGGTATTGTAAAACCGGCGATAGTGAAAAATGGCATGGATGATCCGTTTTGCAACCAACACACGTAAATGAGCCAAACTATTGACGAGTGGCTTAAACGGCCATTTCCGATGGCTCGATAACATATTTAAGTCCCTTTTCCATATAAATAAATACACTTAATGGCCTAAGGTCGAACCTTTGAGATTTCGACCTCTGTTAAATACAAACAACTAGGCCTTAATGTCAAAGCGATATACTCAAACTTCCTGAGACAGCAGCCTCATCTCTGGTCCCATATACCAACCATCTGAGAAAATTATCACTGCTACGTACTATCTGGTTAATAGGCTAAGAAGTTATGCAGGATTATTTATATAAAATTAGTAATGTTAAAATAGTTTATGCGGTTATTAATAATGAATAGATTGTGTTACGTGGTGATTAATAGTTAAGAAATATTATACATAAATTAATTACTCTAAAATGATTTTTTTTTTTTTGTTTTTTAATTCCTGCATTACTAATAAACATATTCTTATTTCACACTCTATCTCATATAAAATAATAGCCATCCATCCCAAAATAAGTGTCATCTTAGCAAAAATCACTCTCATTAAGAAATCAATAAATACAATGTCGAGTTTACTAAACTACCCTAATTTATTACTCCATCCAAAAAGTTGGACGCTTTTCGCTTTTCGCTTTTCGAGAGTCAAACGAGTTGTTCTTTGACCGTAGCTTTTTCATATATTTTAAATATTTTTAAATTATTAAATGGTGGCTTATAGTACTTTCTAAGTAGTTTCTAACTATGTAAATTTTATTTCAAAAAAAAAAAAAATTAAAGATTCTATGTTTAAACACACAATCAAAATTAAGTTGATTTGTGAAAAAAGTTAAAAGTTTCAATTTTTCGGGATGGAGGGAGTAGATATTTTTTTTAGAATTGAGCAATACTTAATTAAAGAGGACTACTTCTTTAATGTTAAGGGCATACTTGAAACACTTGTCATTTTTTGTCCCAAATTTCTAAGATGACTCTTTTACTAAGCCGACACTTATTTTATAATGGAAGGAATACACAATTTGCCATAATTTAATGCGAGTATTTTTCAATGCCCCTAACATACATCGTATTATCTTATGCGGAACTTCATGCTGAGATTACTTTGGTTTAATTCTGTCTATACTCAAACCAAACGACCGCTGATTAAGTCTTCTGAAAACAACAAAGTGTTAATAAATCCAATTAAGTGTTAATAACTTCCAATTATCATAAACACAATCCTAAAGCTTCACTTAAACGAGTGTGAGTCGGAGTAAACCAGATGATCCACCAATTAACCTGCATTTTATTAAGTTTGGCGGAGCCACATTTATCCAACTGGTGTCAACCGACACCCCTTCACTGAAGCTGTGCAAATAGGCAAGATTTTTTTTATTTTTATTTTTATGTATTATTTATTATGTGTTAATCTTTCGATTTTTTCATATGCATGTATCTGATAATATAAAAAAAACATATATATTAATATCAGGTCGGCTAAAAGATATTATCTCCATACAAAGTGAATGTAATATGTCATATTAATAACAAAAGAATTATTTGCTCGGATAAATGTGACTGAGTTAAAAATCTTTTACAGTGCCTATTGTATTAGTAAAACTCAAAAAATATTGCTAGGTCTGCGGAAGAAGTACACCATATTTAGTATAGCAGCAGTCTTAATCAACACAAAAAACGGTTGAAGCAGACTCGTCAAACGAAGTGAGCCACGTGATAAGCTTTGCTACCATTGGCCAAATTTCTGCCAAAAGTTTTAAGTTAATACAGATTGACACGTGGACCTATTCATATCACTTACCAAACTTAGCTTCTTCCTAATTATATAAGGTTTTGATGCACTAATGAATCTTTTATTTAAACCAAAAAAAATATAAGTAGTAGTACAAGATAATGTATAAACTTATTTGTGAAGCGTCTAACAACTCATTTATGCAATAAAAAATAAAGTGTAATCCCATATCAGGCCCTGAATTAGCGGTCTCTTTTTCTTTGTTATTATTGAGATGAGATTACCAAAACAAGATAAAAATGAGGTTTTTGTCGGGGTCTTTTAACTTTGTTTTGTTTACTTTTTTGTGCTATTCCAATTTCTTTTTCCTTTCTGGTTTGTGCCTTTGTGTTTTGGCTAAGACTGATGGAAAGAGACCTATGGAATAAGAACAATACCCCTGAATATGGAAATTAATGTTGTAGTTCTGTGGTCCGCAAATGAAGGATATTTATCATCATAATACATCAATCCCATAAATGAACATCCTTCACATCTTGCTTCTTCTTCTGTTTATATATTTTTGGGTATCCAATTGCTTAATATTTTCTTCTCCATCCTCTTCCTTTTTCTGACGAAAATCGGTTGGCAAATTCCTCAATGCCTTCATTCTCTTCTAGCTGAATGTTTTTTTTTTTTCCTCTAGGATTTTAAAGCCATCACTTCTTTTTTTCTGCTAATTATTGTCACAGCTGGGTTTTCCAGTCATTTTTTTAATTACTTTTTTTGCTGAAATTCAGCTGAAAGCTTATGTTTCTGAAATAGAAATCTGATAGGTTTTGAAGTTGTTAAGTATCTTTTTAGGTTCTTATCATATTTATTCTGATTTCTTCTTTCCAATAATCTTTGCAAAAAAGTTTGAAAACTTCTGGATATATCAACTTCTTCTGGCACGGTTCTTGAGCTTAATTAGTAGCCAGCTGCCTTAATTTATTGGTAAAATTTTGGTTCTTGATTCTTGGATGATTACTTTCCTTCATTTTAGTTTTAGAGTAATTAAGAGCTAGGATTTGCTCTTGACCTTATAATTTTTGTGCAGGAAATAAAAATGGTGAGAGGAAAGGTGGAAATGAAAAGAATAGAGAATTCAACAAGCAGGCAAGTGACCTTCTCAAAGAGGAGAAATGGGCTTATGAAGAAAGCATATGAGCTATCAGTTCTTTGTGATGCTGAAGCTGCTTTGATTATTTTTCACCGAAAGGAAGACCTCTACGAATTCTCCAGCTCCGGCTAATGTGTAACCTTTTTTTTTCCCTTAAATCCTTATTATCATATCTTAATTTACAACCAATCAATTTAATTAATTCCGCAAATGCTATTTTCTTTCAAAAAGAAAGTTCACTGTGTTCAATAATGTGTACGTTTTCTTATGCTTTTGTTTGCTATTGTTAATCTGAATTTCGATGTTTGATGATAAAGAGAGGTGTGGGCTTCATGTACTTTGGGAGTACGATGATACTGTTTTTTTATGTTGGTCTAGTCAGTGAACTTCGTCTATCATTTGCTACCATGAAAAAAAAAAAAGATTTATTTGTTGTAACTATCATCCTTCATCATGTTATCACCTGTGATTTGCATCTTCATAGGGAAAATTGAAGACCAGACCAATATTTTTAAGGTGTGATGTTCTCTATCTTTCCTGAGAAATTGCACTTAAATTTCCATAACATTATTCTTTCAGCTCCTTCTCTACATGAATATTGTTTTTTTTTTTTCGGTTGACCTTTAAAATAGTAGTATCTCTTAAGACCTGTCAAGAACTCTGGACAAATAAGTACTACTCAGATTTTTTTATAGTGCAAGAAGGGAAGGGAATTACAGGTGTGAATCGTACCAACACCAATAAGATGAAAATTCAGTAGTCAACCAACCCAGCTTACTAAAATAAATAACTTACACATGATCGCATCGTGAAACATGATTTCACTTAGCGGTGCTATATAGAGTCTTTAACAATACAACATGAAGGAGTTTTATTGAACTGAAGTTCCCAGCAATGCTGAACATAGATTGTGGTTGGCTTGGAAGGTTAAGGTGCTAGCTGCAGATGTGTCTTTTTCATCATTTTATGCAACTCAAAGGTCTCACTTTATTTATTACCGTATGATGCTACAATTGTACTGCATATATTGAGGAGAGTCTTTCTTTGGGAGTGGGTGTGGAGTACAACTTTTGGTTGCTTTAAATCCTTGAGCATATGGTACATCTAGTGTTGATTACTAATAAGTATATATGCATCTTTTTATATGTTAGGTCACCGTCCACTAAAATCTCTTTTGAGTACCCTCATTTCTTTGGGAACTATATCCAACCAAAATCTTGTTGATTGTGTTTGAAAACCTACTGCTGGAGAATTTACCAATTAAACTTTTTATACATATAATTTTAAATCTAACACAAAATGAGAAAATAATCACAAGTTACTGAATGAGAGAAGGTGAAGACCAATAACGTTACCTTTTCCAAGAGATCTTATTAATTTTACATACTTGGGTTTGATAATTAAAGAACTTTTTTTTTTGGTTATACCTTGTTCCATTAATTATTTATGTGCAAAAGTTACATAGTTGAGTTTGGTATACCAAATTTCTTACATGATCATTAAGGTGAG
>NC_081346.1:27044649-27079660 GCF_029784015.1 Lycium ferocissimum
AAAATTTACCCCCTTTTTGATTTTTGAAAAGAGGCATTTTTTTTTAAAGACTAAATTTTATTTGGGGAAGGGAAAAAACAAAACTATTTTTATCTCAACCAATTTATATCTATAGGGACATATTGTTAAAACCCCGTGGTAAAGGGGCGACTTTAATCCCGGGGTTAAATTCCCCCGGGAAAACCCGAACCCCCCTGTCCTTTAGATTGGTTTTTTAAAATAATATAAAATAATTTTTTAAATGAACCTTTTTCGATCTTTTTTCCCCCTTTTTTAAAAATTATGGCAATTTAAAAATAAGTCCATTTAGAGTACCTTACGAAAAGGTTTTTTTTTCCCTTTTTTGGGAATGCAAGTACCCCCGGGAACTTTCCTTTTTTAAATGAGGAAGTAAAATTAATGGGAAAAATAAAACCGCTACATCTCGACCATTTTGGGAAGGGGATCCCATATTTTACCCAATATAGATAGCCCCCCACCGGGTTCAAAAGGGTTTTCCCCGGAAAGTGAAAGAGTTTGAACCGCTTTCCCATTACCGAATTTTGGGCGTCACAACATTTTTACAAAGCCCCAAAGACGTGTTTAAGGAAAACAATGATTGATGTTCCACATCCCTTAAGATGCCTTGATCCCGGGGTTTGGAAGGTTTGATGTCGAGGGACTTTTTTTGGGGGCCATGGGAAAACCAGGACCGAGTTCAATCAGGATAAAGTGCGTACCCCGAAAAAGGCGAGCCATCTTCCTTGATTCCTCAAAACGGACGGGCCCGGTGCCTGCCTTTTTTCTTTGGGCCCCGCTGCCCTTTTGCCTTTTTTTTTTTCTTGTTTTGAAAAAACCCGGTTTTTTTTTTTCCTTCATCTCTATTTTTTAATTTTTAATTTTTTTTTATATTTTTATTCCCCAACCCCCTTTTTATATATATATAGTTGTTGCTCCCCAAAATCGGGGATCTATTTGATTTTGCTCCGAGACTTCGGTGAAACCCCCCTTTTCTAAAGGATCCATTTTTAAAAATTTTTAAATGCCTTACCGGGAGAGTTTTCTCCTAATCGTTTAAACGATTTGGGGACAACCTTTAAAATTTTCTTCGACTTTCCTTTTCTCGTTAGAAGTTTTAAACGTTATAAGGCCTTATCCCCTTTAGCCAAGAAAAGGACGTCTCCTTATTTGTTTTGGCAAAATGTTTTTAGATAATTTTTCCCTTTGCGCAATTTACAAAACCCCT
This sequence comes from Lycium ferocissimum, assembly GCF_029784015.1. Lineage (NCBI taxonomy): Eukaryota > Viridiplantae > Streptophyta > Magnoliopsida > Solanales > Solanaceae > Lycium > Lycium ferocissimum. The sequence goes on from NC_081346.1 coordinate 27,045,875, forward strand.
GATTGTCGGCAAAAAAATTTTTTAACAGGGCTAGAAATTTTTTGCTTAACATGAAGGGAAATTTTTCTAAAGGCTAAAAATTTTCTTAACATGCAAGGAAAGACATTGCAGGGGAGAATATGAACAATTTATTTCAAAGTAAGAAAATTCCATTTCCATAATTTCCAAAAACGAATAATAAAAAGTGTGAAAAGCCAACCGAGGTCCTCAAAAATTTGATTCATCTTATATATGTAGCCCCCTAATTTTTGGAAGCAAAGAAAGCGGGGTTTCCGTACATTGAGATGCCCCCGGGAAAAATCTAATAAGACCAAAGAATGCCTCGTTAAACATTTCCCGAAAAACCCCAAATTTGGGAAAAAAATGGGACAAGGGGAAAAAAGGCAGACCCCCGGGCCATAGTTCCCCGGCTAAGCATAATTTTTTTGAGGAAACTTACTTTCCCAAATTAGGGGGACTTCCTTTCCGTCCGCCCCCTCGAGCTTGTACGACCCTTTTCCAAATACCAATCACCTAGTCCCGGGCCCTTTCCCCTTTTCACACCTAGTTTCCCCGATTGGTTCGAGCATTTTGACACCTTCCGTAGCACCAAGCCCTTTGAGATTAAAAAGGGGGGAGGTTGGGACGATTTGTATCACCCATTTCCGCTTTTAGCCATTTTTCGAACGTACGCGAGGTTTTCCCGTGTTCCTCCAGAGCCCCCGAACGACATTCCCCGGGTTAGCCGTTTTGTGCCCAATCGACGGAGTTGGAGCTTCGCCCCACGGATAAAGTTCGCCCGTACCCCCGGGAAAGGAGTTTCATCTGCGATTTCACGTGGTTCTATATGCCCAAAAGCACCTCCTAACTTAAGGCCATGCCCCCTTTGATCCTAGTTTCTTCTTCGATTCAAGATAATGGGTTTTTTTGTGACCCCGAGATTGTATCCACCGGGAGGGAAAGGGGGGGTTTGATACTTTTGATGTTAACCCCTAAAGTTTGGACTTGGTCCAAAAATTTTTAAATTATCACAAGTGTTTTCCCTTCGAATTTTAACCCAGAACGTGTTTCCCAAAATGAAATCAATCATTTCCTTCTCCCCGATCTTCTTTAACCCCAAGCCCCGCCCCATTTAGAGAAGTAATTTGTTGCCATTAGATGAATCGTACCGCCCGCCCACCAACGATCCCTATGTCCATCCCCCATTTATAAAGGGGGGGAAATAACCGGGCAACTCTTCCCCGGGGCGATGCAACATTTGAGCTACCCCGGATTGTCACACCTCCAAATAACCCCCGGGGATCCTCTTCTTTCGAGGTAATAAACCCCCCCCCAAGTGCTTCTTCGGGGGAAACCCCGCCCGGGAAGATTACCACATATCCCCTCGCACTTCCCGTAGACGTAATCCGACTCCTGGGGCCCTTTGCACCTTGCCATCGAGCTAGAAAAACACTACGGGGACCACCAAGATGCCGGAAGGGCCTTTTGTATTTGAAAAGCCCGATGCCTTTCGCCTTCCGATTTTCCCAAATTGAGGTAGTCCAAGAACCTTTCGCCAATCCTTTTGGAGGCTTTTAAATTTGACTTATCATCCCCGAGATCTAAGGCCCGACTTCGGGGACAAGCCCAAATTAGCCCCAACCCTCCAAATCTCTCGGGGGGAACGTGCACCACCGTCCATTCTTAAACAGCCGAATCTCGGACCTTCTGGGTACTTTAGCATCCGCTCTTTTTTTGTTTCGAACACTCGTGCATTTGATATACCCCCAAGGGGGGAATCACATTCCATCAAAATCGTTTCAGCCCCCCGCTTTTGGGGGACCGCAAAAAGCTTCATACTCCGTTCACCGGGGGGAGGACGATATTAATATCTTGCCTCAAGACATCACCCCAGGGGGGACATAACCCCGAGCCCCGTGCCTTTACTTAGACCCCCATCCTGTAAAGTGTCCATACCCGAACCCCCTCGTACGAGACTTTCCGAGCCCCGGGGACCCAGCCCGGCCCAAAATTCCCAAAAAGCCCGCCAAGACGGGGACTGTTTCGACGAGACAACTAAAGGGTCTCGTTTTAACCAACCGCCACTTCGCCAATCGCCCAAATTGTGCCCAGAGACATTCCTTAAAGGAAAAAGGGGGAACCAGACGATCGAGTGACACCGAAAATAAGGTTAACCCAACGAGGCCATTACTAGGGAAAGTCCAACCTTTCGATAAAAAAAACCGTTTTAGCCCCGAAGACTCGACTTACGAATAATTTGGAATTACGTACCTTGGGCCTCTCGAACAAGAACCGCCATCGCTACCTGGAACCGATAGCAGAACACTTTTCCCCGCCTTGGTGACATAAGGGGGTAAAGATAAATATGCTTTAAGGTCACGGGGTCCCGTTGACATCCATGTCCATTTAAATCATTTTTCTTCGAAAAGAAAGAATTTTGGGCACTTGTCCGAGGACCCGATAAATCGCAAGAGCAGCCTATCCGCCCAAAGGGGGCCATTGATCGCCTTTACGTCCTCCAAGGGCCAAATGTCTTCATTGCTTATCTTTTCCCGGGGTTTTTTCTTCCCCCGGAGACAAGGGAAACCCAAGAACTTTCAAAATTTGATCCCCAAAAGCACTTCCGTTCTTTCCCTTTATATTGTATTTCCTGAGGCAAATGTTTTCGCAAATGAAATATTCCTAAGGAGACTTTACTAACATATCATCTATGTATACCTCATGGGGCCGCCATTTTGGTTTTTAAAAATCTTATTTACGAGCCTTTTTTAAGTGGTTTGATTTTTAACTCAAAAGGCATTACATTATAACAAAAATGTTCCGAAATTATTATAAAGGGAAATTTTTCATCCTCCGGTGCATCCTTATCCGGGGTTTTAAAGATAAGACGAGGGAAAATCATTACTTCATGTCCAAATGAAAATATTACCGGAACGGGAAGAATCCTTCGAGCATGCTTTATTTAAATTTTTAAGTCCAAACATTCTAAACTTGTTACCTTTTTTTTAACTACCATACATTAGCGAATCCGGGGACTTACTTTTCCCAAAGGACCCGATGTTTGGGGGGAGCAACCTTTCCCTTTAAAGAACCCCTTGCGGGCCTGCCCGGGGGCGCCCTTTTTAGCAAAACCAAAAGGATCCATTCCAAGTTTGGGAGGTACATCCGGGGAATCCGTCATATCATATGGGACGAAGCAAAACAATCATTGTTATCACTTAAATAAGCAAGTATAGTCTCCCCGAGCTCAGGGTTAATCTCGGAAGTTACGGATGCGAAGCACTTTACTCTAACGCTTTCATGTGATGGATTTGGTGGCGTACGATTCATCTGGTGGTTGAAATATCTCGGGATACCATAAACATCCTCGACTCTTCATGCTTTTCATTATTTGCTCTCCGTTGATGCCTTCGGTCTTCATACAGACGGGTCTCGAGCCTACATATTTACTCTGAGCCAGCTCGTTCAGCACTCCGTTGTTACGGGCCTGTTCCACACGATGAACGTGTCATTTCTGCGATCGCTCACCCCGTATCCGTCCGATCCGTCCGGAGTAAGGAGTTTAAGCGACGGATGAAGAGTTGAGGGGGCCGACCTTCATGTCATAGACCCAAGGTCTTTCGAAAATAGTATTGTATTGCATGTCACACCGATCACACAAAATTTTGTCAAGCTCGTGGCCCCCCGCTCACGACGGCGAGTTGATTTCTCCGCGTGTTTCGCCGGCCATGTTGAAGCACGACAATGTACGCACTCGCCGGTATCATTTTCTTTAACATTCCCATTTCTTCCAAAGACCTTCAAGTAGAGGATATTGCCCAACTTCCTCGGGTCTACCATGACTCGCTTGACACGGCAATTTCCAATAAGTATGATGATAATGATGGCATAATTATGAGCAAAGTGATGCATTGCATCTTCATCGGAGAAGGTAATGGCTCTCATCTCCAGAAAACTCTTGAGTTCTCTTTTCTCGTGTCACCGAGATCTTCATCTTTCCTAGATGCAGGTGAAGTTAGTCCCCACTACATGTACTTTTTCGAAAATCATGTTGATTACGTGCGGGGATCACCAAGGCGCGTCCTTCTCCTCGACAAGGTTGGCTCTACTATAATTGTTTCTTCATCTCTAGCTCAAGTATTCTCGGAGATGTCCTTTGGCAAGCATGTTCGCCAACTCCTCCCGGAGATGTCTACAATCGGTGGTCTTATGCCCGTAAGTCCTCTAGAATTCACACCAGATCGTCTGATCCCTCGAATTTGGGTCTGATCACAACGTCCTCGGAGGACGAGATGACGGATGAGTCTTGGTAACATCCACCATCCGAGATTCACTAATGGTGAAAGTGTAATTCGAAATCTTGGAATGTTCCGATCCGCTGGGAGAAGCGCACTCGATTTTCTTGGGGGGTACAAACCCCATCCGTTCTTCCCAAATTATCTTCTTTACTTGTCTCCGGGCTTCTCAAGTGACCAGTAACCAGACCCACCATTGGCAGCTTCTGGCGGAGGATATGGCTGGAAACGATTCTTTAAGAAGTTCCGATCTGGACAGTAACCTTTATCCGCCTTTGTAGGGAAACTGAAGACGAATCCCCTAGCAAGTCATCTTCCACTCGAATTTTGGATTCATATCAGTTGTGTACGTCCTCTCAGGTTGTGGGTTGGAACTCGAGGAGACTTTCCTTGAGCCTCCAGGATGCGTCCAAACTCAAAGAATTCTGACCTTTGGTAAAAGCAGTCGCCTACTCGTAGGTATGGCGAGGTAGCAGATACACTTCTTCTGGAATCGGGTATTGAAATTCCAAAGACGCTTCGATTCTCCCTGAGCAATATGAAAGATGTTCGTCTTCCTAGTTTTCACCTTCCTTGCATCGGCATGAGCTTTGATAAAAACATGCACTTGTGTGGCAAATGATGTAATTCAATGCTCGCTTGACAAGCCGGGGACTACCACGTCGTGGACCCACCGGGTGAGGGTCTCACCTCAAACTTCTTGATCAACACGGACCGATCTCTCTTTCTCGAAGGTCATTGCCCTTTATTTCCATGAGTAAAGTCGTAATATGATCTCGCTGATCGCCGGTGCCATCATATTTGGGATTATCGAGCATTTTGAACCGTTTCAAGATCAGCTCTGGCACCGCCCTGGGTGTGTATGCCCACTGGCGGTACTTTTTTGAATTCGGCCCCTCAACGACCAGAGGTGCCCCAAGAATTTGGCTGAGGCACTTCTGGAATTCCTTCACATTCTTCTCTGCCTTCTTGGCAATCTTATCCATCTTTTCGGTAATTTCCCTCATGAACCGCTAGACTTCAGCTTGGAAAGTATCAAAGGGAGTTGTTCCACTTTCGGTGGCCTCTCCGCCTCCTCCCACCGTTTGTCCGTTCCTCGTGTGGTGTTTGAGTTGTTCATAGGTTATGGTGTACCGGTGGGAGTGTGGTGGCACCGACACTGGTGTTTGCCATGAGGTTTCAACGAGCTGTTTTTAACCGTCAAGCGCTTCGACATTACAACGTGGTATTGTCCACCCGAGGGTTAGATAGTTTCGCTATAGGTATGTCGATGGGGATATCGTTTGTTTATGGTGTTGAGGTCACGTGTAGCCGCATCTGGTGACGAATAGTCCATCACGGTCCCAACAGATTTTGGCATCTTTGGTCCATGACGTTGGGTTTACATTAACTCCTAACATACCCGGATTGGATACTTTAGGAAAAATAGAGAACTTAAGAGAAAATTAGTAAAACAACGGGTTATAATGATAACCTACAACCGTCCCGCCCCGCGGTGGGTGCCAAACTATTTACTCATAAAACGGTAAGTTGAATTTGTACACGGGTCGGGGACACGTAGATTAGAGTAACCAATAAGAGTAAGATGCTAGTATCCAAATAGTGTAAATAGAAGCAAATAAGATACAGAGAGAGAGAGAGAGAGAGAGAGAGAGAGAGAGAGAGAGCTCGGATTATAGATGCTTATCCGAGGTTAGACTCCTCTTATTATTGATGAGCCGTGACTTCGGAGCTTAGTAAAGCAATAGCAAGAATATAAAATGCAGAAGTGTGAGAGTAAGAATCGGTGTATCAACTTGAATATTGATAGTTCCAAGTGCACTCGTGTTTTGATGATTGTCAAACAGTTTCAGAACCAGATAGAGATATGGTTTGTAATCTCCTCTCTGTGCCTCTCGGTAGAGATAGCTATAAAGTCGAGCCACTTGCTGCACACAAGTACAATAGTGAGTTAGCCCATGCTTTAGGTCAAAATTGAAGAGTGGTCTCTTTTCACTCACATGCTCCCACTATATATACAAGGTGATGGCAACATATTGATCATACTTGAAAACCTAATCAAAATCGAGCAAATCTTTGCCGTCGCGAGTTCCTCAAGTTCTTCAAGAACAAATCACTTGTAAAATCAAGAACCCGAACCGGTTACGTATTTAGTCTAAGTTCTTTATGTTGTTGTAAGTCTTTGTTCGTTTGTTAAAACTATAAACCTCGCTTCTTTTGTTTAAAGTTGTTTGTAGGTGTTTTAAATTCTCAAAGTGTGCTTGTTGGAAGTGTGTTTCCATAAGCTTTCAATTGAGGTACGCTAGATAGATTTAGTCTAGGTATATTAGTTTCCTTGGCTAGAGTTAGTCCAGGTGCTGATAATCGGTGTATTGTAGGGTGGAGGCACTATCGGAGTTAGTTCTAGGTTGCAACTATTATAAGGGTAAAGGATTATGGGAGTTAATTCACAATTGCACAGTTGTAATAAGAAGTTGCAGAAGTGGAGTTGAAATCCTACCGGGGGTAGGTCATGGTTTTTAATCCCTTGAGCAAGGAGTTTTCCACGGTAACATCTTGGTCATTTTACATGTATTGCATAAGGAATCACACAACTGTGTCCTCATACATTATTCGGTGGACGCGTAGCACCGCATCAATCCGGGTATCGGAAGCGTATGCTTTTCTAAAAAGTTAACACCTAGAAAGATTTTTTAAAATGGAAAGCCCCACCAACTATGGAAAAAGGACAGCCTTTCACCGGGCCGGCCCGGATGTGACGCCCCTATATCCCTCGTTCACACAAGTGAAGACAGAAAGAGACATTTTGTCAAAACAAGAAAAGAATACAATGAAGCTAACATGAAGAAAGTGGAGAAGCACCATAAAGTCAAGAAGATTCTTGTGTGCGGAATAGGACCAGATGAGTACAATCAAGTCTCAGCTTGTTCATCAGCCAAAGAGATCTAGGAAGCTCTCCAAACTACTCATGAAGGAACAACTCAGGTAAAAAACTCCAAGATCGATATGCTCGCACCGAGCGAGATGTTCAAAATGAAAGAGAATCTATTCATGAGATGCACACCGGATTCGCCTCCGTAATCGATGAACTCCACTCTTTCGGAGAAGTCATTACAACTACCAAGCTGGTAAGGAAGATGCTTGGTGTATTACTTAACTCCTGGGATAGCAAGGTAAATGCTATCTCTGAAGCCAAAGATCTAGATATGTTGACTGTCGATGAGCTTATTGGAAACCTCAAGACGTATGAGATGAAGATGACCATGAAGAAGGTAGAAAAGAATGAGGTGAAGAAGGAGAGAGAGCATGGTTCTCAAAGATGCAAAAGGAGAGTCCGAATGATGACTCCAAATGGCTTATCTCACACAACGAGGTTTCACAAGATGATAAAGAAAAATGACACGTTTCCAAACGAAACCCCGGCGTAAACGACTACTCTGTCACAAGTGTGGGAAACACAGTCACCTTTCATGAAGGATTGTCCTCAAATCGATGCAGACAGGTTATGACAAAGCGCAAAAGGAACCCGGTACCGGTAGGAGTTTCGGAAGAAAGAGCAGCCACCGATGAGATTGTGGCCATGACGCAAGCACCGGCTTCAGGAGACTCCTCAAAGCGAGTTCGAGGATGAAATGACAAATGGGCTTGTCCATGATGGCATTTGGACGATAAAAACAGCGTAAGTCGGACCTGTATTCTTGGTGATAGGCTAACACATGTTGATGATGAGAACAAAGAGGTAAATTTCTTCGATGTAAAGAAAAACTTGGAGATTGCTTTAAGAAAAAACTATATCACTATCAAGAGTGTGTTCTAATTGATGTTATCATGCTACGGTTGCCGAGAGAAAGAAGGCGAATCTTTGCCCTTGATGAAATAAGCCGATAAGGAGGACTTCGTGCGTGATAACAAAAGAAACGGAGAAACGGGTGTTTGAGACAAACCAACAAAATACCTTGTTGGAATGTCGAGTGAGAAAGATGGAAAACCTCCTCCAAAAGAAAGGAAGCGGCAAAGTGAGACTTCCTTAGAGCTTGAGCCGTTCTAACTAAAGAAAGTAAAGTCAAGTCTTGCATCACGAAATTGAGAAAAACGAACCGGCTAAGAAAAGATGGGAAAGTGGCTAAGTTCGACCTTGACAAAACTCTCAGGACTGGTCTTCGACGTAATCTCCTCCGTAAATGAAAAAAAAATAGAAATGGCGAAGAGGACTTGCCTTTGAGAAGGAGAAGATGCCTATGATCTCCGCCGCAAATGTTCCCCCAACTAAAAAAGAAGCCATTTCTCCAGGCAAACAGCAATTGTCATCCAAGAGCCCTACAAGATAAAGCCTTGACGTTGTTCAAAAGAATAGGAGTGTTGTCAAGAAGGGCACCGAGTGAAAAGAGCGAGGGTCCTCAAAAAGAAAAGACATTTGAAGAAGAGAAGGAATGTCTTTGCGGATGGCTAAAAGAGTACGATTTACCCGCTATAACTACAAGGACCTAAGCTAGTTTGGGGTTCCAATCCAATCACCGACATCGTGTGCGAGAGAGAGAGAGAAGAAAGGAAGGCCGTCAATTATGTTGACAAATAGGGACAACAAAAATCTCATGGGTTAGTCAAAATGGTCTCTCATAAGTGGCCTTCACGACAGGATGTGTGCCCTCGTATTTAAAGGAAAGGACACATCTCGATGTCGACGCTTCTTGCGAATTCAAAGTTACTCCGGAAATGCAAGTAAGAAAGGAAGATGAGTAGAATGATGGGCAGGCAAATGCAAATGGGTCAAAAGGTGATGTGACGGAGAAGGGGTAGTACACACACGGAGGCTACAGACAGCATGTGAACAAGTTTTCAGAACGCAAACCTTACCTCACAAGTGGATTTGGGAGGGTAGAGAGGCTGTTTCTGATAGACCATCAAATTGTACATGAAAATACACCAAATATAATAGACATTGCTGTTTCCGAAAGACCCTCAAACCATACATGAAGATATACCAAATATAATAGACATTGCACCTAACGAAACTTCACCAATACCGGAAATGTATTAGAACTAGCGAAACTTGGCAAAAAGCGCTTGATTTCCAATGTGAATTCTTGTTAGATTTTTCTTTTTATGATTTCGTTAACTCTAATAGTTGGAGCTTGCTAAATATTTAACAGAGATCAAATGTTCACTTTTGACAAAACTAAAGAACCAAAAAATGCTAGAAATATAGTTACGTGACTATTCTAAATATATCCTCAGGGTCCATTTTTTTTGTCATTTTTCTCGCATACAGAAAGTCAGAAACAGAAGAAAAATGTTCATGGAGGTACAATGTTAAAATTCAACGATAAATACAATTGCAACTGTCTCTACACATTTAACCCGTTTAGATAATACTTATTCTTCACCGACTGAACTTGTATTTAAAATTTAAATTTGAATTAAGTTACCAAAGTTGTTAATTCCATGACTTCAAGAAGCAAGTACCTCTTAGTAACTATAACAATTGGATCTCCAAGCTACTGCAAAAGGAATCTTATCAAAATTGTGAAGTGCTAACTTTACTTTTCTTTTGGTTAGTTTTTCTTTTATAGTTTCTACAATTTCTTTCTAGTAATTTCCTTCACCATTTAATAAATGGCGGAGCTGAAATAGAACGGGTCTTGACAGAACCCTGAGAACTCATAACTTTGGTCAAAACTCTATATTTGTGCTAAATATGTACTTAATACGTATAAATGATATATTCAAAATAAAAATAAAAAGCGCATTTTTAATAATTGAGAACTCATAAATTGAAAATTACTTACGTACGAGAGTTTAGTCCTAGTGAGGGAGTGGGGAAGTAGTACGAACCTCCTCATTTGTTTTCATTAAGATTAAGATGTCTGAATCCTGCGAATGCAATGCACATATGAACGATTAAGATGTTGTCTTTAGATCTGAACAATGAATAACTAAAACTGTTTGTTTTGCGACATCTGAATGTGCATAATGTATTTATTTAAACATAATCAATATACGATTCAAATAAAAAGTAACTCAATATTAGAAAATAAATACAAATCTAATAAAATAAAATTATTATTTGATAAAAAATAAAACATTTATGTTTGCTAGTGATCGTGGATATGTTTTGAAGTGGTGGTGTTGGTGATAGTTGTGATGGTGGTGGTGGTTGACAGTGATGGTGATGATGGTTGTGGAGTCAGAGGTGGTTAGTGGTGGCGGGGTAGAGGTGGGTGGGGGTGGGGTTGGGAGGGTGAGGGTGGTGCTGATGGTTATAATGGTAGAGGTGGTTAGTGGTGAGGGTGGGGAGGTGGGGTTAGAGGGAGGTTGGGAGGGTGGGGTGCTAGTGGTTGACAGTGGAGGTGGTAGTTGTGATGGCAGAGGTGGTTAGTGGTGATGGGGTAAGAGTGGAGAGAGGGTGGGGTGGGGTGGGGTGGTGGAGGTGGTAGTAGTTGACGGTGGTTAGTGGTGGTGGGGTGAGGGTGGAGAGGGGGGGGGTGGTGAGTGGTGGTGGTGGAGATGGAGTTGGAGGTGGTGGTTATAGCCAATTGAGAAGCGGTAAAAAATATCCATATAAAAATACCTGTTAATGATATAAAGACTTTGTTCAATCTATTCGGATCAAATAAATGATTAGATCTTAATATAAACAACGGAAAAGGCTCAAATATGCCATCGAACTATCGGAAACGGCTCATTTATGCCACTCGTCAATAGTTTGGCTCATTTATGCCATCTCTGTTACCAAAATGGCTCATCCATGCCATTTTTCACTATCGCCGGTTTTACAATACCAGATATAACACTTGGCCTCCAATTAGAGAGGTTCATGTCGTTTAATTAAACCAACACATCGCACAATTTGTGTTGGTTTAATTAAACGACGTGAACCTCTAATAGGAGGCCAAGTGTCATATCTGGTATTGGAAAACCGGCGATAGTGAAAAATGGCATGGATGATCCGTTTTGGTAATGGCGATCACGTAAATGAGCCAAACTATTGACGAGTGGCTTAAATGAGCCATTTCCGATAATTCGATAACATATTTAAGCCTTTTCCATATAAATAAATACACTTAATGGCCTAAGGTCGAACCTTTGAGATTTCGACCTCTGTTAAATACAAACAACCAGACCTTAATGTCAAAGCGATATACTCAAACTTCCTGAGACAGCAGCCTCATCTCTGGTCCCATACACCAACCATCTGAGAAAATTATCACTGCTACGTACTATCTGGTTAATAGGCTAAGAAGTTATGCAGGATTATTTATATAAAATTAGTAATGTTAAAATAGTTTATGCGGTTATTAATAATGAATAGATTGTGTTACGCGGTGATTAATAGTTAAGAAATATTATACATAAATTAATTACTCTAAAATGATTTTTTTTTTTTAATTCCTGCATTACTAATGAACATATTCTTATTTCACACTCTATCTCATATAAAATAATAGCCATCCATCCCAAAATAAGTGTCATCTTAGCAAAAATCACTCTCATTAAAAAATTAATAAATACAATGTCGAGTTTACTAAACTACCCCAATTTATTACTCCATCCAAAAAGTTGGACACTTTTCGCTTTTCGAGAGTCAAACGAGTTGTTCTTTGACCATAACTTTTTCATATATTTTAAATATTTTTAAATTATTAAATGGTGGCTTATAGTACTTTCTAAGTAGTTTCTAACTATGTAAATTTTATTTCAAAAAAAAATTAAAGATTCTATGTTTAAACACACAATCAAAATTAAGAAGTTTGACTCTAGAAAAGCGAAAAGTTTCAATTTTTCGGGATGGAGGGAGTAGATATTTTTTTTAGAATTGAGCAATACTTAAAGAGGACTACTTCTTTAATGTTAAGGGCATACTTGGAAACACTTGTCATTTTTTGTCCTAAATTTCTAAGATGACTCTTTTACTAAGTGACACTTATTTTAGGATGGAAGGAATACACAATTTGCCATAATTTAATGCGAGTATTTTTCAATGCCCCTAACATACATCGTATTATCTTATGCGGAACTTCATGCTGAGATTACTTTGGTTTAATTCTGTCTATACTGAAACCAAACGACCGCTGATTAAGTCTTCTGAAAACAACAAAGTGTTAATAACTTCCAATTATCATAAACACAATCCTAAAGCTTCACTTAAACGAGCGTGAGTCGGAGCAAACCAGATGATCCACCAATTAACCTGCATTAAGTTTGGCGGAGCCACATTTATCCAACTGGTGTCAACCGACACCCCTTCACTGAAAGCTGTGCAAATAGGCAAGATTTTTTATTTTTATTTTTATGTATTATTTATTATGTGTTGAATCCTTTTGATTTTTTCATATGCATGTACTGATAATATAAAAAAACATATATATTAATATCAGGTCGGCTAAAAGATATTATCTCCATACAAAGTGAATGTAATATGTCATATTAATAACAAAAGAATTATTTGCTCGGATAAATGTGACTGAGTTAAAAATCTTTTACAGTGCCTATTGTATTAGTAAAACTCAAAAAATATTGCTAGGTCTGCGGAAGAAGTACACCATATTTTAGTATAGCAGCAGTCTTAATCAACCCAAAAAACAGTTGAAGCAGACTCGTCAAACGAAGTGAGCCACGTGACAAGCTTTGGTACCATTGGCCAAATTTCTGCCAAAAGTTTTAAGTTAATACAGATTGACACGTGGACCTATTTATATCACTTACCAATCTTAGCTTCTTCCTAATTAAGGTTTTGATGCACTAATGAATCTTTTATTTAAACCAAAAAAAATATAAGTAGTAGTACACGATAATGTATAACCTTATTTGTGAAGCGTCTAACAACTCATTTAGGCAATAAAAAATAAAGCGTAATCCCATATCAGGCCCTGAATTAGCGGTCTCTTTTTCTTTGTTGTTGCTTTCTGAGATGAGATTACCAAAACAAGATAAAAATGAGGTTTTTGTCGGGTCTTTTAACTTTGTTTTGTTTACTTTTTTTGTGCTATTCCAATTTCTTTTTTCCTTTCTGGTTTGTGACTTTGTGGTTAATAAGACTGATGGAAAGAGACCTATGGAATAAGAACAATACCCTGAATATGGAAATTAATGTTGGGGTTCTGTGGTCCGCAAATGAAGGATATTTATCATCATAATACATCAATCCCATAAATGAACATCCTTCACATCTTGCTTCTTCTTCTGTTTATATATTTTTGGGTATCCAATTGCTTAATATTTTCTTCTCCATCCTCTTTCCTTTTTTCTGACGAAAATCGGTTGGCAAATTCTCAATGCCTTCATTCTCTTCTAGCTGAATGTTTTTTTTTTTCCTAGGATTTTAAAGCCATCACTTCTTTTTTTCTGCTAATTATTGTCACAGCTAGGGTTTTCCAGTCATTTTTTTACCACTTTTTTGCTGAAATTCAGCTGAAAGCTTATGTTTCTGAAATAGAAATCTGATAGGGTTTTGAAGTTGTTAAGTATCTTTTTAGGTTCTTATCATATTTATCTGATTTCTTCTTCCAACAATCTTTTGCAAAAAAGTTTGAAAACTTCTGGATATATCAACTTCTTCTGGCACGGTTCTTGAGCTTAATTAGTAGCCAGCTGCCTTAATTTATTGGTAAAATTTTGGTTCTGATTCTTGGATGATTACTTTCCTTCATTTTAGTTTTAGAGTAATTAAGAGCTAGGATTTGCCTTTGACCTTATAATTTTTGTGCAGGAAATAAAAATGGTGAGAGGAAAGGTGGAAATGAAAAGAATAGAGAATTCAACAAGCAGGCAAGTGACCTTCTCAAAGAGGAGAAATGGGCTTATGAAGAAAGCATATGAGCTATCAGTTCTTTGTGATGCTGAAGTTGCTTTGATTATTTTCTCACCGAAAGGAAGACTCTACGAATTCTCCAGCTCCAAGTACGTGTAACCTTTTTTTCCCTTAAATCCTCTTATTATCATATCTTAATTTACAACCAATCAATTTAATTAATTCCGCAAATGCTAGTTTTCTTTCAAAAAGAAAGTTCACTGTGTTCAATAATGTGTACGTTTTCTTATGCTTTTGTTTGCTATTGTTAATCTGAATTTCGATGTTTGATGGAGTAAAGAGGTGTGGGCTTTATGTACTTTGGGAGTACGATGATACTGTTTTTTTATGTTGGTCTAGTCATGAACTCGTCTGCATCATTTGCTCACCATGAAAAAAAAAAAAAGATTTATTTGTTGTAACTATCATCCTTCATCATGTTATCACCTGTGATTTGCATCTTCATAGGGAAAATTGAAGACCAGACCAATATTTTTAAGGTGTGATGTTCTCTATCTTTCCTGAGAAATTGCACTTAAATTTCCATAACATTATTCTTTCAGCTCCTTCTCTACATGAATATTGTTTTTTTTTTTCGGTTGACCTTTAAAATAGTAGTATCTCTTAAGACTCAATGAACTCTGGACAAATAAGTACTACTCAGATTTTTTTTATAGTGCAAGAAGGGAAGGGAATTACAAGGTGGGAATCGTACCAACACCAATAAGATGAAAATTCAGGTAGTCAACCAACTGAGTTACTAAAATAAATGACTTACACATGATCGTACCGTGAAACATGATTTCACTTAGCGGTGCTATATAGAGTCTTTAACAATACAACATGAAGGAGTTTTATTGAACTGAAGTTCCTAGCAATGCTGAACATAGATTGTGGTTGGCTTGGAAGGTTAAGGTGCTAGCTGCAGATGTGTCTTTTTCATCATTTTATGCAACTCAAAGGTCTCACTTTATTTATTACCGTATGATGCTACAATTGTACTGCATATATTGAGGAGAGTCTCTTTCTTGGGAGTGGGTGTGGAGGTACAATTTTTGGTTGCTTTTAAATCCTTTTGAGCATATGGTACATCTAGTGTTGATTACTACTGCTATATATGCATCTTTTTATATGTTAGGTCACCGTCCACTAAAATCTCTCGAGTACCCTCATTTCTTTGGGAACTATATCCAACCAAAATCTTGTTGATTGTGTTTGAAAACCTACTGCTGGAGAATTTACCAATTAAACTCTTTATACATATAATTTTAAATCTAACACAAAATGAGAAAATAATCACAAGTTACTGAATGAGAGAAGGTGAAGACCAATAACGTTACCTTTTCCAAGAGATCTTATTAATTTTACATACTTGGGTTTGATAATTAAAGAACTTTTTTTTGGTTATACCTTGTCTCCATTAATTATTTATGTGCAAAAAGTTACATAGTTGAGTTTGGTATACCAAATTTCTTACATGATCATTAAGGTGAGACTAATCTATTTCCAAACCAAAAAACAAAATGAAATACATAATTTAAGGTGGTTCATAAATTATTTGAGTAAGTTTGGCTTGTTTGATTCTGAACAATAGAAGATTTCATCCATCCATGTTAATAAGGTCTCTAATATTTTTTGGAAGCTCAGCAAAAGAGCTGAACACCTAGATTTCTTCAAGGCTACGACTCAGATTAGCCAATCTATCAACTGGTCGATTGACTTCTCTGAAGCATTGGTTGATTTCGATCCATGTTCCTCAACTAATCTCTGAATTTCATCAATGAAACTAAGGATATTCCAGGAAATTTTCCATTCTCTCTTTATGCATTTAGCTATCAAAAGAGAATGTGTTCCCCCCAAACAGCTCTAAACTCATTGTTAGCACACTATTTGATTCCAAAATAGATGCTGCTTCAGCTATGTTACTTGTTCCAGGTCCCAAGAGGCGGGGTTGGAAGGAGGGATAGAATATGCAAAAATGAATCTCCCTCGGCTATCTCTCACCTCCATCACATGAGCCTTGATTGCAGCTACCATCACAACTGATTTTCACTGTCTGAGCCAGTGACTTTAACCACCCGACCATGATTCTTGTCTTTTGTTGAATTGTTGCTTTACAGGCTTGGCAAGTTGTGCTCCACTCTTCTCCCACCTTACCACTTTCAAATCTTCTATTAATAAAGAACAACTTATAGCAACATTGAGACCTTCATAACAAATCAATTTTAATTTTAACTAATACGTTACATTTTCTTTTCCATTCCTAGCTCCCATGAAGTAATATTTTCTTCTTCTTCTGAAAGATGAAGAAGATACTTTCATACATGAAGATTTTAGCTCATGTTTTTTCTTAAAGAATATTTAGCATAATGGTGAATATGTGTTTGCTTAAGCTTAGTCATCTTCACGATGATATTGTGAAAAAAAAAGAAGCTACTTCTAGATTCATCACATGTACATAAATTTACTTGGTTCATGCATTAGGAAATTAATTAGAATGCATGTATCATTGTGTACATGTATTTCCGAAAGGGAAAAATTTAATGACAATCAAAATTAAGATATATGTACTAGACTAGGTACCTACTAGAAGAAGTCCTGTAAGTACTTAGGCACTATAGCCATCTAGCGAAAGCAAGTTGAGTGAAGTAAAAAAAAAAAAAAAAAGCATACACCTGTCTTCAAAGAGAATTTGAGAGATTAATTAGAGTTTTTCCTCCATAAAATTTCCAACATTTGGTATGATCAGAGCCATTTATCTTTGGAGACCTATGAAGAACCAGACAAGATTTGAAAGAATGAATCTTCAAATTGAAATAAATGTGAATGATATTAACTACTATAACTATGAAGTGTAGGGCTAGACAAGCACAGTCTTGAAAAAATTGTTCAGGTGGAAATTGGAATTACCAATATTTCAAAAGTTGAAAAGCTGAGTTTTTTAAGTCCAAGGAACTACTAATATTGGATGTTGTGGGCTATAGAAGGTTTAGAAGGTTTTATTTCAAAATTCAATTATGTTGTTATTTATATTAAAGAGTCCAAGAACTTGGACATTATGACTATTGATGAACTTGCATGATCTTTACAAGTTTATGAAGAAAAATGAAACAACCCAAAACATGAAACGATCAAACAAGTTTTGCAAGCATTGAGGTTTTAAAATAGAAAGATGAAAAGTGTGGCTCGCATCAAAGAAGTTGTAGACACGGACGAGGTTAAAGAGGATTTAAGAAAGATGTTGAAACTGAGTTTCCAGAGTCACAAGACCAATTTGTGAATGTTTTCGGTGAACCATTATAGGCTGATGTATTCTTCAATGTCTCTTGGAACGATGAATCTGATTTAAAGGGGATGTTAAAAGAATAAACTACATTCATCACATGTACATGAATCTACCTGGTTCATTTATTAGGAAATTTAATTAAGAATGCATGTGTGGTTGTGTACGTATTTAGCAAATGGAAAAGTTCACAATTAAATGAAGATACATATGAATTTATCCCATTTGGGCCATTGTGGCCAAAATTGTGTGGCCAAAACACCTTTTTCATTAATTAGATGCATGCTAGAAGATGTCCTATAAATACTTGGGCACTATAGCTATTTATGAAAGCGGGTTGAGTGAAGTAAATAAGAATCATTTCCTCAATTGTCTTCAAAAGAAAATTTGAGAGATTGAAAGTGTATCCTCCACAAAATTTCCAACAAATACATACACATAACTAGTTGTAGTAGCTACTCAGGCACACTTAATGATCTTTTATTTCTTTTTTTTTTTTTTTTTACCAAGACAATTCTATTTATGAGTGTGAATCAAGTGAAGTGGTTGTAGATGTATTTTATATCAATGGATTCAGCACCATCAATACAACATATTTGTGAGGTAGAGTATTTTTGTAGGTGTGTATATTCAAGGAGCATTTGATCTTCATTGGCAAGATTAGTTGTATGATTTTTTCCTGGTTTTCTCTTAGAAATCATTATTGTGTATGGGATTCTTAGGTTTGGGAATTCCATTTTGTGTTCCAAGAGGTTTGTTGTTGACTTTAGTTACCTTTACCTAAAAAAAAAAAGAAGGTTTGTTGTTGACTTAGCTGGCTTGTGATTGGTCGTTTAGTTCCTGGTTTACTTGGGTGGTCTACAATGCAATGCCAATCCAGACCACTCAAGTATACTATAAGTCTATAAGCATACACTAAACAAGAACGCATAAACCCTGAATCGTCAGGTAAAAAAGCAATAAACACTCTCAGCAAAGTGCCATCAACCTTCTTCATAGCTCACAAAAAATCTAGGAACAACCCTTATTTAGCTTTTATTTTTTGGTCCTATTGTAGTTCAATAGCTGCTATATGTGGTTGTTAGTTGTAACTCGTCCTATTCCTAGAAACTAAAAGCATGTGGACTTGGCAGGAAAGAGATTGTGTCCTGGTAATTTCACGAATGATTCTTTAACTTTTATTGTATTAAAATTAATAAACTTTTAGTTGCAAAAGTCATTCAAGATAACTTTGCCTAAACATAAAAACTTTGTAACAAGAAAAGCCACTCAATTTTGCGTTAGCATCATATAACGTTCCGTGTTGAATTTTCCAAAAATAATATTTTTTGAAGGATTCGACCGGGTGGGGCGGCATAATTGGATGATCCGAGCAACATGGATAGAAATAGTGTTATGTCCTCTATCAACATGTTTTCTTTGTTTCCTCCTAGTGACCTTCACGATATTTAGGTATGGGAAGGTGACTGTTTATTACAAAAATAATTTAGTAACTCTATGTGCAGTAGAGTGAAATATGAGTAAGCATTCATGAAATTAGCCTCAGATATGTCTTTTATCTTTTTTAATCATGAAATACCGTCTTTGTTAGTTCTCCTAATTTATGACATGCTGAAATGTCAAAGATAATCTAATGAGATTTTATAGTGTCTCCATCTACCGCTACAAAAGCACCTACCTAGTTCTTCAAAGTGCAATTTTGTTGTGGTGAAAGCCTTACAATTAATATGTCAAATATTTGGGGTGATTCAGCATGCAGAAGACAATTGAGAGATATCGTGAACGTGCAAAAGAAACAGCGACGGTGGACAACAACATTGAACTCGAGCACCACATAGAGGTCAGCGTTCTTTTAAATTAACCGAGTCAACATGAATTACTTCCAGGGTTTAGTTAACATGAATTACTTCCAGGGTTTTCTCTTATGTGTAAGCCTGTCAACTGGTTTAGTTAACATGAATTACTTCCAGGGTTTTCTCTTACGTGTAAGCCTGTCAACTGGTTTGACCGGAACCGGACCGGTAACCGGTTATAAAACCGGCCGGTCCAGTCTAAAAATCGGAACCGGCCACCGGTTTCAAACTGGAAACCGGAACCGGACCGGTCCAAACGTTAGAAAACCCTTTTTTTTTTTTTTTTTGTATAGTATATATATATATATATATATATTATAGTATTTATTAGTATATTGTAGGTATATTTACATATGTTATATAAGTTTATAAGTAAAGTTTATATATTTACTGATTAACAGCATATACGTGTATATATATTAAGTTATATGCTTAAGTTATACTACCTATACCTAAAATATACTAAGAATATACTCATATATATCAATATACTTAGGTTATATAACTTATATATATATGTTTAAGTTATATATATAACATTTTTTTGTTTTTTGTATATATATATATATATATATATTAAGTATTGTATATATATATATATATATATATATATATATATATATATTGTGTGTATATATATATACGTGTATATATATTAAGTTATATGCTTAAGTTATACTATATACCTAAAATATATATACTATATATATATATATATATATATATATATATATATATATATATATATATATATATATATCAATATACTTAGGTTATATAAGTATATATATATGTTTAAGTTATATATATACTATATATACTTATAAGTTATATATATATATATATATACTAGTATAAGTTATATATATATATGTTTAAGTTATATGTATATATATGCTTATATATTTAAGTTATATGTATTATAACTTAAGTCATTTATAGTTAAGTTTTTTCTAAGTTTATAAATTCCTATTTTATAAATTAAGTATATTTATATTATAAGTATATTCTTAGTATATTTTAGTTATTTTTCAAGTATATAACTTTCTAGTTTTTAATTTAAGTAGATGTATATTATAAGTATATTCTTAGTATATTTTAGGTATATTCCTAACTTAATATAAGTAAAAATATGAACACAAGTAAATAGAAGAAAGCTCAATGAGCCATATATTTTATTCATTCATGGATAACATTTATTTGCAAGTTGTAGTTTTTTTTAACTTGCAAATAATACATGAGTTGCAAAGAAATAGTAGAATAATAAAATCAAAAAGTGTCAATCATTTGGCTAATATCCGCCATATCATATTCGGCCATGGAGATATCTTCAAAGTCTTCATATTGGTCCACTCCACTTGCTATCAAATCTTCAATCTCTTCCTCTTCGCCTTCCACCGCTTCTAAGTTTTGGTTGCGTCGCTCCGATCTAATCCAATCGTGAATGCACACTAGTACTTGCAAGCTAAATCCGGATAATGAGTGTCTATGGTCTCCAATTTGTTGTCTTCCTTGGCTAAATGCACTTTCCGAAGCCACGGTTGATATTTGAACCGTAAGGATATCTCGAGCCATTCTTGAAAGTATCGGATGACTCGCCTTGTATTTCTTCCACTATGCTAAGACGTCCAAATCATCTAGTTGGTTGATATCCACATTTTGCTGCATCAAATAAAGGTGATATTCATCAAAGTTTGCATTATAAGAAGGAGTTGGATGTGAATGTAAAACTTTTAAATGCGACAAACCCGACAAGCCCTTTTTGCTACTTTGAGAAGTAGTAGGGCGTGGAGCAACGGGTGTAGCATTTTCTTCCAAATTAGAATAATGACTAAAAACTTTTCTAAACTCGGCATCAATAGCGAGCTCGGCTTCAGTTAAAGATGGTTCAACTTCCTCTTCAACTTCTAAAAAGGTATAAATTTGATTAACCAATGCTCTAGTATAAGACATTTTTAAACAAGGATTTAAAAGAGAACCCAATATAAATAAAGTTGGGATGGAAAAAAATACTTCTTAAATTTTGTTGTCATATTAAAAATAGCCGCTTGATAACCGGATTTATTTTTATACTCTTGTAAAACTCTAGCTATTTCCGCTAAGTAGGCTAAAATTTAGTTACCGTGGGATAGAATTGTCTAGAAAAGGCAAGAGTTGCATTATAAAATTTTTGTAAGAGTTCAACACATTCCTTAACATCTTCCCAATCGGTAATATTTAACCAATCATCACTATTTGTATTAAAATGGTTGTGAACTTGTTGTATGGGAATCCTATAATCATATGCTTGTTGTAACATAATGTAAGTGTAGTTCCACCTAGTGTCAACTTTTACTTGAATTTTCCTAGGTCTAAGGCATTTTCCACACAAGAATTCTTAAAATCTCTCAGTTTTGCCCTATTAGCATTACAAAAAAGAAACGCAACCGCATTTCTAACTTTTTGAATAGAATCTTCAAAACACTCAAGACCATCTTTAACAATCAAGTTTAAAATGTGACAACTACATCTCACATGAAAAATATTTTTTAGCGGAGGGTTTAATTCCCTTTTTAAAAGACCAATCACCTTTGTATTATTAGAAGCATTATCTAAAGCAATACAAAGTGTTTTTCTATACAACAACAACAACAAAATCTTAAATAGAATCCCAATCGCTAAAATTTTTCCATGTGACCCTTTCCCCCATCATTGAAAGGTAAAGCGGTTGTTTCTCAAGAGAGGAAAACAAGAGGAAAACAAGACAAAAGGTCGGATTTTTTATAAAAAAAACAATATGAAAACGAGGAATAACAAAAGCGAGGAAGTCATGGTAGAAAGGAGCATTAACTACCATAGATAAATAAGATAATCAAAGTACAAAGGCCCAACAAATATAACAAAGTATTTTTCTATAAATGTTAAAAAATCTCATAATAGTAGACATTAAATCCGCTAAAAAATTTTCATCGTGACGACCTTTCCCTTCATCATATAAAAAAGCTATAATTCTTTTTTGCATCACCCAATTATCATTAACCCAATGACATGTAATAGCAAAAAAATCTAACTTGTTAAGACTAAGACCCAAATCAGCGGTAAGAGAAACATTACAATTTAAAGAATTAAATACATGGCGCAAATAAAATTTATATTTTTTATACAAATCTATAACATCCGCTCTACAAGTACTTCTAGGAATACCCTCAAATAACGGATTATAACAACGTTGAATATAAGTAACAAACCCCAAACCCGAAGGAAAGGAAAATGGTAGAGCATCAAAAGCAACCATTTTAGCTATTTCTACACGCTCTTTTTTCTTATCATACTTAAAAATTTTACCAGTTCGTGGGTCTTTCGTTATTTGAATACCCCCCACATTTGAACCCGCTTGCTCTCCCCAAACATCCATATGTTTAGCTCTCATATGATTATTTAGTGTACCCGTTCCACCATCGTTATTAGTTTGTTGCCTAAAAGCAAATACTTGTCCACATATTACATTTAGTTGTTTTGTCTTTCCTTATTCTTAGTCATAAATTTTCAAATTTTAGCGGTTGGCTTACGAGTTCTTGGCGGTTTGTCTTGTGTATGTGATTGTGCAGGACCTGTATCTCTTATGGGATTTTCGGGGGCTTGTGTTTCATCATCATCATCATCATCATCAATTTCATTAAAAGTGTCGGTATAATGTTGTTGCATTGCCTCATGATCTAAAAGTGGATTATTTCCACCAACATCAATATCTAAATTAGGTGTTTCGTTCACAAATGTTTCCTCATTAAACCCACCCATAACAATACCACTACTACCGGCACCACGTCTAAATCTCTTCGCCATTATTAAATAGAATTAATTTAAATCACACTCAAATAAATCATAAGAAAATAAATTGCAACAAATTAAATTGCGTAAATTAAATAGCGAAAAATAAAGATAGAGTTGGAACGAAGGTACCAAATTGCCGGACTAATTTCCAACAAAGTGAAGGCTAGAATTGCAAATCCACCAAAGCTACTTTGGATTGTTGCAAAATCACCAACTCCACCAACAATATTATAATTGCAAAATTAATAATTGAAACTAGAATAAAACTTTAATATTTAATTGAGAGAAATTTAAAGTTGCTAATTGTTGCAAAGTAACTATAATTGAGAGAAAGAGAAGAGTGAATTGGTGTGGATTAAAATGGAAATGGAGATAGGGGTGGGGGATGGGTTAAAGTGTTAAAAAAAAAGTTTGGGGGGGGGGGGGGGGGGGGGGGGGGGGTTGCGGGGGCCAAAAGGGGAGTTTGGAACCGTTTGCCAATGGCCATTTTTACAAATAGACCGTTGGCCAACGGTCCAGCCCATATACCCAACGGCTACATTTAAAAAATATATATTAATTTTGACTGGTTTAACCGGTCCGGTTCCGGTCCCAAAAAATCGAAACCGGACCGGTATGTTTTAAAAGGTCAATCGGAACCGGTAAACCGGTTTCGGTTCCGATTTCGATTTTACCGGTCCGGTTACCGGTTTGAACCGGTTAAAGCAAATCGGTTGCCAGGCTTACTTATGTGAATCAAGCAATTACTTTTTTTTTTTTTTTAGCAAATCTAGGAAAGGTGCCTAGGTTTAGTTTTTTTTATCATTTGCATCACTCCGCCTGGAATTATTTTTTCATCGGACATCACATATGTATCCTCAAGTGTAATATTTATGAGATACCATATGAAAGAATGAATATCATGCACATAATAAGCAATAAATTAAAGTAAGGCTCACTCCTAGCTTTTTTTCATCCTTAAACGAGTATTATGGAGTGATGAGAACACATAATCAACAAATACGACATGCATATAAAGTAAAAGCATAAAATAGGAGATTTCATATCTCACATCGCGATTCACATCAATCAATCTAAGCTATCAGCTAATGCTCATATGTTTTGAAATTCAGACAATGAAAGTAAACAATTCAATTACTACATACATTGCAAGAACATGACACTAATACCCAATACAAGTGCTCGTCACCTCACAAGTATAAGACCCCCTTTATTCCCCATTGCTCCCCCTTTATTAGACAATTTTTGCCAACCACACGCTTTAACCAACTTGCCTAATTTGTAGTCTGAAGCTTATGATAAAAGCCTTGCCCTTTCATAAAGCTTCTGAATGATCCCAATCTGTTCAAATACGGATTCTACATTAGCATAAGAGTCCTTAGACACCCATATTGCTATATTAAGCTTTCGAACCAAAAAGCACCCAAAAAGTTTATCCCAATCCCCGGAAGGCAAAACTGTAAATTCGCCCCGTAATTGGTATACCCATAGTCTATGGAGTCTAAATCCAGAAAATGACTCAAATCCGACTTCAATTCGACATCCAATTTGAAGATTTACATATTCTTTTACTTAGGGCTTTAAAATCCCAATTCCACAATCTAATACATGATTAGAAAGGCCAAAATCCGGAAGATTACAAGATAAAATAGTAAAAGAGAGGTTAAATTCTCACCTCCGAGACGAAATCTCAAAAACCCCTTAAAAATCTCCCAAAATCGAGGTCTCTAGCTCTTAAATTCGTGGTTTGAACAATGGAAATGAATTGGGGAAAAATGAAGTATGAGTCTGTCGAGTGATCTCGCAGGCGTGGCCCAAATTCCGCTTCTACGGTAAGAATCTCGCAGGTGCGAGAACCACTTAACCTTCTCAGGCTCGCAGATGCGGACATATGTCACTTTTGTGACCTTTCTTGCGCGGGTACGACCCCCTCCCCCTTAACCCCACTTCGCACCTGCAACCAGACTCTCGCAAGTGCGGCTCCCCAGAAGTCCGCAGGTGCGGTCATACCAGAACTTGTTAAAATCAGAAATCTTCGAAGTTCCCGATTAATAGTTTTAACCCTCGGAACTCATTTGGAACCCCCCCCCCCCCAAAGACACAAACCAAATATGCATTTTAGTCATAAAACATTCTACAAACCTGCTCGCGCACTCAAAACACCCAAACGAGACATCTTGACCCGATGTTGACTGTGGTCAACTCCAAATCATCTTAAAAACTAGTTTCTCAACCAAGAATCCAAAACACACTCGAGCCCCCTGGAATTGTCATAATTGTGATGAATTAAGTTTAAGTATTATAGAAGTCATTTAAGTCCCCTAAGTCTAGTTATGTGTCTTTTAGAAGTTTGCTTATACGTCCTTAAGTTAGTTATTAAATAATTGCAGTATAGTCCTCAATTCAGTTAAGAATGGAACCCATTGCCAGGTGTATTTTCTTTATATCCGTTGTATTCTGTACTGAAAGGAATCAATTAAGAAAATATTCACCCAAATCTTCTCTTCTCTCTTTCTTCTCCCTTTCCTCTAACTTTCTGCAAATTGTAACAAAGAATTTACAATAATCTCTTCTCTTGTTACAAATGGTATCAGAGCAAACCGATCCAGCACCTCACCGGAGTACGATGACACCACCGAAGTTACAAGGAATACAAGATGAAATAAGTATTGTTCTTGACCAACTAGCTGTGTTCATCATTGATATAGGAAAAAGGTTGGAATCGATGGAGACTACCTAAACCCAGTTTCAATCACAGCTAAACGAGAGCCGCGAAACGAACAAAAAGCTAGAAATGAAACTCACTAACATGAATTTGACAGCTCCGGTGAGTTCAACCTCGATTCCTCCGATAATAGCAACCGGGATCACTGCAAACACACCTACATACGCAACTTCTGAAAGTACTCCCACAATATCGACGATGTATGAAGCTGGTCAACAATCAGGTAGCAAAACCCCCATTAGTGTTTCTCATGCTTTGTTTACTTCGTCAACTTTCAATAGTGGTAGGAGATTTACTTTTCCACCAAAGACCTGTGTTTTCTAGTCCACCTATTTTCAGAAACCACAATTACTCAGCTTCCCAATACTCGACTCCAATTTTACCCACTCCTACTGCTCACAACACTGAAAATGCAAGCAACCAAAGAACCCTCAAACTAAAAATTAACTTCCCAAAATTTGATGGAAACAATCCTAGAAGTTGGTTACGCAAATGTCAAAAATTCTTTAAACTGTATAACATATCTGAGCAAGAAAAACTTAGCTATGCATTTGTACATATTGGGGAAAGGGCAGATGTTTGGTTTGATAGCTACATAGTCAATCATAGAGGAGTAATGACATGGGCTAGGTTCTGTACTTAAGTTTGTAGGAGATTTGGGAATCTCAGACCCCAAGATATTGTGCATACACCTTTTGTCCCTCAAAGATCTCCACAAAAGACACACACACAAGACCCTTAACCATCACCTACCCCAGAAACAACCAACCCAACAACACTAGAAATCCTGTTGCTTCTCATAATCCACAACCTTTGAGAATAACCTACCCTAACCAAAGAGCACCAACCAGAGCCCCATTCAAACCAAACAACCTACCACTAAATCTAGAAGCACTGAGAGAACAAGGAAAAGTATTTTTCTGGACACAAAAGCAGTACATGCTCTTGAAGGTGTAGAAGTGGAGGAGGAACCAGAACAATAAGAGGAATTCTTAGATGTGGGCAAACATTGAAGGAACTAGTCGAGGAACAAGCAGAGACATCTATGAATGCTTTGTTGGGGTTAAACAACTCTAATGGGAAGATATCAACTATTAAAATCCTTGGTTATGCATAAAAAGTTCTCATGACAGTACTGATTGACAGTGGATCAACTTATTGTTTTGTTGATCCACACATTGTGAAAATGTTAAAACTGCCCATACAACTAATGAGGAAACCAATGAGAGCGGTGGTGGCAAATAGTCAAGTCATGACTTGTCACCTTGAGAGTCCTTCCTTTGGATGGAAGATGCAGAATGAGCAATTCCACTTCAAGTTGAGATTAATAAGGGTTGGAGGGTGTAATATAATTTTGGGTATGGATTGGATTGATATGGTAGCACCAGTCATATTACACACTAGACCTCATAGTTTGAGCTTTATGTGTGATGGAAAAATGATCACCCTGTATGGTGAAGCTGATGACACAAGAGTGACCATAGTCAATACTGAAGAACTTAGAAGAATGTTGCAATGTGGTACTTGTGAAATAGTAGTTGTATTAGCAATGGTGACTACTGAGGTGGCAGTTAAAAAGGAACATAAAATGCACCCCCATATTGAGAAGCTGCTGAAAGCATACAGTGATATTTTACAAGAACCCACTGAGTTACCACCAAAAAGAGAATGTGATCATATGATTAATCTAGTACCAGGGGCTTAACCTTTCAATTTGAGACCTTATAGGTACTCTTATGAGCAGAAGAATGCAATTGAAGCAATCATTGCTGATATGATCAAGGTAGCAACTGTAGTGCCTAGTCAATCTCCATTTGCTTCACCAAAGACTGTTAGTAAGAAAAAAGGACTCAACATGAAGATTATGTGTAGATTATAGAAGATTAAATGGTCTCACTGTGAAGAACAAGTACCCAATGCCTATGATTGATGACTTACTAGATGAACTATTTGGTGCCAATGTGTTTTCTAAGGTGGATCTCAGGGCTGGTTATCATCAAGTGAGGATGAAGGATGGTGACGAACATAAAACAACATTCACTATGGCTTATGAGAGTTCAGGGTGATGCCATTTGGATTAACAAATGCACCAGCAACATTTCAGTCATTAATGAATTTTGTATTCAAAGAACAGCTCAGAAAGTTTATACTGGTATTTTTTATGACATCTTAATATACAGCAAGACCATGGAGGATCACATAATGCATTTGGATATTGTCCCACAACTTCTAAAAGATAACAATCTGTTTGCCAAACAAAGTAAATGTGAGTTTGGGCAGTCACAAATTGAGTACTTAGGACACATAATTTCTGGAGAAGTTGTCAATACTGACCAAGGAAAAGTAGCTGCAATGATTGAATGGCCTCATCCTAAGAATATTAAAGAGTTAAGAGGTTTCTTGGGGTTAACTGGTTACTACAGTAAGTTTGTAAAAGGGTATGCTCGGATAAGCAAAACACTGAAAAACTTATTGAAAAAATGGGCATTTGACTGGAACTCTGAAGCTTAAGTTGGCCTTCAATCAACTGAAAATTGCTATGACCAGCAAACCTGTACTTGCTTTACCTGATTTTACCAAAACATTTGTGCTTAAGGTTGATGCTTGTAATACAGGCATTGGTGCTGTACTGATGCAAGACAATAGACCATTAACCTTCATGAGTCAAAAGTCTAAGCAAAAGACATCAGGGCATGTCTACTTATGAAAAAGGAACTGATTGTATTGCTTCAAACAGTTGATAAGTGGAGGCATTACCTTCACCCCCATCATTTCATTATGAAGACTGATCACTTCAGCTTGAAGTTTTTACAAGAGCAAAGAATTACTACTTCACTGCAACATAAAGGGTTAACAAAACTGATGGGGTTGAATTTTGAGATCCAGTAAAAGAAAGGTGTGAATAATGTTGTAGCTGATACATTGTCAAGAAAAGTTGATCAACAAGTTGTTTGCAATACTACACAGTGTTTGGTTAATTCTCAATTACAACCCAAGTGGATTGAGGAAATAGTTGACAGTTACTATGGTGACCAAGAAGCACTACAAGCTATCACCACACTAAGTAGTACATCTGATCCTGGAATGGATATATCCTTGCAACAAGGGATACTGAGGTACAAAAGAAAAGCATGGATCGGCAAGAATGGTTCACTAAGACAACAATTAATTCTAAGTATTCACAACTCAGGCCTTGGATGTCATTCAGGAGTTTGGGCCACCTATCAAAGGTTAAAAGTAGTATTCTATTGGCCTGCTATGATAGAACAATCAAGGTGATTGTGCAAGAGTGTGATGTCTGCCAAAAATGCAAAGATGAGCAGGTTGCCTATCCAGGTTTACTTCAACCTTTTCCCATTCCTAAAGGAGTTTGGGAACATATATCCATGGACTTTATTGAAAGTCTACCTAAATCTGAAGGTAAAGATATTGTGCTGGTAGTAATAGATAGATTTAGTAAATATGCTCATTTTATTGCTATATCTTATCCATTTACTGCATCTCAAGTGGCAAGAGTGTTTCTGGATAATATCTATAAGTTGCATGGTTTACCAAAAAGCATTGCATCTGATAGATACAAAATATTCATCAGCAGCTTTTGGAAAGAATTGTTCAAACTTCTACAAGTTCAACTGCTCTATAGCTCTGCATATCACCCACAAACTGATGGGCAGACTGAAAGACTCAATAGGTGTTTAGAAAATTACTTAAGATGCATAACAAGTCATAAACCCAAAGAGTGGAATAAGTGGTTAGCACTAGCTGAATTCTGGTACAATAGTAACTATCACACTGCTTTGAAAATGACCCTCTTCAAGGTGTTATATGGTTATGAACCTCCTCAACTGTCTTTTGAATTGGTTGCTTAGTCCAAGGTGGATGTTGTGGATCAAATACTCAAGCAGAGACAGATTATGGTCAAGGTGTTAAAAGAAAATATGTCCAAAGCTCAGAATAGAATGAAGGTTAATGCTGATAAAGGAAGAACAGAAAGGAAGTTTGAGGAAGGAGATTGGGTGTTTCTTAAATTACAACCATATAGATAGACTTCAATTGCTGTAAGGAAGAGTCTTAAGCTGACATCTAAGTTTTATGGTCCATATCAAGTCATACAAAAGATTGGACCAGTGGCTTACAAATTGGCATTACTTGCTACTTCCATGATTCATCCTGTGTTTCACATTTCACAACTCAAAAAGAAGGTGGGAGCTGATGTTACACCAATTTTGGATCCTCCTCTATGTGCAGCAGATGGACAGCCACTAGTAGAACCTGTAGCTATACTGGACAAAAGGATGATCAAGAAAGGAAACAAAGCAATGACTCAAATTCTGGTGCAATAGGCAAACTTATTACCAGGAGAAGCTACTTGGGAGGATTTTCAGTTCATACAATCACAGTTTTCGAATTTTAAGGCTAACTAAGTCTTGTCCTGCAGGAGTAGTTTTGTTTGAAGAGGAATGGAATGTCACAATTGGGTAATTGTGATGAATTTAGTTTAAATATTAAATAAGTCATTTAAATCCCCTAAGTTTAGTTATGTGTCTTTTAGTAATTTGCTTATAGGTCCTTAAGTTAGTTATTAAATAATTGCAATATAGTCCTCAATTCAGTTAAGAATGAGACGCAATGTCAGCTGTATTTTCTTTATATCCGTTGCATTCTGTATTGAAAGGAATCAATTAAGAAAATATTCAGCCAAATCTTCTCCTCTTTCTTCTCCCTTTCCTCTAACTTTCTGCAAATTGTAATAAGAGAATAATCTCTTCTCTTGTTACTAGAATCCATCACGACTATACTAAGTCATAAATCATGTTCTTGATCTAACAAAACTGTCCAAACTCACATACCGGTTCGTTAGCCCCAGATGTTGACTTCCATTTCTTAACTTAAGGATTTCCATAATTTGCTATTTCTTCTCCGATACTCATCCGATTGTCTTGGGAATCGCGCCACCCATCTCCACAAGTAAATACATCATTCTAAAGCTACTGGAGGGATCATCTTAAAAAAAAGGATAAAATCTCAGTACGAACTAACTGATCGTTACACAATAACGATAAAGAATCTATTTCACAAATGTAAGAAACTCCCAAAAATATTTTTGAAATAATTCTTTAATCATGTAATTTAATATTGAGGTTTAAGATTATCAATCCAATCTAAATGCGTTAAGATTGTAACTTTGATGTTGAATATAGCCCCAATTCAATTGGGGTTAAGAGAGGAACCTTTGCTAATAAAGTTGGAATA
This sequence comes from Lycium ferocissimum, assembly GCF_029784015.1. NCBI lineage: Eukaryota > Viridiplantae > Streptophyta > Magnoliopsida > Solanales > Solanaceae > Lycium > Lycium ferocissimum. The sequence goes on from NC_081346.1 coordinate 27,076,860, forward strand.
TTTTTCTCTCCCTGTGTCGCTTCCCCGTATAGCTAAACATGGTGCATGGTGCATTAGATCTCCTAAAGCACTCAAATCACCCAAATCAAGTCTTAGGACTTTACTCATTGATCTACATGGTGCGTCACACGTTCCAAAGCACCCAAACCAAGCCTTATGACTGTACTTTACTCGGTACTACACATGGTGCATCACACCTCCCAAAGCTCTCACCGAGCTTTCGGACTTTACGTTACTTGGTGCATTGGACCTCCCAAATCACTCAAACCAAGCGTCAAATCTTTTGTGTCTAGGGTTCTGGACGCTTCATTCAACGTAGGTACTCTGAATTTCTCGTGGAAAATTTTATTGGCACGTAGTTGCTAGGGCAGAAACTAATGGGGAAAGTGTCACGCCCCGAACCATGGCCTGGGCGTAACACGGCACTCGGTGCCTTGCTGCATGTGACCGAGCGAACCACATGGCTTGCTGAATCATCATGAGGCATAACATGAGCGGAATATAACGTGAATGTATGATGAGCCTTTATAAAACGTAATAAGTCATAATACTTAATAAAAATACTTGTTTAAACATGAGTACGGATATAACATGAATGAGCCAAAATGGCTATACGACTCCGAAAGTCTGACATAACATAACTGACTTGTCTAGTCTATGAAACCTCTACCATGAGTCTGACTGGAAAACATACTTACTGGGGACAAGGCCCCCGGCGATACCTTAGATGCATAACTAACCATAAAACAAAAAGTTGACCAAACCCGAATGAGATGGGGCTCACCAATAAGCCGATACGAATCGCCGTCCTACGGAGCAAATGTGTCGTCCGTAAATCGATACTGCATCGTGAAATGCGAGCTCCCCGGCAATAGGAAGGGGACGTCGGCCACATTGAATGTCTCGGTATGTAAAGCAACTTAATGAAATAACATGGGACATAAAGTAATAAAGATAAGAACTGAACGTGAAACTGAAACCTGGTTATGAGCATGAGCAAGAACATGAATACATATATAATATAAAGCATGAGTAAAAATATCATTAGTAGGGAGAGCAATAACTTATAACCGATCCGTAGTGCTTGCGTCCCGCGGAAATAGAACACTCGATCCTTGCCGGGGAACATGAGATTTAATAAAATATGAAAGGATCCGGTCATTATGAGAGATCGTCCGGGACATGGGTGGAGCGATCCTCATCCTACGGTGGCTACGTAGTTTCGGGGCTATACAAGCCTTCCTCGGTAATTAAAGTAACTCCCAAAAACTTGAACATCTAAAATAAGTGGCACTTGCTGCCTATGGTTTTCATGAATATAACTTGCTTGTACACGGATATCATGAATTATAGCTTGCTTGCATGAACTTGTAAAACATGTATAGTATTTTCTTGAAAATAGCATAATATATCATAAACTAGCATGCATGAACCCATGGAATGAGATATATGGGCTTTCATGGATTACAGACAGATTCTTAATAATCATAAAGAAATATTAAGAACTCAATGACGGAATTATAACAATTCATACATAATATAATCATGGGCATGGACCTAGGATTATCATGAACATGGTATAGAAACCCTAGTTTTCGTAAAAAATCATAATTTATGGATTATGAGGCGTGGGGAAGAACAATGTTGTTCCCACACATAGATAGTAACTCTACATACCTTAATCGCTCCAAAACTTGAAGAAAAGTCTGAATCTTTGAAGAAGAATTCCAAAAGCTTTGAATTTGGAAACCTTGAGAGGATTTTCACTGATTTTCGTAGCTACTGTTCGTGGCTCAAAGGGTACTGCTCCGGACCTCCAAATCCAATCTCGACCGTTCATATTTTATACTTACATGTTATGAACACTCAGTTAAAATTTGGGCTTGATCCAACGGTTAAATTATCGGAAAACACTAAATTAATATGCCTGGTCGGAATGAAACTCAACAAAAAAATACTAGAGTTTTCTCCAACTTTTTACAACCCTTGATTTTTATAGGGTAACGGGATGGATGGATTTATTCTAGTCTTTATAAATGATAAATCTTGTAAAATACAAAGGTTCTTGATTAAAATATTTACCTTGGAGGAAACCTTAGGAAACTAGATTGCCAAACCAAATTCTCGAAGGTTTCTTGATTTTTCTTGATTGCAAGAATGAGTTTCTTGCAAGATTGAAGTGTCTAGGTTCTTTAGGGATGGAGGTAGAGAGAAAAAGAATAGTCTGTTAGGGTTTATAATAGTGTTAGGGACGTTTTTATTTCATACAATAATAAAATAAGGAGTCCCAATTCGAGTAGGAAAAGGCTAAAGACGTAACCCAAAATCCGAAAATTCTGCTCCAACCAAAGGATAGTAAAACAGGCATAACTCTTAGGACAGAGCTCCGTTTGAGCTCCATAAGATACCGTTGGAAAGCTATTCCAAAGGGCTACAACTTTCATGTTTTAAGTTTTCTCAAATTAGCAACTAATCAATGAGTTACGGGTGCCCCAATTAAGTGGTCAACCAACCACTTTCGTAATACGTACAAACTTTCGAATTTTTCTCTAAAACTCTAACGTTACGAGCTTAGCATGAGTTCTAAGATACGAGGTGTTACAGAAAGAACATCGCTGCCCCTTGAAAGTAAAATAATTACCCGCCCATACCCCTCTTACTTTATGACCCAATAACTATTTACCTGAAATGCCCCCAAAATTATGACACCAACATGGTATATAAATATACTGAGATGGTATCATGTTCACTTATTCAAGAGACACATTTTTCTCAAGAAAACCTCCATGATATCATAATCT
>NC_081346.1:27079760-27097650 GCF_029784015.1 Lycium ferocissimum
TACCGGTGAATGACATCCGGGTGACCGAGCGATTTATGCGTACGAGGAAGTTCGGTAACTATGTTGGACGGAGACAACGGAGTCAGCGGTTGCGGACCAAGGATGTAGCTTCGGTTAAAGTCTTGTGGAGGAGTAAGAATGTTGAGGAAGCGACTTGGGAAGTGGAAGAGGCAATGAAGACGGAGTACCCGCATTTGTTCCCGGTAGTACAGGAGGTTCAGTCTGAGGCATTATCGCCCCCAGGTATTATTTCATTTCAGTTGTCGTGATTGGTCGTGTGAGGCCATGACATTGTTTGTTATAGTATATGGCCCTCTGTGGCATTATTTTGAGTTATTACGTGCAGGGTGGATTGGTATAAGTACAGGGGAAACTCTGCCGAAATTTTTATAACCCAGGATTGTTCGAACATTTGAGGACGAATGTTCCTAAGGGGGGAAAGATGTTACACCCCTCGTGTTCATAGTGGTAGAACCTATGGTTTCCTAATCGGGTATGCCCTTAGAATAGGACCCCAGGCCGAGTTTGGAGGTAGAAAATGTCTTACCCCGTGTACGCAGGTACCAACGGATATTCAGAAATTTATAGAGTTAGAAGTTGAATGAATCGAATCGACGCGATCTGAACTGAATCAGAAAAATCTGCAGGACACCAGTCATCGTCGACGGGTCGTCGACATGGTCGACGATCCCGCAGCCATGCATCTGCAGGCGTAGGTCAACGGAGCAAGTCGACAGACCGTCGACATGTCGACGGGCAGTCGACCAGCTCGTCGAACCGGATTGTTCGAACATTTATGAGTAATCCTTCTGTTCATGGGTCCAGTCTTATGTAGCCGGATTCATTCATACGGTTTATTCATGCATACGTTCATTATATATTTATGTACATTGACCCGCTGACTAGAAAGGCGTTATATACGCGCGCATGTCGGGCGTTATATACGCGAATATTAGATATATGTAAAGTATAAGAAGAGATATATGCGTTATATGCATTACTATGATGATGATATTGATTATGGCCGCATAGGAGCCAATATGATATGACAAGATGCCATAGGCTTACAAAGCGTTATATACGCGCATACATCGTGCGTTATATACGCGCGCATATAGATGCACGACCATCGTTAATAGGTATGAGCATGCATGTGTATGTGCCCACGTAGGCATTGTCGATTCTGTGATTTATGTGATTTAGGCGGATACTAGTTCATACAAGTTGGAGTCGGTCATTTCGATTTATGAGTTCGAATCTTATCAAGATTCTTATGTTTATATGTTGTTCTTATGCTCACATACTTGGTACATTATCGTCACCGACTCCCCGTTGCTCGGGGGGCTACATTCATGCCCACGGGGAGACGAACGAATAGTCGGCTCGGCGGGACCTACACATCGCGATGGTCGGTGCACGCTCCATTTAATTCGGAGTTACAGTCAGTTTTGGTATGCCCCTTTTTGGATGTGTACATATGGGTATGACGGGGCCTGTCCCCGTCCTTCACGCTTTTATTCCGGAGAGGTACGAGACGGTTGTATGTAGTAGTCAGATGATGTAGCCTTGTCGGCTTCTATTCTTTTGTGTACAGTATATGTAGTAGCTTATCTGGTTTGCACTGTTCGTCCACCTGTTGTGTATATATATGTTGATTGTACAGAGTTCTGATGTTTCCTTCTTATGAGATTAGTTTATGCCATTTATGGGCCTTTAATGTTTAGTATGTTTCATATAAGTGTTTAGGGGTATTTGGTCGCTAGAGGTCAGACTCCCGTCACGGCTCATCGGTTTGGGTCGTGATAACTATCCTAAGGGGGGGAAGAATGTTACATCTCGGATATTTTCGGACTTGTTGCCTTGTGGATATGCTAATATGAGCTTGAGGTGACTATGAGACCCTTACGAGATTAAGGAAGGTATTAGATAGCTTAGAGTGCATATCATAAGAGTTTGAAGTTATATGAATATATGAGCCTAAGTCCGTTGAGGGAAGTGAAAATGTAAGTTGCGTTCAGAAAGGTTTCCGCTATAATTGAGCTAATGTTTATTTAGAAATATCTTGAGGGGCTGTTATAGGACCTATTGTATGGTTAATGAAGTGTTATATAAGTTCCAAGAAGGTTCCACGAGGATTGGAAGTCAAACGAGCCGACGAGAATGAAAATTGAAATTTTCCAGTTGTACGGACCGTATAAATTATATGGACCGTATAAATTATACGGCCCGTATAATGGTCCGTAGGTTTTCTCCAGAGAAGGGTGTGGCCTGGTGGTATTAGACGGCCTGATTATACGGCCCGTATAATAGGCCGTATAAATTGGGTCGGGTCAAATTTTTTAGTTTATAACATGGACGACCCTTGCTCATTTTCATTTCCCACATTCTTCCAAGCTCTCCAAAAACTCCAAAACCCTTCTCTAAGCATATTACACCCAAACCCAAGAGATTTCAAAGATCAAATAGCAAGAATCAAGTGTTCATGTGTTAGAAGGTTCCCTAGGGTTGGTAGATTTCAAGAAATACTTGGGCATTGTAGCTAGGGTTTTTGCACAAGTTGATAGCTTCTCCAAAGCTTGTTTCTATGGGATAAAAAATTTAGTTTCCATTCTTATTTCATGTTAATGAGGATGTTTGGTTGTAGCAAAACTTGGGTAGAAGAAGAAAGTAGAAAATGAAGTCTAAATGTAGCTTTTATGATGTTTATGAGTAGTAAACTATATTGAGTCATGATTCTTAGTATGATATGGATATAATCATGGTATGGAAGGTAATAATGGTGATGAAGAAGCGTTATATGAAAATGTGTTAAAATGGGTGTGGAGTTATTGGTATAAGTTGAGCACACGGATAGATTTTAAAGGTTTAATGGAATGTGATTGCTTGATTATGATATTATGAGTGTATTATGGATGTTATTGTGGTTGTTGGGAGTTGTTTTGTAAAATGGTGGAAGTTGACGAAATAGGGGAAATCTTTGCCCAATTTTCATTAGATCATGAATTATTCTAGTTTGAATTTAAGAGTATCATTAAAGCTTAATCATAGTATGAATCCTTCTAAATGTAGATTATTCAAGCTTGACGGTGAACGTTAAATAGTTAAGAAGACGAAAAGAGGTAAGGCTAACCCTTCTTTCAATAAGGCATGGTTCCTTGGCTATATGTATACATATCCTTTCATGAGTTCTATAATGTCCTCCAAGTGATTCTATCTCTGAAGCTACTAAAGCTCACGATCCTCGATACTTTCATGATTTCATTGTACCCCTTATATGATAGTTGATCCTCCAAGGATAGACGTAACGAAAACGATGATGCTAATGATGTTGATGATACTTATGGGCTCTTATGTATACGTGTCTAAGTATGTATGACTATTATGTAACACTGAGCTTATATGGCCAGGTATGATACCTATTGCGCGCACACCACTGCAGTTGGGTACGAACAACACTGAGCCTTGATAGGGCCAGGTATGTATACTCACCGAGCCTTGTTATGGTCGGGTATGATATGTATATGGTATGGCTATGGGTAAAAGTATGAATATGAATATGAATACGAATACGATTATATATGTATGTATGTACACGAGTAAGCATTAGAAATGGAAGATCACTATAAAAGACAAGTAAGTAGATACGATGAAGGCCACTAGAGGTACAAATGACTATTACCTCCCGATTCTCCCATCTTATGTTATTTCTCGCGTTGTCTATTACTCTCTCACTATGATGTTGATTATGCTTACATACTCGTACGTTATTCGTCGACGTCCTTTTGTTTGTGGACGTTGCGTCATGCCCTTGGTGGACGGGGAGACAAACTGATCCATAGATTTCTTATTCGGTAATTGCGTAGGGAGCTCCATTTCATCGGAGCTACGGCTTTTGGGTATTATTCTTTTGTGTACGTACGTATGGGCATGGCGGGGTCCGTCCCTCATACTATGTCACCTACTCTTCTTCGTAGGCTCGTGAGGCGATTGTGTATGTTTAGATGTCTTGTAGCCTTATACGCTCATATTTTGTATATCATTTTGATAGCCTCGTCGGCTTGTGTATATGGATATGGGCATTGTTATTGACGATGATATAAATGTATTGTTGCCCTTGAGATTAGCACTATTGATGTATGCAAATTATGAGTAAGCCATGTGGCTCACCTAGATGTGAATGAAAATGTACGATAAGAGTGCGTGTGGAGTTGTGCGACCGGTACTGTCATGCCCCCCTCCGGTTGGGTCGTGACATTCATTATTGATCTCTTTCTGCTTTTTGAATGAGCCAAACTTTTATACACCAATAAGTGTAAATAGAATTTTTAACACTCACATCAGCTTAAAGATAATTATATAAAAAATATCAATGAAAAATGAAATTGGTAACTCGAAAAATAAGATAAATCTACGACAGGTTTAAATAAAAATCAAATTATAAGTTAAATTCTTTTTGAATTAATATTAAAAAGAGGCAAGGGAAAAAATGAAAAGGAGGAGAAAAAGCATAACGTCAAAGTACTCGCCAAAAGAAAAGAAAAAAAACCATAACTTCAGAATTAGGACAGAAAAGGTGGAGTACGAGCTAGGATAGTATAGAATTGGCTTCTAATGGTTGGTTAAGGAATTTCGTTTTGAAAGAAAAAAGAGTGTACTGGTGAATTGGACCTATTTCAGGAAGAAATTTTCTTGTATGATATGATGTGGAGCTTTCCTTTATAACTTTTGACAGAGATGGTTGAGCCAAAAAAGAAAAAGCTTTTTTCTTTTCCTCCTTTGCCCTTTATGGTATGCTAGGATAGGACAATGTGTGTGGGTCATATAGCAGGTCCTTCAGGACATAATTAGTGAAAGTTTTTTTGTTTCATTGTTTGCTGCTATCGCCTTTCTATTTAAGTAACCTAAAGTTTGCTAGGGTGTTTGTTCTTATTTAGAAAAAGTTTTTGAAAAAATGCATCTTGACAATTTTTTAAAATAAATATTGGGAACACTCATAAACCCTATTGAAAGCAAAAATAGCCACACACATGATTTTCCTTTTTGTAGTAAAACTTTTCCACACACAAAAAAGGTAGATAAAGATAACCTTCCCCAAAAAAATTATTCTTAAAAGTAGTCTAAATGAAAGTAGAGTATATTGTGTTTCGGTTAAAGTGAGTAAAAAAGTGTAGATGAATTTGGAGTTTTTGAAGACTTTATGTAATTTAAAAGCACATTTTCCATAACAAAATATTCTATTAAAAGAAAAATCTACGTACTTGCTACTTTTTTGGGGAAAGCAGACACAATTTGAACTTTAAAGCAGAAAATTATAAGTTGTTAAATTCGATCAATATATGTAGTTATGTAAGTGGATTGAAAGGTTAAAATTGAATACTTGTAAATTGCTTGTATCAGATGTATGGAAAAGAATCAAAGATACAAAATTCAGATAATAGAGGTGCTCTTTAATTATAGGCGATTTTTTGGTGATCAGCTGAACTTTGATAGAAGATTTTGGAATGGTGCTTTTGTTTTCTTTTCCTTTTTGAGTACTAGTACGTCGTTCTAATTTTATTTTTTAATCGGTATCTTAATACAGCTTGTATAGTATAATGAACCTACTAGCTTAATTGACAATTGTTGTGTTATTATGACGAACTTTAAGCTCATCTTTTCATAAAAAAGCGTAGGAATCATATCATAATGATTTTTGATTTGATACCGCTTTGTGATGCAAAACTGAGTGGCTTTACTAAAAGCAATGACATAACCTTTTATTCCTTGTCTTGTTATTTTTGTCTTCAAATCCATCCAATTCAATTGTACTGCCACATCCACATTAATTCCCATCATGCAACTCGTAACTTTTTTTCATCTTTAGTTACGATTTTACAGTGTTTTACTATCAACGTAATTCACAAATGGTCCCACGTTAATCACTTGTAATATTTGAAAGCAACATGAACTTCGCCTCCTTTTTTTTTTCCTGGTTTTTTTGTGTGTAGTTCAAAAAGGAATAACGAATATGCAGCTGATTAGAGTTGCTGTAAGTCATTGGAAGGTGAACAACATGACAGTTGATACTGCATTTTGAATTTCATAGTTTCTTAGGGCCGGGGTGGTTTGGTTGGGTGTATAAGAATAGTACTGAATATGCTATATTAGTAATAATCGGATTTAGTATTAGATATGCTGGTATTATTTCTTATTCACTGTTTGGTTGGTGTACTAACGGTAGTTCTGTTTTTAACCATGCTTATCCATGTATTAATAACCCTTGTATTGCTAATATCATTGTTTGCTATGTATAACTAATACATGTATTAAGGTGCCTAACCAATACATGTATTTGTTATACATAGGTTGAAAAACACACTAAATAATGAATTAATAATACAAAGCTAATACATATATGTATTATTTTCTCTAACACATTCTACCAAACGAACCCTTTATTAGTAAACTATTTCAAAAGGATTTTGATTTGGCGTCAGGGCAGACGTAGGTAGGGGTGTTCAAATGAGACCGAAAAACCGATCCGAGCCGGTAAACCGAATCAAACCGACTTGATAAACCGAAAACCGGCTTGGTTTGACTTGATTTGGTTTTAAATTTTAAAAAACCGATAACATTTGGTTTGGTTTGGTGTTAAACCAAAAAAACCCGAACCAAACCCGAACCAAACCGATACAAACATACATATATATATTAAGTCCAATACAAATTCAAATAATTAGTAAAAAAAGTGTAGCCCATTTAAGTTTAAGGTAAAATAAAAAGAAATTTGCTAAAGGTAAAATATAATTTCTCCCTTATTCGTTTACGGTTCCCTCATTTACATGACATACGAATTACTACTAATAAGCTAGCATTTTATAAAGTAATAAATTAAAGGGAAGAAAACGACACAATTGGAATTTAAAAAGATTTGGTAGATGACTTTGTCTTCTGTTTATCATTTTTGTTTTAACTTTTGTGCTTTCTTCTCAATGCTTCATAAACACGATGAATCCGGATAACAAAAATTTCGGAAGGCTGCGTAATATCAAAAGGCTATATAGGGAGGTAACTACAAGCATGAAAAGTAAATGTTATGCGTCTATAATTCCTATACCCATAGCCATAGCCCATAGGCCTATACCTAGATAAAGTTAATGAATTAATTAAGAAGATTCTTAGATTTGAATGGATTCTTGTCAAGCGTATTTAGTTACCATTTGATTCAAAGGTTCTTGTATTAATACATTCTTAAAATCCGAAAAAAAACCGCAAAAAACCGAACCAAACCGATAAAACCGACAAAACCGAAACCGATAGAATTTATACTTTAATGGTTTGGTTTGGTTTGACTATTAGAAAAAACCGACTTAATTGGTTTGGTTTGGTTTTAACCAAAAACCGAGTCAAACCGGACCATGAACACCCCTAGACGTAGGCTTGAATACATGTGTTCAAAATTTGTGTTAACAATTTCACTTAATATATATAAAATTAATTTCAAAATTCAGTTGCTGGCACTTGAAATTGTTGTTCGATCTAAAACTCATATAATTCAAATTCTAAATTAGCCGCCTCTGCTAATCTGCTTGAGATGTTTAATCAAGATATAAGTAATATAATATACGTCTGGACATAACGGTTAAATAAGACCATGAGATGGGACTAACCCCAAGAAGATTGAGGAAAGCAACTTAATATGAATTGTTTATTCAGATATGCTACTAGTAATTACAGTAGAAAAAGCAGCTACTTCTACAATACGTATCATCACTTCAGTACCCCATGTGTACCCCTCTAATTACCCCACTTAACTTTGGCCTTTCCAAGTACAAGGAGTCCAACTTTGAGAAAATTGGTCCCCAGCCCCTTAAACCAATGGCATCTCGTCACGTGAATATCCCATGTGACATTAGTCAGACCCTGTTCTCTTTATTTCTTTTTTCCTTTTTTTTTCCTTCAAACTGTAATATCATGCACCAATTCTTTCATAATGTCACGTTCAATCTCACACACTATACTTTCCACTTCTTCTTCTAAAAAACCACTTCCAATTCCAATCTCTGATTTTTGCATATCATTGTCAATCAACGCATCAATATCTTCAAGAACTTGACAATTAGCCTTAGGAAAACTTCGTATTCTCATGCACAACATGTCAATCAGTTCCTTCCCATGCATTAATTGACCACGTTTCAGGAACTTACCACATGGTTTCAAGATTTCAACAAGGAGCTCATCCACAAGTTGGAAAATCAACTTTCTGTTGCACCTCAGGGTTAAAGTGGAAGTGGTAAAAAGTTCGAAGTAGTGAAAAATAGAGGGGTCAAGTGGGTGAGAAGTGGAATACCATTTGGCTAAGGACAGTGGAGTACTTTTGTCGATACCCGTACGTTTCAGTATTCTCTGTATGTACTGAAATTCGGCTCCAATACTACATTCACCGGAAATGATAGTATTAGCACCGTTACATCTGTCTTGGAGGGTGGATATGAGTTTGTACGAATGGCTCGAATTACTAGATAACGTCTGTGTGCTCCTTTTCGATGCTATTGTATCTGATTCCTCTGATGACTCTGACTGTCGCACAAAACATAAAAAATGTCATCACCAAATTTATTCCTGATTGAAAAATACAAAGATTTACCTATCCAATTAATTAAGTTTGAAATTGCAAACCCAGAAAAGTTAACACTATGGTCAACTTACTTAATTCAAGATATATACACAATTTTCAAACTTTTACATACGTATTTAAAAGCTACTCCCTCCAGTCTATTTTAGTTGTCGTGTCTTAGTGTTGCACTTTCCTTAGGAAAACTATTAATGATAATTTTTTTTTTTTTTAGTATTATACCGTTATTTTTATCTTTAATAAGTGATAAATGCTTATAAAAACAAGGTTGATCTAATCTAAACAATAATAACATTATGTGTATGTAGTCTTCACATTTAGGTTTTCTATGCTAACTAATCAATATTTATTACTTTCAAGAATATTTCATATTAAGGGTAAATTTGAAAAAATACTTAATATATCTTTACATTTTCTAAAATGATAATTATTTTTAGCAAGCATGACAACAAAAATGGACTGAAGGGAGTAAAGTGGTACAAGTCACAGTAGCAAATAATTTAAAAATATTTGGAAAAATCTTGCTCATAGATTTTTTTTTTTTTTTGAAATATCCAAATATTAATAATGTCATGTAAAATGGAAGGGAGGGAGTACTTGATATTGAGAAATAAGATTTGTGTTAGTACCTGCTTAATGAGTAACTTGGTGGGTGGAGGAGAAGGGTCTTTCCTTAATGGCAAAATGGTTGGAACAGTACTGGTGGTGTTAACAAGTTGATTTGACAATGGAATTTTCTTGCACTTCTTGTCCCCAAAGTTTGCTTTATTTGTTGCTGCTGCTGAACGAACGAATGGCTCTTCTTTCTTGCTCCTAATAGCATCACAAGCTTGTGGTGGCTTCTTAGGAACAACTTTCTCAACTTTTCTCTTTTGAATAGTAGTACTATTCTGTTGCACTTGCTCTTTTGGTGAAGTTTGAGGTTTAGGCTTAGTGACTATTTTAGCTGGTAATGTTGTATTCTCTGCAAGTGGAGATAATGGTGAAAATCTTGGAGAATGAGAAGTAGTTTGACTTTTTGCAACACATGAGCTGACTGGTTGATGTTTAGTACTACTATTCTTGGGCTCCAAGAATCTGAACCTAGGTGAGCAAGAAGGAGTTGCCTGCTTGCTTGGGATAAAATCATCATGATCTCCATGTGATTTTTTCTTTGGTTTAAGCAAGACAACTTGATCATATTTAGCAGCTAATAGGTCATCTTTTCTTCTGAAACTAGTACTACCAGTACTAGTATTGGTAATGTCATGACCAACTTTCCTGCTGACACTTTCTTTAACTTGCTTCACAATCTGCCTAGCATAATACCCTGGACTTCTTATTTGGTTTTCATTTTCTTGATCATGATAACTTCTCCTCCTAGTACTACTCCTCGCCATTTTCCTACCGACACTGGCATTACTAGAAGAATCTGAAAAATCGAATACGTCACCCATGTTCTCTTTATTAATCTGAAGAGATAACCTGTGATGATGTTGATGCTGATGATGATGATGTTCCACATCTGACCTCCTGGCTAAAGATATTCTTGGTGTCTCAGGGAGTGACAGTGTACCTGTGATGTAATTAGTATCACTACTTTCAAAGTTACTGAATCTTCTGTTTTTACTACTGTTTGAGTACTGGTGATTATTAACCACATTCTTTGAATGTGACTTGGTATTGCAAGTAGTGGAAATTGAAATACGAGGAGAGTTATTTTCAGGGAGTAGATCAAGGCCCATTAGTCTAGCTACTAGTGTTGGAGTCTTGGTCCCCGCTGGTGAGCTACTGCTACATTCTGACGATATATCATGATCTGTCCTTGTTCTTGTGGTGGATGTTGATACGCGGGGTGATCTTGAATCACAGCTTGTTCTGATTTGAATAACCACCTGAAATATACATTCACAAGCAAAATCAGTGGCCCTTCTTCTTATTAAAATAAATATTCAAAATTATTCAACTTTCAAAGAACATGAACACTAACCCCCCACCCCGCAACAGACCCCCAACAAACAAAAACAATTAAGTATATCTTCTCTCTCTAAAACGTTGGGAAGTGAAAAGGTTATTATAATATTAGTGACAAGATTATGAAGTGTAACGGTTACAATTAGACTGACCGGGATATTCAAATTTTGGTCGTCTATTTTCATGGTTGATGATGACGACAAGGAACTTGACACAGATTTACGTTCCACAACAGGCTCATCTAGTTCCAAACTGTTTCTTGGTGCTTCAACTCCTGCATTTATCAACAAGCTAAAATAAGTCAAAACTCCCACATAGCCAAAAAAATAAAATAAAAAATAAACTAGAGAAAGAACCAATTTTAAAATTTACATGTCATACATACATATTAAAGCATGAATATTCTAGAAACAAAATTTCTGGCTAGTGATTTTGTTGAGAGTTACCTTTGAGGAAAGAAGGTTCTTGGTCTTGTTGAATGAAAGAAGTATGATGATGAGGCTTCAAAGAACGAGATTGTTGGTTCAAAGCCAGTTGTAGATGTGGTAAATCAAAGATTTGGAAACACATGCAACCACCAGGCTGAGTAGCTTCTTCATTATTGAGTACTTCTTCTCCTCTTGATTTTGTGGTATTATACTGAGTATGTTGTCTTTGTTGTGCTTCTTCTTCTTTTGTTCGTCTTCCTTTCTGGCTGGATCTTTTACTAGTACCACTGCCACTGCTACCCCAGTACAACCACTCGTTGCCCATTGTCTCTGATTTTTAATTCTCTGTATAAAGCTGAATGCACAAGAACAACAGGAAATTTTTCAAAAAGATAAATCAAGAATGAAATAATGACACAAGTAGTAGTACTAGTCTTGCTTTAGCATTATAACGAGTAGTCATTATTGAAGACCCAGAAGTACTGAGTGCCAAAAATATAGGAGTATAGTGCTTTCACAAGTGGAAGCGAAAAATGCGGATACAATATGGAAGGGATGATTTCAGTATACCTTTTGATTTTGCTGAAGAAAAATTTGCTTTTATCTGTCTTATATTTGTCCTCCACTCTCTTTTTATCTTAAGAGGAGGGGCTTACAGTGTGTCACTCACTCCCAAGCAAGAAATAGGCAGACCAAAGACCAGAAAACTAACTCTTATCTAGTGTCTCTCTCACTACTACTCTTGGGAATAGAAATTTGAAGAGATGACAATATGAATAAGGCTTTCTATCTCTCTATGTTTTTGGTATAACGAGGCAAATATAATGGCCACTATTCTTCCCTTTGTGGGGTTTTAAATACGAGGTCATGTGGTTTATTGGGGATCTGCAATATCTAATCTAATATAAGTCCCTCTTCCTTCCCTGTTTTTTTGAATCATGACGTACGTTCTTTATTCCCTCCTCTTTTTTGATTCTCTTTCTCTAACCATGGTTAAACACTCTCTACCCCTACCTGGTTTGTGACCCTCCTTTTCAAGTTTTATTAAATGATATATTAATGGGGCAGAAAGTAGAAAAGAATCTTTCACTGAGAGGGGAAGCTGGAATTTTTATTTTATAAGTTCTGAATTTTTGGAACCATAACTTCAATTTGCTGATAAGTAGGTTCTAACTTTAATATATGTACATATTTAATGGATTTGTTAGTACAAATACACTATTTAAGTTATTGGATTTGGTCGAACACATATATAGGTTTCTAGTCCCCTGCCACCACCTCAATTTTGAAAGGTATGGAGCTCATCAAGTGAACTGAGTTTCAACCCATATATAATAACCCATATATAATAAGTGCATAGTAATTTTTATTTTGGTTTTTTTCACCGGTGTTCGGTATTCCCGTTAGGGTCACGATTAATTTGGACCCGAGTCGCGTGAGGCTTATTTAAGGAGAAAATATTTCCTAACAAAATTTTTTAATACCCAAGCCCCGAATGTTCTAAACATCTAATTCAAAGTGGAGCGATTTTATCCATCCCACCATAACCCTTATTAGTGGTAGATAGTTATTTTAGGATAATTACTTACTCGAGATGAGTAGCGGGAATTTCGTCTATGATTTGTAATATATAATTTTTTAGGTTACTATGTGACACATACTATAAAAAGTTACCTATTATATTGTAGCTTGTCATTTTTATCTAATGAGGTAAAAAGTATCTACACTATCAATTTACAAATTTAAACCCTTTATAGCTCATTTATTGTTCTACTCTGAGTTTTCTTTTCTTTGAATAGTAATCCAAACCTTAAATAGACAAAGGATGATATTCGTCTACTTGGCGTGGTTTTCGAGTACTAAGCGGAACAGTGACGTGCTATAAAATTGCCAGTATAGCAAGTCCGCACTGTTCTTGTCAGGATATTCAACAAAATAAAATAAAATTTTTATCCCTGAGATTTAAAATTGAATGGCTACACTTCCTGAAAATATTTACCAATATATCTTCCAAAAAGTTACATAAACAGAAAAAAGAGAACGGCCTACTTATCTCCCTTGGTATTTAATGTGATACATATTCTATACTGGTGAATTCTCGCGAAACGTTTCGCGGGTATCTTAATAAATTTAAAAATAATTTTTCATAAATTACGTTGAGATAAATGAGGTAATTTTTTTTGTTTAAACCCGAACTTTTTTCCTTGTTAACAAATTTATATAATTATAAGATGCAACGCCATTGAAAACAATCAGAAAGAAAGGTATACAAATAATGATCTTTTTGGGTTGGTTGTGCCAAGTCCAGAAGGAAAATACAACTTCATAAAAGATGAGATAAAATAGTTGAAAGCGGTAACCCTCTTATATTTCTGAAATTTAAGTAGTATTCTCTTTAATTACACACAAATAAATGATGTTAAGCTTACAACTTCATAAAAGATGAGATAAAATAGTTGAAAGCGGTAACCCTCTTATATTTCTGAAATCTAAGTAGTATTCTCTTTAATTACACACAAATAAATGATGTTAAGCTTAATATTGATCTCAATTATATGTAATTAAAATTAGAATATTGGAGCACCTAAATGACTATGCTACCACACATAATTCTATATGATACAATATAGCTATTGTAAAAAAATGACTTTCTTTTTAGCTGAACTTCTAAACTTGCAGAGATGAATAATGCATGGAACACATTAAAAGTTGAGGAACTTGATCTTCTTTCTTCATGTTTGTCAATTGCCATGTAGATCCAGTTTCAAATATTTTGTAGTTGTTGTTATGCAATTCTGCGTTCACCTCTTCTCATATAGAATTAAATATGAATGAACTGCAAGAAGACAAAGAGTTAGAAAACATGTAAATTTTATCTTTTTTCACTTGGATTTTGAAAGTTATTGTGTGTAAACACCTTAAATAGGGAAAGAGGACCTTCTGATCATTCATATTCCTAAACGTCTTCCTCATTTAGCATTTTTTAAACATAGCGCAATTAATCATAATTAAGAGAGTTAAGAAGTGACTTTAACATACACATATATGAATGGGGGAAATAGAAAAACGCCAAAAAAATGAAGGAAAAAAATAATTCTTCTTGGCCAGAGAGGGAAAAAGATCTATTACAATAGCTATTTTTCGCAAATATTGAAAAAAGAAAGTTCATAAATCAGTAATATTATAGCAATTTCTAAATAAGCTAAAGAGTATTATAAAGAGCATGAAGGAGAACAAAAACAGCAACCTACCTTGTATCAAATGTCATGTTCAATGAAGTAGCGAAGACTTGGCGCAAGAGACAAGCGTAATTTTTTTTTTTTTTTTTTTTTTTTTTTTTTTTTTTTTTGTGTGTGGAGCACCTAAATTGAGAATTTTGAAGGTAAAAGTGTAAAATCTAAGGAAAACGAAAAATCAAAATCCTGATCAATAAATGTGCCATATCATCTTCTCAAAAACATCACTTATTTCTTATAAAAAATAGTTAGGACGTTCATGCCAACAATAAGATAAATAGAAAATATGGGGAAAAAACTGAAAAAAAAGATGAAAAAGATAATTGTATTTTTTAGCCAAAGAAAAGTGTCATGTCACTCTCTTTTGCCTAGCTTTATAATATATATGGATATAGATGGTAGTAGATTTTGCTAGGAATTTTTAGCTTGTCAATCAAAATTATCTAGCAACAAAGTCTATGTATTTTAATTTTCATATATTAAGGAGTATAAATATAAAAATTCTAGACTAAACTAAAAGGTATGATGACCATTCTTAACAACTTTGTGTCACGAATAAACTGAAAAAGAAGATCAACAATAGAAGTTCTATAACATAATAATTTAAAAGGGTGAAAAAAATTAAACATTCTAAAAGATATTCGTATAATAAAAGTACCAAGACACTCACTCACTTGCTAAAATAAATCACTTCCTTCTCCATCAACATTTTTTTCATTTTGTGCTTTTGATCTCCTCATCCATTCTACAATATTCTCCATTTATTGGAATGCTAATACCATGTTGGTTTGATTAAAAAAAAAAGAAGATAAATAGAATCCTTGGCCATAGAGAGGTGTCACGTAGAATTGTCTATTCCTAGCTTTGTATTATATATAGATATAAATATAGATATAGATTTTCATATATTAGAAAGTATAAATATAAAAATTCTAGACTAAACTAAAAGGTATGATGACCCTTCTCAACAATTTTGTGCCACGAACAAACTGAAAAGAAGATCAACAATAGAGGTTCTAAAACATAATAATTTAAAGGGTGAAAAAAATTAAACATTATAAAAGATATTCATATAACAAAAGTACCAAGACACTCACTCACTTGCTAAAATAAATATTTGAGTACCCGACATGGGAACAGTTCCTTCTCCATCAAAATTTTCTTCATTTTGTGCTTTTGATCTCTCTTCAGTTTTACAATTTCGTGCTTTTGATCTCCTCATCCATTCTACAACGAACAAACTGAAAAAGAAGATCAACAATAAAAGTTCTATAACATAATAATTTAAAGGGTGAAAAAAATTAAGCATTATAAAAGATATTCATATAATAAAAGTACCAAGACACTCACTCACTTATTAAAATAAATATTTGAGTACCTGACTTGGGAACAATTCCTTCTCCATCAACATTTTCTTCATTTTGTGCTTTTGATCTCTCTTCAGTTCTACAATTTTGTGCTTTTGATCTCGTCATCCATTCTACAACGAACAAACTGAAAAAGAAGATCAACAATAGAAGTCCTATAACATAATAATTTCTAAAAGACATTCATATGTAAAAGTACCAAGACACTCACTCACTTGCTAAAGTAAATAATTAAGTACTTGACATGAGAATAGTTCCTTTTCCATCAATTTTCTTCATTTTGTGCTTTTGATCTCCTCCTTAGTTCTACAATTTTGTGCTTTTGATCTCCTTATCTATTCTACAATACTCTCCATTTATTGGAATGAAAATACAATGTTGGTGTGATTTTAATTAGGTGTCATAACTTGTACATTAAATTAGGAATTATAAAATTAATTACTAATACTAATTAAGAGTAGAAGTTATTGCATGGGTGAAAATCGCGCCTAACACGTGGACCAACATGTAGTTGACACGTGTTAGTTAAATACAATGACGTA
Source organism: Lycium ferocissimum (assembly GCF_029784015.1). Classification (NCBI taxonomy): domain Eukaryota; kingdom Viridiplantae; phylum Streptophyta; class Magnoliopsida; order Solanales; family Solanaceae; genus Lycium; species Lycium ferocissimum. Next base: position 27,095,901 of record NC_081346.1, read on the forward strand.
GAAAGATCTGATGGTAATGCCGAGCACAACATTTATGAAGATGTAGCTGACACCGACGACATGGTCAACGAAGAGAATATCAATTGGAACAACATACGAGACCCTCTTGATTACGCATTAAATAGAGTTAATGCAGTAACGGCGAAACGGTTTCTGACAGCCAGAATCAAGGAATTAAATAACAATCATTAATTCAGCAATTAATGTTGGCCGTTACATACACACAACGGGAAAGGCACCAGATAGGACCAGATACCTATAAATAGTACTTTCACTTGTATATCTAGGCATCAAATACTTACTGAAAGAAAATACATTATTATTGATTATTTTCTGCTTATTATTATTGTTCGGATTCTCTTATCATCAAGCTTTTATTCATTCTTGGCAAAGGAGAAATCAATTACTGCTATTCATCACAGTTGGCATAAGTTTACTTTTTCCCTTTGTTTACTTATTCTTTATCAACCTTTAATAACCCGCTTGTGTTAATTCAACCATTTTTATCAAATTACTACCAACTGTAGTTAACCTTATTTAACTTTTAATACGAATTTAACTATTTGGGCAAAGTACGATTTTTGACCTCTGTGGGAATTCTACAGTTGGCCTTGTAGTTTGATCTCTGTTTATGCATTTTAGAAATGACAGGATCTACACCTATACCCATTGACGAAAAAAGGAACGTCAGTGATGAAGGATTGGTTGACGCAACTAACGAAACAACAGGAGACATATCAATGGTGGATCCAAATCAAGCTTCAATCTCGAGAAGTGATTTATGAGAATTCTTGAAAGGAGAGATGGCGGAGGTGATGAAACAAATGATGGTTGAAATACGACAAAATCCCTCAAGACCACCTCCACTAAACGGGATTCCTGGTTCAAGTCGGTCAATGCCCCTTGAGCAAAGAAACTTAAACGTCGAGCCAACCAATGCCGATGATCTCGGTGTAGCAGCAGAGGCAACGCGTCATGGAGATGCTGATATCAATCCAATCATACCCGTACCAATATTGCAGCGGTTCGAGAAGCATATGAAAAAAAAAATTCAAAGAACACGAGGAGAGAATCAATAGAATGCCTGGGGCACCTCCCACTATAAAGAAAAAAAGATGATAGTGACTACATATATCATCCATGGAAAGATTCTGCAGATTTGGAACACGTTCCAGAAAGTTTCAAGTTACCAAAAATAAAAAAAATATGACGGAACTACAGACCCTCAGGATCACATCACGGCCTATACATCCGTTATTAGGGCCTGTGATCTTGGGCCAAAGATGACTCGGTCTATTATGATCAAATGATTTGGTCAAGTGTTGACGGGAGGACCATTAGATTGGTATGCAACCTTACCCCCAAATTTGCTCGAATCCTTTGCGGATTTAGTGGATGAATTCAAAAAGGCACACACTGGAGCAAGGAAAGCAGAGAAAAGAACGGAAGATATATTTAACATCAAAAAACGGAGAGATGAAACTCTACAAGAGTTCATTCATCGTTTCCAGAAACACCGCAACACATTGCCGCAAATCGAAGATAAATGGGTCGGGATTGCATTCCGACATGCATTACATCCCAAGGGAACTCCGATAACAAAGGATCAAGCCAAACAGTTAGCGGAGTATCTGGCGAAGACATGGGATGATATATATTATCAATATTGTTCGAAAATTCAGATAGAGCAGGATATCATCAATCCAATCATGAGAAAGTCATCGCCATCAAATAAGGATACATCAAGTAG
>NC_081346.1:27097750-27258236 GCF_029784015.1 Lycium ferocissimum
CACCTATTTATACTTGGAAGCCAAAAAGGCTACAGTCATTCGGCTCGACGAAATGGTCGACGACCACGATACGTCGACGCTCCGTCGACTCTCGCGCCCGTACGCATGGCCGCGGATCCCGTCGGGATGATGACCGGTGTCCCAGATTTTTCCGATTCCGGCTCGATCGCGTCGATTCGATTCGTTCAACTTCTAACTCTATAAATTGCCAGGAATATCTGCTGGTACCCTCGTACACGAGGTAAGACATTTTCTACCTCCAAACTCGGGCTCGGGCTCGGGTTTCTATTCCAAGGGCATACCCGACTAGGAAACCATAGGTTTTGCCACTACGAACTCGAGGGGTGTAACAATAGTGCTAATCTCGTTGGGCAACAATACATTTATATCATCGTCAATAACAATGCCCATATCCATATACACAAGCCGACGAGGCTATCAAAATGATATACAAATTATGAGTAAGCCATGTGGCTCACCTAGATGTGAATGAAAATGTGGCGATAAGAGCAAGGGCAAGAAGCACCGGTGCCCGCGCAACCCGGCTCGGCCGTGACAATCGAAGCCTCCCGCCCCCTACCCCAACCCCAAACTCATTAACATATACTACCAAAATGGAATTCAATTGAAGCTGCTACCATGCATAAGGAAATAACCATCATGTCCATTGGACATTTTCCAGTTTCAATTTTGGTGAAGACTCCAAAGAGTGAATTTACGCATTAAATTTGAGTTATCTATAAAGACTATTTGGACAATTTTTTCCAGTTTCAGATGAAGACAAATCCGAAAGATGGAATAAGCATTTAACATATCCGCATAACTACAGCCAACCAACAATACATTTAAAAAAAAAAAAAACTATTAATGAAATGAGTACAATAAGCTCCAACTGCGCTACCAGGTGTCAGTATAATGAAAGAGCTGACATTATTAAATGGAGTAATATTCAGGTAAACACTTTGGTCTAGCACCTCTACGGCTCTACCTCTCAACATAAAATCCCAACCCCCTCTCACCTTTCAACGAAATCAAAGAGAGATTCAAAATTTAAAATTTATTTTACTTATTAAGTTTTTGTTTATATATATTAAGTGAATTTCTTAATAAAAGTATATAATTTTGATTAAAATTATTGAATTATGTCAAATTTATAACGTCAACTGTAAATTTGTCATTGCTGGAAATAATCTCATATGTCTATTTACAATTTGAATAAAAGAAAATATGCCTACAAAGATAAAAAGCATACTCCCCCCATTCCATAGTAACTAAATTTTTGAGACTTTTTCCTTAAACCAAAATAAGTGAATTTTTCAAGTTCAAGAGCTTATCAATTACTCGATGTGTTCATTTTTACTTATCCTGTATTGACTTGGCACGCTCCTTAAGAAACCATAAATAGAATTACAATTTTATTATAACACCCCTCATTACTACGAAGTCATTTACTAATTGAAATCAATCAAACATACTTTAAAGTAGTGCACCCACTAAACAACATTGAAGTACTTTCCAACCCAATTATTAATTGTAAGGATAAACTAGGTATGAAATGGTAGATTATCTCCTGGTTTTCCAAACCGGACAAGTAAAAATGAAAATCTATTTTTAAAAGATAAAAGACAAGATAAAAGACGAATGGAGTAAATGTTTCCAAAGCTATCCGTCTTTTTAACGGATTTTCCAAATCTCAACACTCAGTGTTTAAACCTTTAAGAAAAGTTTGGGGAAAGATAAAGAATAATTTAGTCAAATGACTCTTTAATTAATGTCATAATTAAATTTCTTAATGGGTGTGCCACACCTTATAAATTCAATTATTTTGGAATGAAGGAAATACTAACTAAAATGGAGTAACATTTATAATGAACTACTACAAAATTAAATCTCCCCTACCCTTCTCTTGGGGTGTCGGTACATTTTACCGGGACGGGATTTATACTTTAAAATTTAGCATGGTTAGTCAAAGAGTGGGATACATCATCTATGGGGTTGCAACCCTGTCAGTCAACAGACACCCAGTGAACGTTAGAGCACTGATTCCTCATTAAACAATTAATTAGCCAAATTTTGGATAAAGACGTTGGAGATTTGATAAACCATAAACAAATGTGCACTAAGCGTCTAATTAAATGCAAAATGCAGAAGTGGCAGTGGATGACAATTGACACCTCATTGAATTTGAGGCACATGACACATAACTATGGTTAATAGTAGGAGTAATAAGAATTGACAACAATATACTGGTTCAATCAGATACCCAAGGCAATGGATTGGTTGTGCCTTTACTCAAATTTAATCAAAGTTGGGGATTTGTGTAGAGAAAAGGACTATTATCCACAAGAAAAGTGTTATCAATACGTTTTCATGCCTATATCTATGGCTTTAGGGTGAATTTATTAACGTTGTTGGAATAGTATTGGAGAAACAATTGCAGTTGTAAATTTCAGTAATGATGTTGATACATTTGCAGTGCACAGGCACTACTGCTAGGGAGGCAAAATAACGTGAGTTGCGGGAGATTGGCAGCCACCATAATCGGCAACTAGAGAAGGACGATGTTGAAGTGTCTCCAGTTTGCAGATAAAGCATTAACTATTTCTAGTGATACTGCTATACGAAAACATTGATTTGTTACATCCTTATTAATGTGATTGATAGATGAATTTGAATTTTGAAGGACTGTCATTGAAATATTATTCTACCTGCTAAACAAACCCAAGCGGTGAAGACATATAGTTGTCTAAATTATCATCGTCTCACTTAATTATAACAACATACCTGCAGCATTCCACAAGTCGGCGCCCTGGAAAGGCACTTGCACGATTATCCTTATTCGGGCGTGGTCTTTAATTTTTGTCCCTCAAATTACTGATCTTTAATTTTTACCCTTTGCATAAAACTCCTGGGTTCAAGGTTCAAACCCCCGCTCAGTCAAAATTTTTAAAAGAATTCACAAGGTAGAGTTATCAGGCCGAGTTTCAAACTTTACCTTAAGGCAGTATTGCAGTCAAACTCTACTTAAGGTAGAGTTTTGCCTTTACGCAAAAGGCAAATTTTTTTTTCTTTACACTCAGCTGGAATTTTTAAAAACTCTGTCTTGAGGCCTAACTTTTGCCAAAATAGGCCTAATTTTGCCACAAAACTTTGCCTTGCGATTTTTTTTTTTTTTGACTGAGCCGGGATTCGAACCCCAAATCTCGGGTATTAGATGAAGGGCAAAAATTAAAGGCCAGTGCCTTTGAAGGACAATCCGCGCAAAAAAATAATCTGGGGAGGATAGGATGTACGCAGACCTTACCCCCTACCTATTAACACAACTAATTGAAGTAGTAAGACTGTCTTAGGAAAAAGCACTCCTAATAAATGTTTCTTTTTTAACGACGTCAAACACATAGGAACAAAAAATGATATGAAATGGAGGTAATACTCTTGACAAGCAGTATACGTAATGATGTTTGTTCCAAGCAGCCTTCTCCTGCCCTGCTAGTAAGAAATCCTAGTAGCTACCTGATATGAGACTACCTTGTTGACCAAGATCCACAAATATCAGAAAAAGCGAATTCTCTCGCGTTTCATCTTCCCTCCAAGTATATGCCTTGAACATCTAGCAATCACTAGATCCTACCCAAAGTGTTTATATTCAGGTCGTAACAGAATGATAACAAGTAGTTCTAACTTCTAAGAAATGAACCCTAGTGTGTACCAACACAGCCTCACTGGCATGTTACGGACTTCTTTAGAGCTTTTGTTTTCTGGAAAAGAATTACTTTGTTCTTCAAAACTAACATGGTTTGCTTTAGCAAAATTAAATCTCGCAAGAAACTTGAAAACACGTCTTTCAGAAGCAAATCCAAACACTCACCAAAAACAAAAAATGATTCCCTTCAGTCCAAACATGTAACGTTTTGTTAATGAATATGCTCAGCTGCCACGCTAACTAATTTATCGAATCCGCGACTTAAGTAATACAAAAAAAGAAAAGTTGAACCAAAGTAGTACAGAAAAAAAAAAAACACATAAATAGGATTCACGCACGAATTTCGTGCGTGAGGGAAACCAAACCGCAAAAAATAACGACTTGCCTTCACGCACTAAATTAGTGCGTGAATGAGCAAACCAAAAGTCACCCCTTTTCACCTTTTCAGCCAATGACATTTGTTGTCATTAGGCTGCCCACTTGTCTTCTCCTCTTCTTCTTAAGTTTTCATTTCTGCACCGCATCGCATGGAGTCGAATCAAAATACCCCCAAAAAATCACTTTGAACCAAAATATCCCAATAAAAAAAAAAAAGTTACAAAACTATTTTTAGCATAAAAAAATATTGCGTTTTAGAAACAGTACCAAAAAGCAAAAAAAAATTGGCCAAACTTTATTTTTTACAACACTTAGTGTTTTTTCCATACTTTGACTAACGATTAGTCGTGTGTCAAGACTCGAAACGTCAATATTTTATATAGAACACGATATTTTTTTTCTAAACAATAATGTAGGCCCAATACATCAAGGATACGTAGACGTTCGGATAGTCATTTTAGAGGTTGAAAAGGTACCAGAAGTAAGTTTTATTTAAAAACTTTAGGGTGTATTATTTTTTAAGATTTTGATTTAAGCGTGTTATTTTTTAATCAAGACATAACTTTATTTTGAATATAAATATAATTCTAAAAAATATAGGAGAAAAACTAGTTGTAAAGTCGTCAAACTTTAGATGGTCATAACTTACGAGAAAATTTTTTTGCTTCTATAACGCAAAAAAATACGCGCTAAAGCGCTTAACGGCTCCAATTTTTTTTTGCTTTTTGATTTCGTTTCAACCCCTAAAATGACTATCCGAACGTCTACGTATCCTTGATGTATTGGGCCTACATTATTGTTCGCAGAAAAAAATATCAGGTTCTATATAAAATATTGACGTTTTGGAGTCTTGACACACTACTAATCGTTGGTCAAAGTATGGAAAAAAACACTAAGTGTTGTAAAAAATAAAGTTTGGCCAATTTTTTTTGCTTTTTGGTATTGTTTCTACAACGCAATATTTTACTGCGCTAAAGGTAATTTTGTAACTTTTTTTTTATTGGGATATTTTAGTTCAAAGTGATTTTTTTGGGGGTATTTTAATTCCGGACTCCGTGCGATGCAAAGGTAAATGAGAACTTAAGAAGAAGAGGAGAAGACAAGTGGCAGTAATGACAACAAATGTCATTGGCTGAAAAAAGGTGAAAAGGGGTGACTTTTGGTTTCTTTTATTCACGCACTTGTTAATTTAGTGCGTGAAAGGCCAAATTGTTATTTTTTGCTTTGATGTTTTCTTTCACGCACGAAATTCGTGCGTGAATCCTATTTATGTGCTTTTTTTTTTTTTTCTGTACTACTTTGGTTCAACTTTTTTTTTTTTGTATTACTTAAGTCGCGGATTCCTAATTTATCGGACCACATGAATTCAGTAGTTTAGGTACTTATTATTATTTTATTTTCTTGTACCAGTAGTTTAGGTACTTATGTCATCATGTAAATGCACAAACCAACCCAAACCAACCCAACTAAGGAAAACTTTAGTGTCACATCTGACTGACATCTGACTGGGATCACTAAATTACTAGACTGCAAAAACTGACTGAAACGTCATTAAGCATTTGCATTGCAGTCCCCACTCTACCTATGAGTCATAACTAAGGCAAACCACTTGCGCATCAGAAAACAGTGGGCTTGACTATCAGTTAATCAGAAAAAGTAATCAGTTTACTCATGTTATGAGCTTCCAAAAATAGCCTACTGATAGCCAAGATTCTTATTTAGCAATTATCTTGGAGATGCAACTCTTTACTAGGGTTCACTTACAGTCAGGTTACTGACTCAAAAGATAAAGCTTGCTTACAAAATCGTTTCCACAATGCCTGCATTTTGGATGGAATACCAAACTAGGAATTCAATAACGAGCGTAGACAAATAGTAACTAAATTGACGACATTTTGCCTTGCAAGCTGCAGAAAATAAACCAAAATAATGCAATGTACGTACACGTGACCACTATAATAAATTGGAAATGGACAACAGCAGGAGAGGGTAGCAACAGAGCCTAGTCATGCAACGATATTCTTAAACAAGAACAACAGTATAGTGTAATATAATAGTACCTCGTTTACCTAAAAAGAAAAAAGAATTGATACTTCAAAATCAACAGAAAACAAGGAGAAGAGATTTGTTGTGCCTTGAGCAAAAGCATGACTGTTTTCACTCGAATATATACATTACATCTATTGTAGCAAAAGCATGACTACTAACAGCATATTATAGAGTCTTTACCAGCACTCCTATTTGACACCATATATTACAGCCTCTGTTGGCACAAATAGAGCAGTTCTTGCAGTTAGTTTGATTTATGGTCACATGATATTTCCAAGTATAAATGTATCTGTAGACGGGGGCGAATCTACAGCCCAGTGAGGGTGTTCGCTCAGCAAAAAATTACAGTGTATATATAAGGTAGATTTTTTATGTTTATGTACATATATATACTTTTGAATACCCTGAACAAATGTAAAAGGTTAGCTCAAATTGTTCAGGGTGTTCAATATTGTCTCTAGAGTCCTAGGTTCGATTCCCAAAAACAATATTATTATTATATTTAGCTTCAGTTATTTTTTTCGAACCCCCTGAGTAAAATTCCTGGATCGCCCACTGTCTGTAGATAATGAGCTACTAACAAGAGTCACATCTAAAAGGTTATCTTATTGATCTCGGGAACCATATTTAACAAGGAAGGCGTTCTGTACCACTGAGAAGTAGATGAGTTGATATGTTCATGAAACAAAGCTCGACTCAACCAGTTTATTCCTTCAACAAACCGAACTCGAAATCACAATGTAGCTTTTAAGCTAGTACAATCAGGGAAGCTCGACTGGGCCCATTTAGTCACGACATGGCCTCCCATCTTTTTTTCCTGCAAATATAAAAAATGTCACTTACTCTCTAACAAAGGTTTCCAATTTCCAACCCTTAAGGACCTTTTTTTTTCTCCAAAACTAAAGCACTTAAATTCTGGAATCAAGTAATTTGGTTTTGAAAACAAAAGCAGGTTATGATAGTTTCTGGAAACCAAAACATTGATTTCCTGAGACAAATGAAAATAGCAAAGCATGTTTTCTCAAGAAAATCAATCAGTACTACTGCTTGTGACGATAGGAAATTCCAATTTGGTCCTCTTTTACTGGAGTTTCCCTTTAATTTTCCTTGACTGATTCTTTTTCTACTATTCAAAAGTATGTTTCATCTCCAAATAAAAGCCTTCGAGTCGGTTTTGCTCTTTAATTTTAAAGTTCCAAACTTTTTTTGAGGAATTTAGGGATCTTATCAGACAACTGTTGGAAAAAAAGCAATGTTTCAAAAAACCAAAGCACAAATTTTTGTTCTAAGGAAAACCCAACACCAAAACTATTCTGCAATCCAAACACCACCTAAAATATTTAATAGGACAATAATTAGTTGTAGTTGCATCATGTATTCAAGAGACTGGATTAAAAATGGAGCTCAGTATTAACTGGCTTTATACATGCACTCAAACTCGATCAACTTCATAGAAATTTTTTCTACCCGAGCTCGAATTCACTCTTGGCTCATGTAACAAATAGCCGAACTGAGTTTGTACCTCTAGAGCTCAGCTCATCTTGGCTCCATTTTCAGCTCTAATGTCTTACGACTTTACTTGGCCAGAAGATGCAATTATACATTACATCTATGAGATCGAGGACAACGTGTAGTAATCGTTCGAATTAATAAAAAAGAAAAAGGAGGAGATAAAAGTGAAGAGCACCATTGTTAAAATAAAGTGACAATAATCCACAATACATTACCACTTCTATGCTTTCTCATACCATACAGGTGCATATGCCCTAATAATAGAACTTATTAGTACTACAAATATCCGTGCAAGATATGTTTTGACCTAGATGTTTGCAATTATCAGACATATTTTACCATAATGCACTCAGGTTGTCATGTCAAAAAGTTCAAAAAATGCCTTGTTTGCATACCTGCACCAATGTCTTTGCTCTATGATTATCAGATTATAATGACATCTGCTTCTTCTTTTATCTAAGTACACTTCAAATGGTGTTCTGTGGTGTAAGCTGCCTAACAATAATTGAGTACATCAAAAGCAGGAAATATCAGTGACTAAGAGCTGTATGCAGCAGTTAACCCCCTTTCAAACCCAAAAAATGCCTTGTTTGCATACCCGCACCAATGTCTTTGCTCTATGATTATCAGATTAAAATAACATCTGCTTCTTCTTTTATCTAAGTACACTTCTTCTGTGGTGTAAGCTGCCTAACAATAATTGAGTACATCAAAAGCATGAAATATCAGTGACTAAGAGCTGTATGCAGCAGTTAACCCCCTTTCAAACCCAATTCGAAGGACATTTATCACCGATATCATGATTGATGCTACTCTAGTAATCTAGGTGGGAAGTCGAGTTCTGTCCACATCTACACTAACCAAACAAAGTCATCCCCAAAATGAGAACTTACAAAATTCTTCAAATCATTAATCTCCTCTTCCACTCCCACCCGATTGTCGCAACTTACTATTCTAATCTTCTCTTTCTCTTTCTCTTTCTTATCCCGGAAGTTGGACTTCCAAAATGGCTGAACTAGGTCGACAAGGAAACTAAAAAAGTTATATAACAAAAGGGATTTGATAATGTTATAACACAAAGCATTAGTCATAAGATGTTAACAAATATTTCAGATGTCAATGTGTATCATCATTTTACAAACAGAGGAATTAAAGATACTTTAATTCAAAGCTTGGACTAGACATTGTACCAATTAAGGTCAGCAAATGTACCTTTTTTATCGAAGCTTAACTGTGATCAACTTCTACCATCCACATCAAACCCAGCCCCCGTCCAACCAGGTGGTGCTGAACCTCTACTTTTAGGCACTATGCCAATTCCCTTGCCTCTTCCTTGGGCATTAATTTTCTTCTTCCCTCTTGCTTCAGGTTGTAGGTTTTGTCCATTTTCTGCTGCAGCATTTCTAGCATTTCCTTCTTTCAATGTAGTTTCAGATGATCCATTTGATGATTCTTGTGTACCTCGAACTGAAGAAACATCACGAGTCATACTGCTCGGTGCAGGTCCCACGGGATTCAGATCCTAAGAACATTTTGTGCCATCAGTTTTATGCAGCTTTGGTTAGGAAACATTAGTAAACAGATAACGCGACCAGCATCATATCGTCTCAGATTCTTTTTTTGATGACATATCATCTCAGATTCTCAGTGCCATTTTTAGTCTTGTAGCTTCAAACAAGATTATGGAAGGAGCAAAAAAAAAAAAAGCTAAAGGCACTCTGCTAGTGTTATCTTGAAGGATAAAGGTTCCAATCAAACATTTGGGATCATTTCAGCTTCCAGTTTTGGCTACGTCGTTGTAGACTTGTGGTGTGTTATCTGGCCTGCATTGTGCTCATTCTCCCCTCAACATTGTCATCCCTCTCGCAAGGGAGGCCTTGTGAAGGTTACTCACACTTCACATAATTTAAGTATCAAACATAGTCCCACATCTGCAAAGACGGGGATATTAGAGCTTTCTGATAAAATGGCTTAAAGCATTGGCCAAATTGGGGCGTTCTGGGGACCTTTTTTTTTTTTGGCACAAGCTCATCCAGTTTTATAGTACATCCAATTTGGCCAACTTGGGAACTCTGTCCTTCAAGCCCAAATAAGTTGGACTTGGTTCAATCTTCAGTGCTGCCAAATAGCTTTCTTCAGGTTTAAATATAAAACTGCTTTCACAGAGTAACCACCTATGACAAGGTTCATTAAGCAACAAAGAAGTAGCAGTAGGTTTAACAAAAACCTATAAGAATCAAATCATAATTCTCCACATTCACTTGAAAAATACATCAGTATTCATAAGCAACGAGAAAATCAAGTAAAAGAATATGGTTCCAGCCTGAAATTTACTTGAGTTCTACATGTTCAATCTGAGATTACCATATTGATTAAACACAGAAGCAAGTTACAATTGTTCCAAGAACTCCTTCTTGCACCATTTTCTTGTGGGCAGTCATATATTGAATCAGCAGGTTGGTTGCCACATGTACTACTTCTTGTTGCTTGTTGTGGACTCTAGAGTTAGTCGAAGACTTAAGTTACTAAGAGGATAGTAGAAGGTCAAGAACATCATCAGCTCCTAAACTCACACACGTCCAAAAGGAGACAAAATGCAACAGCGTAAAAAAAGTGACATCACATTGCTAATAGATCTGGTAGCCATCTAGAAAACAAGCAGAACACATACAAAGCTAGTGAACTCCTCCTAGAGATTCCAAAAAAAAAAGTAATTCATACCAAGGTAGGGGACGTGGATGCTCTGCTCGGATTTAAAGCTTCCAGCTTCCTTTTCAGTTCTTCCAATCTAGCGAGCTGACTGTTACTACTTTCACGAACCTATTAAAGGTAATGACACTTGAAATGATTCACACAATCTAACATCGTAAATGAAACCAAGGAAATATACAAAAGCAAAGTACCAGATTATTCAAGTCCTCACAAAGCTTTTGCTTGAAATCCTCCTCGTCTTTAACAGCTTTTGATGCTTCTTCCCATGCCTAGATATATTATCAGATAAGAAGAAGCAAATCACATACCATATTTAAAAATTGCTTACAGTTTTCTTTAAGTGAAAAATAAAATGCTCTTCTTTCATATCTCCCTTTAATGTTTTTTCCTTTTTTGACTGGTGAAAATCACATTCAGAGGAGAGGTTGCTACTATGGAAGCAGAACCATTACAAGAGATATGATAACAAACAAATTTTCGTTAGACTTGCTGTAAGAGAAAATGCAAGAAACTGAGAGAAGGATAAGGCCTTCTCTAGGTAACTGATAAGACAGGAAAGTACAGGATATAAAGTAATAAAATGGACCTGAGAAGAGATTTCAGTCGTTATCCTATATGTGATCATCTTGGGAATGAGTAACTAGCTATTTCGAGAAGCTACTATCATCTATTGCTCACAGTACAGATTTGCATTCTAGTTTATTCCTTGGCAAACCCCTCGTGTAGTTCAAGGAACGAACCACGATTGGAGAAGTAATAAAACGAAACAACATAATATAGCCGTTGCCTCCCTGTCCTTGTAAATGGACCATAACTTTCTATATGCAAAACCAACAAAAAGTGGCATTTGATCCTAAAGTTATTCAACATAATCGGAAAAACCATAGTCAAGGGGTGATCTACGATGGATGGCAGGATTCTGTAGGTGGTTAAGTGGTCACTGAGGTTCTGCAAAGCGCTTTCTATTGAGTAGACAGGGGATGACAAGATATGGAGGGAGTTTTGGCGAGTGCTAAGTACGCGGTCACCCTCAAAGTGGAATAGGACAAAGCTATAGAATCTCTGGTCATAACCATGGCATTTATTTGGATATATTTTTTATTCTTGCAATGAGTTATAAGATGAGACCAAACGGAGCGCCATGGTCAATGAGGATTCATATAGCCAACCCCAACTTGCTTGCCATTAAGGCATAGATGTTGTAGTATTCTTTCAACGAGTTAGTAATTGGTCAGCAATTGACAGTGATGGTGAGAGGTTTTTCCGAGATGTGCAATAAACAAGAGGAAAAGCAGATGGATGGTATCACTATTTGTCTTTTTCATTATTTTTACACTTTTGAAAACCACGAGCTCATCCCATGAGATTGGTATCGAGTACATGCAGAGATAATACATCAATACTACTTATGGTGGACGGCATCTGGCTGTGCTATAGACAAATTCTATAGTAAGAATTTCACTTACAAAAAATGCATCCAGAAGATGCAAAGGGTTACAGAAGGAAGCTTCTATCCAAAACTTAAGGTGTTGATGGTATCCAAAAGCTCAACTACATCATTTACAGCTTTGAGATTACATCGTAAAAATAGATTCATTAAGCATCTGGCCTTTAAGGAGGGAACCACTGTCGGTAAGGTTAGGCTGACCTCTTTCGGAGAAACAAAGATCTTGCAACGTTACCAAAAAAGAAACAAAGAAGTTTAGACGACAACCTGCTGAAATCCTGTAATTTTCTATTACTCCAATTGTAGGGTTTGAAGTATGAGAGTCAATCCATTCAGTATTTTGGTCTCAATTGGAACATTCATTCCGTTTAGAAAAATGTACACATCCAAAAACTACATAAAGTTAGTAAGAGTTGAACTAAAAACATGTAAAGCTGTTTGATTCCCCAGTAACAATAGTGTCATATAAAATGGAAGAGAGGACTAGTAGCTTTCCAAAGCTTAGTGCCTTTAACAATTTAACAAAAGATTTAAAAGCCCTCATTAGAGAATTGTTGTTTCGTTCACCTTCTGATTTCATGCTTTCACCATTCTAAAACAGCTTGTTGAACAACTAATTATCTTTCCTCTGTTGCATTGTTTACATCTATGGCAATATATAGAAGCCACTCTAATTAACCTCAACAGTCCTTCTCCTTTAGCACCCAAACCATCAAGCACATAGTCAGTATCAAAGAGCAACCTACCATGTTTTAAAGCCAACAACATGCATGAGCATGGCTATTGGCGAAATCATTACATTATAAAAGAAATGAAACCTTTGATGAAATCAATTTGGTTCGTAGTCAAAGGCCGTCTGTGCCTCTTACTGGCAATCTGTTTAGAAACTGTAGTTTTTTTTTTTTTTTTTCTTTTTCTGATAAAAGAAACTTTAGTTAGTATAGTACTTCAGCGGTTTAGCCTATTTTATAAGTTGTCATTTCGTTAAGCATTAGCAGAATGTGGAAGGAAGCACTCAAGACAAGTAGAAGTGTCAGGTTTTGCAAGTTATAGAAGAAAAGAGGAAAGTGGAGATAATTAGCATGTTAGAGCACCATCTTGCTCCTAGTGTGGGTTATCTCTCCTATGTGGTTTGCGAGCTATTGCACAGGAGCTGGGTTACCCTGTGCACACCAGAAGGGTAGCGGCTGCGGGTTCCCATGTCATCAAAAAAAAAAAAAAAAAAAAAAAAAGCACCATCTTGCTCCTTCCCCGACCTCTTAGGTAAACAAATAGAAGAAGCCAGCACTAATAAAGCTTTTAGAAACCAAAAGGCACTTTTGATTAAAATGCAAGCTTGAAAAGGAAAGGACTAAAATGCAAGTAACTTAATCATGCCAGGCATTCTTTTGCTTCTTCCCAGACTTATCACGAAAAGGAACACGAAAACTCTGCACTAGTAACACTTTGCGAAACCAAAAATCACTTTTCATACAATCCAACTCCAGGCATGTTTGGCAAAGCATCGAATATATGCTTATCTTGAAATGAGTTCTTCTCCAATGGAGTTGTGGAAGAGTAGTAATTTGTGTTTGGCTATCATTTAAGAAGCGCTTCTTTTAGTATTAGAGAAACAGATTGTGTTTGGTTAATATATCTAAAAGTGCTTTTGAGTGTCGAATATGAAAAGGAGAAGTAAAGATTCAATTAGTATTATTTAAATAGATAAATGATTATAAAACCAAAAGAACAGAAAGGGAAGAGACAAACCTTTCGTGCTTGTTCTTCCTTCAGCTTAGCAATACGGATTTTCTCTGTTGACATTTCTATTTTCTTTCTCATGTGTTCAAGTGCTGAAGGATACGGCAAGTTCATAAATCAGCTATACAATTATAAGATACTTATCCACAAATAAGTCGCATAGAGGGCACAGACCTGCTTTCTTAGGCCCAGCTGTAAGTTTCATCTCCATTGTGAGGTTTGCCAGTTCCTTCTCAACATCGCGGATCTTGGAGTAATTTTCATCAATATATCTGACAGGATATACCAGGGAAGAGCAAAATCAGTATGCATCGAAAACTTAGGGAGCATATCTGATGTGAAAAGAACTTCAATGCTGGTGATAAAATGATCATTACAAGCAAATATACGCTTCCAAGACTTCCACAGAATCTCAGGTCCCTATTTTATTGGTAAATACTTACCCGCACCGGGTGTTTACACCAAACTAATGCAACTTACCATAGTTAAGTGATTTAATGAAGTAAATATATACATTAATTAACCATGGTTAAGTGATAGTTGTATAACCATACACATGGCATACATCCATTGATTTGCTGTAAACACCCGGTGTGGGTAAGTTTTTACCCTATTCAGACATTCTGCTCTAAATCAAATACCGCTGACAACGTATTCACTTGATAGAAGGAACTAAGATCATGGATTAAAAACATGCAAAACATTCAAAACAGGGATTTCCCGGAATACATGAGCTTTCCTGTGCATGGAAACAATAATTTGCAGATCTCTCCAACCTATCATGATGTTCTCATTTGGGATAATGAAGGAAATGCTATTTCACAGTTTCCAATTTGTTGAAACTATATGCAATTGATTTTTAGTGTCATTCTTTTCTTAATGCTCCTTAATTAAAATTCTCTTTGAGAAAGAAGATTTTGGATCATGTTTGTACATAAGTTTATTAGCCATAGATGAGCTTTACACACTAGCCTGTTCCAATATAATTTTTCAATTTTTTTTTTTATATGTTTTCCTTTTCATATTTTGTGGTGTACATTAGAGCGATAAAGGACATGTATGATGGAGCTAAGACCGGGGTAAGAATGGTAGGAGGAGACTCGGAGCACTTCTCATTACGATGGGGTTGCGTCGGGGATCGGCTCTTGCTTGTTTCTATTTGCCTTGGTGCTGGATGAATTGACGCGACAAATACAAGGTGAGGTGCCTTGGTGTATGTTGTTCGCGGATGACATAGTCTTGATTGACGAGACTCGCGGCGGAGTTAACGCTGGGCGGAGGTCGAGAGGAGACGAGACGTTGGAGTCTAAAGGATTTAAATTTAGTAGGACCGAGACGAGAATACTTGGAGTGCGGGTTCGGTGGCGTCTTGCGTAGGTGACGAGGAAGTGAGGCTTGGTACCCAGGCCATTCAAAAGAAAGGAAGTTTCAAGTATCTTAGGTCTATTATACAAGGAGATGGGGATATCGATTATGATGTTTCACATCGTATTGGTGCGAGGGTGGATGAAATGGAGGCTCGGCTTGGAGTCTTTGTGTAACAAGAAAGTTCCACGACGCAAAGGCAAGTTCTACAAAGTGGTGGTTAGGCAGAGCTTTATTATACGGGGCGGAGTGTTGGCGATCAAAACTCTCGCGTTCGAGAAGATGAAAGTCGCGAAAATGCGAATGTTGCGATGGATGTGTGGGCACACTAGGAGGGATAGAATTAGGAATGAAGATATCCGGGACAAGGTAGGAGTGGCATCGGTGGAGAACAAGATGTGGGAAGCGAGGCTGAGATGGTTTGGGCATGTGAAGAGGAGAGACACAGATGCTCCAGTGCGGAGGTGTGAGAGGTTGGCTATGGACGGTTTCGGGAGAGGTAAAGGGAGGCCGAAGAGGTATTGGGGAGAGGTGATTAGATAGGACATGGCACGGTTTCGAACTGCAGGGACATGACCTTAGATAGGAGGTTGTGGAGGACTCGGATTAGGATAGAAGGCTAGGTTGCGTATCCTTTCATCCTAGTAGTTGTAGTTTTGCTCGTTCGTTTATTGCCGTTTGATTTACTTTTATATTTGTTGGGCCTTGTACTTTGATTATCTTATTTATCTATGGTAGCTAATGCTCCTTTCTTTCCAGGACTGATTACTATCATGACTTTCTTGCTTTTGTTATTTCTCGTTTCCATATTGTTTTTGATATGCTTGTCCTATCGACTTTTTGTCTTGTTTTCTCTCTTGAGCCAAGGGTCTTTCGGAAATTGGTAATTTCCCTACCTTTCAAGGTGGGGGGTAAGGTCTGCGTACGCTCTACCCTCCCCATACCCCACATTGTGGGATTCTGCTGGGCATGTTGTTGTTGTTGTTTTCCTTTTCATATTTTATCACCATAATCACTTTCAAATCTTGCTACAGAGGAAAACATGCTATGGAAGGAAGTCATTACCGCTAAATATGGTTTGGAGGGCAAGTGGATGACAAACATGGTTAATACTCCATATGGATGCACTGTGTGGAGGGCAATCAGGAATCACTGGCCAATAATGCTTGCAAGAATTAGATGTAAAGTTGGTAATGATTTAAAGGTATCCTTTTGGAATGATATATGGTTGGGCGACACAGCTCTAAAGGTGAAATTCCCTGTCTTGTTCATTCTTAGCCAAAAGCAACATGCTACTGTTGCTGAGATGTGGACTGGACAAGGGTGGGATCTGGATCTAAGAAGACACTTGAATGATTGGGAAATGGAGATGGTAGCAGAATTCCACAATACAATGGCAGCATTCATCAACTTAACAGGGGAAAGGGATACTCTGGAATGGAAGAAGGATAGCAAAGGAATTTTTACTGTTAACTCAGCATACAAAGACCTGAATGTATCAAGTTTTCAAGAAGAAGGATGGCCATGGAAGAAGATATGGAAGACAAAAGTACCTTATAAAGTGAACTGTTTTAACTGGCTGTTGGCAAATGAGGCAGTGTTGACTCATGAAAACCTGAACAAAAGAGGTTTTTACTTATGGTCGAGATGTTTTTTGTGTGGGGATCATAATGAGACAATCAGTCATCTTTTCTTGCACTACAAATGGACAGACCAGCTATGGAGGATGTTTATCAACCTGAGGAAGATCAGATGGGTGAAGCCTGGGAGCATAGAAGGAGTGTTAAAATGCTGGAACAGGGATGGGAATGTAACAAGAAAAGAGGAGAGATGGAAGATTGTCCCATCATGTATCTGTTAGACTGTTTGGAAAGAGAGGAACCAGAGATGTTTTGAGAACAAGCAGAATAATTTACAGAAGTTAAAGATGAACTACCTAGCTCTTTTTTATTTTTGGTGTAAACAGGAAATTCTAGATCAGACAGAAGATATTTTTGATGTGTTAGATCTCTTGTAAGAATAGACAACTGTAGAGATCAATGCTGTAAATGTAACCTTTTGGAGGGGGCCTACATATTTTGATGTAGTACACCTGTGGATATATAGATTAACTGTTACAAGTCTCAAAAAAAAAAAATTAGTAGTTTCCACCGAGTGATACTGATTACTTCAGATTCGTTAACTAACAATCCTTAATAAACATTTAACATTGATTAGTATTCACTCATGGGGAGTGAAGAATAAGAAACACCACTAACTTATTCTGACAAAGATAACTGGGTATTCCCTCCATCCCAGTAACACACTTTCCTTTTCAGTTAGTCCAGAAGAATAACACATTTCTATATTTATCAACAATTTAACTTTAAATTTCTCATTTTACTCATACTGAAATGTTTATAGTCACACAAATATTTATAGCTTATTTCAGACCACAAGATTCAAAAGTCTCCTTAATCTCAGTGCTCAGTCAAAACACATTCACATAAATTGAGACGGAGGGAGTAACATTTAAACGCATAACTGAAGTTGTAGATGAGATCCATAAGAGTAGAAGTAAGAAGTCAACTTACTTTCTTAATTGAAGTTGCTCTTCCATAATTATCTGGAAACAACATTGCAACAGTCAACAACGTGTGAAGTGTAATTACTTTATTGAAAGCAAGCACACATTATTAAGTGTATAAATTAGAGACTGACCTTCTCGGTGTAAGCAATGACGGGTGATTCTCTAGCAATGCCATCTGGCCCAATCTCCGGTACCAGCACAGTTTTGGCTGAGCCATTTTGATCTGAATTTGCGTCGGTAGCCATGGATACAACACTCTAATTTCAGTATTAACCAAAAGAGAGAGCCAAAAAAAAAAATGATCGATATGGACAGTGGAATTAGGGAAATTGTTAAGAAGTATTCACGTAGAAGGAATCCTAATTCCTAAAGTGTTAATTATTGTAAGGACTTCGCTGAATTGCTTTAGATGGAAATTAGTTGCACATGTCCTTGGCCTTGGCCAAGTTTGTGATCCGATTGAGTGTTTATTTGGGGATTGTTGAGCACAAAAAGGAGGAGTAACAATTTTAGCATCATTTTTGATAATTTCCCTCTTCAGCAACCGTTTAGTACAAGTTTAAAAGGATGTCATTATCAAAAAATGATTTTACAATAATGTAGTTACACAAATTAAGGGATGCTGGTAGCAAATTTCACCACATGCGGTTGACTCTTAAATAAGTTACCAAATTTTACCACATGCGGTTGACTATTAGATAACGTGATTAGTGTAAACACTATCTGTGTGGCACTTCTTTTTTTAGTTGAGCACAAGATAGGTTGGAATCATACCCACTGAATGCTGAGAATTTAATTGAACTAAACTAAAGCTGAAACTGTCCAATAGCTTCTTCGTTTTTACTTTTCTTTCTTTGTCAACGAAACTGTCCAATTGTTCATTCGTATTCTTCATTTAGAGCCCGTTTGGTTTAGCTGAACTTCATTTAGAGCCCGTTTGGATTGACCGTAAAAAAGTGATTTTTAAGCATAAGTGCGGACTTTTTAAATGCTGAAAATTATTTTATAAATAAGCACTTACGTGTTTGGATAAAAGTGCCGAACTTGAAAATAAGTTGTTGAAAGAGAAAGATGAAAGGTTAGGGTTTTTAGCAGCGAAGGTAACATTGAAATTAGAAGGATGTATAAGAGATAAAAGGATAAAATCATTGGTTAAATCAAAATGGCTTTTAAGCCGAAAAGAAAAAGTTGAGGTTCCCCAACTTGTTGTTTGGCTTATTTTAAGCGTTTTTCTGTTTTGCCAAACACCCAAAAAAATTAAAAATGACATAAGCGTTTGTAAGCCAATCCAAACGGGCTCTTATTTTGTTTTTATTCAATGAAGTGAAATAAGGATCAAATAATGCAAAGTAGTGAAACCCCATGCTTTGAGAGTCGCCTTGGCTACTGTAGCTAACTTGCTTCCCTTAATAAGGTTCCTTTAAAGGACGTTATCACAATTCAACAGAGTTTCCCTCTCATGAAGTCAGCTTCAAATAAGACACTTTAAAGGAAACAGAAGAAAGCCTCTTGAAAAGGAAATAAATGGCATTGGTACAGTGGTACCATTATTTTGGATAACAGCAACAAAAGATGGATAGTCATTCTTTGTTTTTTTTCCTTTACACGCAGTTAATGTCAAAATCCAACAGTAATCTTCTCTATCCTGCCTGTTTTAATATCCTCAGTATACCATGATCTGATGGATCCGTAACAAGGATCAGATGTATCGCAGACATCAAAGCTTGTATATGACTGACAGAAGACGCTACGCTATTTTTCTTGTATCTCTTGAATGTCTCTTTGGCTGCAAGTTCTTTCCAAAGAGAGGAACTAAACAGCAGAAACCAGAGACGAAAAGGAAAATGAATCGCCCATTGTGAAGATAATAAATCTAGAATAATGCAGATACAACATATGATAAGAACAAAACTTGTTCTGCCTTCTTATGCAGTGACCTCGGAGAGTTTCCGTTGAACTGCATCTTGTGTAGGAAGAGCAGGAATTCCACCTCTTCCTGTAACTGTCAGGGCAGCACAAACATTAGCAAAAAAGATAGCGTCCCTTAACCGCTTCTCATCCTGCCAAGAATAAAAGAAAAAAAAAGGATTTCTAAAGTTAGGAGCTTAGATGTTCAATAAATGAAATCGACTAAAATGCAGGTGAAGCAATATATCAATCACGCACGGCATTCCACGTCCTGGGACATGCTCATAGAAATAAATACTAATGACAAGAAGTTCCCAGTACAAGGATATAATCAGACTATCAGAGAAAGACCATTTACACTGGTGAAAGGCAAAACGAATCTTCAGAAAGACCAATTAAACCGGTGAAAGCAAAAACTATCTTTACTTGCTGAGTGTACCATCAAACTATGAGCGAATAAATTACCCATCAATCAAATTACTATTGAAGGCACTGAATTGACAAATTGGTAGTGCCTCAAGCTTTTGCCCTCTCAGGCAGAGGACATAGTTAAAATTGCACATTCTCCCTATTTGGAAATATGTAAATAGACTCTAGAATTGGGGAAAAGGAAAAAAGAAGGCAATTGGGTGAAGATTTCACAATAGGACTTGGAAAGAACATAATTCTTTACCTATCATAACATTGCCAAATAGAAAACCAGGATTAATGCGGGGAAGAAAGTTTGATAAGAGAGAGAAAAATCTTGATTGTGCATGACTTTTTTGCTCATATCCAAATTCACGCACCTGATAAAGATCAGAATCAGAAGCTAGACACTTTAGAATTCCACCGACAAATGCATCACCAGCACCAGTTGTATCAACAACTTTCACTTTAATTGAATTTACTCTTCCCTTGAATTCCTGCATCAATTGAGTCAGCATCCACAAGCAAATAAAAGTTACTAAGACAACAAAAGCTCAGAAGTTCATGCATTTAACTTCACAAACAGTAACATATAAGTACAAAATGCACTGCATACATAACATAAAATTCTGTATTATGATAAATATACATAACATAAAAATTCTACTCGTTCTATTTGGTCAAACTTTACTGCCTCGGTGGCTGAGATATTTTCATCTTCAGCAAAAACAAAAGATATTAGCCGTGTGTAGTAAAATTTTCAAAGCATTATATGCTTATTTTCATGCAAAATTAAAGAAAATGTGAGAATAAAATAGGATAAAAATACCTTGGTGTAATATCTGCAACCAGCTGAACCTTCAGTTACAAGCAAAAGCTTCAGATTAGGATGGAAAAGCCTCTTCAACACCACCTCATCATCATTTGGATCATCACCTCCAGTCAAGAACGAAATTTCATCCTCACTTACCTGCATTTATAAAAATACAGAATGTCATTGCCAAACAGAACTTATGGATGCACTTGTGAGTTGTGAAGAAGTCATACCTTAATAATATCTGCTAGGTTCCATACACTCATTATTCCACTTCGGGCAGCATCTTCTGAAGGCCATAAAGGCAATCTCAGGTTCGGATCATACGAGAGTATGCTACCTGATCTTTTGGCAATGTCCATTGCAGCAAGTTGTGTTGACCTACAGGGTTCGTCGATCAAACTAATCGAGCCATAATGGAAGATGGTGGCCTGTACATGATTAATATGCCTTTTATGAAATATTGCATTGAAGCTAAATGGAAAACACGTCTGTGCATAGAAGCAATAATAAGGAATTTATACCTTTTTAATTAGATCTATGTTGAGTTCTGACTCTCGAAGAAGCATATCAGCACTAGGATTGCGGAAGAACACAAATTCCCGCTCACCTTCAGCTGTGAGTGTAACAAATGCCAGTGCAGTCCTTGCGTCATGGTCGAACCGTAAGCCAGAATTGTCAACATTGTGTTGCTTCAAAATGTCAGCCAACAAACGGCCGAAATCATCCTCACCGACCTAATTAAAAATGCACAGCTCTTAAAGTCATCGCCAATTAAGGCTTAGCACAAAGGTTTCAGTTAAGAATAATGCAATCAGTACAGAAGCAACGACAAAAAGTTCAGTCCATAAGCTGAACAAGGAAAAAAAATAAGTATATAACATGACTAAGCGGATCCACAGCAGGGCTTGGAAGAAATAAAATTCTCCATCCAAAATTCATTGTATTGATTGATGAACAACATATACAGAAGCTCAACACATATAAATAATAATGCAAGCACTGTCCTAACTTCTCCCCTGAAAACTAGTTGGATGGAAATATATACATAAAGCATGATGACACCAATAGACTGCACAATCTGTTCTCTGCATGATCAAGCAGACTGTACACTAGCCTATCCCATGGTATGAAAGATCATTTACACATTTATCCACTCACAGAAAGCAGTAATAGCGATTTAAACATTTTTATATAAGAATGGTAATAATTCTTAACATTCTCAAAAATAGAAAATAGTGAGTCAAACTTTTTCTTTTATGAATTCCTAGTTCTTTAGAAAACACCCAAAAAAAAAAAAAGAACTTGGGATAACGATTTGCATAAAATACTAACAAGGAATCTGTTTTCAGTTTTCTATTTCAGAGTGAACAAACCTGCATTTTTAGGCGTGATCACTGAAATTCAACAATTGAAAGACAATTATGGATTTGAGTTAAAATTAAGTATCCACATTATACAAGTACATGAAGTAGCAACGTTGCTCTCATGCTATACATTATACATTACAATTGTACCGCATGGTTATTGTAAATATTTAAGCACCAGGAAATCAAAGAGTTCTTGCTCCGTGTACGCTAACAAAAAGCACATGGACAACTTCTACAATTCAAAGTAGGTACCCTCTGTTACGACAAATTTGTATTCCAGAATCAGTCGTGTACTTTTAGAACATTATAAAAAAGTTAGATTAAACATTACTGCATATAAAGAAAACAATAGGAAAAAAATTGTACCTTTCCAATAAAAGCAGATGAACCCCCCAACTTGGAGATGCACACAGCAACATTAGCAGGTGCACCACCGGGAGCTTTTTCAAAGGCAGGAGCTTCCGCAAGTGAAACTCCACCGACAGTTGGGATGAAGTCAATTAGCATCTCTCCAAAGCAAACAACTAAATTAGACTTATTTGTTGCCATATCATTACTGTTCAAAGAAAGGTCTTTCAAATTGCCTGCAAACATCCAAATTCTGTTGTCAACGGAGCATACAGCCAAATGATCAAATTATCCTGAAGCAAATCAAATAATGGCAGCTTCTAAATTAAAAGCACCAAATCTTTTATTTTTAAATAAAAAATAGACCCATAATTTACTTTCCTTGTTAAGCCCCACCCGCTTACAAAAAATTACTAATTCCATTCAAGACAGGTAGGTGGCAGCTTTCACTTTGAGTGTGTATTAACAAACTGTGGCTAATGAATCCTTCTTTTCATGAACACTATGGAGTAGTTCAGAATTAGATCAACCAGAAATTGTTTTTCTTTCGTTTTTACCAGAAAGCTTCCAAACAGGACTTAATTCCAAATTCCAAGATTCATACTTAAAACTTAAAAAAGAAACACTTGAAGAGAACCGCAAACAAAAAAGAATCTACTACCGCAATATGACCCATTTCACCAATATTCATTGTCACGATTTCTTAATAGCAAGATAGGAAACTCGTTCAAATCTAAAATTTATTTAAAAGAAGAGGTGAAGAAGCAAGTAAAAAGCCACACAGATCAACTACAATTACAGTGTATAGAAAGAAACACTAACTCTTGTGTAAAGTATGATGGTTCCATAATAATCATTACAACAACAACCCGAGAAAGTTACCATCAAGATCAAATATCGAAAACAAGATTCAAGATAGTGTAGAACCCTGAAAAAACTAAGCTACTAAAAACCAAATTTCTGAAACAAAAAAAAAAAAAAAAAAACAGAAAAATCATACATTCATCATTTGTTTATACAAACTATATCGAGTAGTTCAGAATTAGATCAAACAGAAAGCCTTTTCTTTTTACCAAAAAGCTTCCAATATTGTGAATATCTGAATTAACAGGACTTAATTCCAAGATACACAAATTAATTTAAAACAACACACTTTAAGAGCAATATGACCCATTAGGAAGATAGGAAACTCGTCCAAATCTATAATTTATTTAAAAGGCACTCAGATCAACTAGAATTACAGTGTAAAGAAAGAAGGACTAAGTTTGCTGTAAAGTATGATGCTTCCATAATAATCATTACCAAAAAAAAAAAAAAAGAAAGCAACCATCATGATTAAACAACAAAGATCGAATATATAAACAAGATTCAAGATAGTGTACAAGTACCCTGAATACTAAAACCAAAATTCTAAAAGACAAATCATACATTCATTATTTGTACATGTATACTAACCCGAAATGGATTCTTGAGCCATATTGATATTGTCAACGGTGAAATCAGAGTGCTAAAGGTGGTGTGGCTTTGGAAATATCAACAACAAAAGAGAGAGAGAGAATTAAAGAGAGGTAAGAACTAGGCCTTAATTTGTAGGGAAAGAAAGTGAATAAATGAATGTTGAAAGAGAGCAGAGTGGAAGAGGGGTTTATGAAGTTGACAAGAAAGAAAAATCAATAAACGTGCTAGATCTCCTGTTTCTTGCCACCCCTTACTACCTTTTGCTGACACGGCATAAAATGTATCTCAATTTTCAGCTTCTGAAAATTTACTGTACATCAGTATTTTCTTTACGACATCTTAATGAAATCAGAGTCTTTGCATAGTCAATAGTTTAACGGAATAATCTTGTCTTCAATCCAATTTAGAGCCTGTTTGAATGGGTTTTAGAACATAAAATTTTTTTTTTAAAATTTAAGTTAAGCGCCAACTTATTTTTTTTGCTTATTTTAAGCACAAAATAACTTATAAACTGGTCAGTCAAACACTCAATTACGTCTAATGGGAAACGGGCAAGTAGGGATTATGGTCAGGATTAAGAAATCTAAATCTAAATACTATTTTTTTATCTAAACACTGAATAATTAAGATTAGTTGTTTTTCAACCTAAGAATGTGCATAATTTATTTATATTTAAACATAATAAATATATTCTTCAATTAAATATTACTCTTCGCTCCAATTTAAGTGTCTTATTCTTCAACCAACAATGGTGGTTCCCTACAGTTGTGATGGCAGAGATGGTTGGTGATGGTAGCCGGTGGTTGACGACAGAGAATGACGGTTGATAGTGGTTGTGATGATTGTGTACAGAGGTGGTTAATGATAGTGGTCGTTGGTTCTGGACAAAATGGTTGTGAAAATTATCCGAAACAAAAATACATTTTAATGATACTACTTTATTCAAGATCTTAATAATTAAGTCTTATTAAGATGAAATAAATATTTAAATCTTAATGTAAATAAATACACGTAAGACCTCCATTAAATACAAGGGAAAATGACCTAATAATACTACTTTAGACCCTATATTATAAAACATACCAACAAAATTACAAAGTATATCATATTTGGGTAATAGGATACCTACGACTTTGGGCTTTTTTTGAGGAAGAGAACTTTCTTTTGAAAAAGATTTCTCTCTCTCTCTCTCTCTCTCTCCCCCTCCCCCTCTCCCTCTCCCTCTCTCTCCCTCTATGATATACATCATTTTCAGACCTAAAATTCATATTCTCTCCTAGTTTGATATGATTTCAGCTTCATCAACGAACAATTCTCCACCAAATTTAACGTTTTTTGTCTGATAACAATTCTCTGCATTTTCAACTCACGATTTTCAAACCATCTTTCACCATTGTTACTGTTCATCATTATTTTTGTATATTAACACTGTTTTCCGGTCCTACATTGTTAGACTTTAATTGTGCTTCGGCTTTTGTTTGTGGAAATAATGAATAAAAAATCTTATGAATTTAAGCGTGGGGTATTGGAATTGATGATATGTTTAATGCAAAAAAAATCTTTAATGCAGCATGTAAAAAAGTTGAAACGTGTTGTAATTATGTGTATGAAATGTGTATAAATTATTTATATTTTAATAATAGAAAGATTATGATTACTGACCTGTGTATTAATTGTATATAAAAATTGGTTTGTATCATTTTGAGATATATGTGATCATTGTGTATTTGAATTTTGTATAAATTATATAAACTGTACTTTTTAAAAATGTTGAAAACTAATATATGTATGAAATGTGTATGAAATCTACTATATAGTATCATTTTTGAGATATATGCAGGCATAGTGTGTATGAAATGCGAATAAATTTGATATGAATTAGTTTTAAAAATGTTGAAAACTTATATCTGTATGAAATGTGTATGGAATCTGGTTTCTATAAATTAGAAAATTTATTATACATATATACTTTCTCATAATCTATACATACTTTGATCAGATTTTATACAATCTATATGTACTTTATCATAATCCAAATATACATACAACTTTTATACATATTTCATACATAAAAGTTATAACAAATTTATACAGTTATACATGTTGTATACAAAAATTTATACATATATATGTTTTCTGATGTGAATTTTGAATAAGAGAATTACCGATTAAAATGGATTTTTTGAGTAAAAGTTGCAGAAAATTAGTGAACAATATCTCTTAAGTTTGAATAGGGAGAGAAAAGTGGATGAAATAAGGGAGCAAAAGTTGGAGAAAATCAAGGAACAATATCTCTTAATTTTGAATGGGGAGAGAAAAGTGGATAAAATAAGGAAAGCAGTTTCCTTGCCATATTTACTGTGTTTTATTTGCTTCTTTTTAATTTACATGATTCGTATATATTTTGTAAGAAATCTATTGATATATTTTGTAAACTGAAAAGTATCGTCATGCTTTGTAAATATATCCTCTTGCTATATACATAAACGTTTTTTGCCTTAAATACAAACGAATGAGGCCTAAATTTCTTCTTTCTTACCAAATTGATAATATAACAAACATTGGAAAAAGAAAACAACACAAAAAAAGGAAGAAAATAAATGCTTAAATACAGATAACTATAAAAAAAAACAAAAAAAATCAAAAAAAAAGAAAAAGAAAAAAAAAGAAATGAGGCGGTGAATACATACGGAGAGGACAACACCCAAGCTCTTGCAAATAAATACTTTAGTTTTACTCTATTTTGAAGTTAATATCTTATATGATCACTTAGCTAAGCAAATTATCTACTAAAATCATTATGTTTATTTTTTGTGAGAATATAATTAAATATTAAAATCATGCTCTTTCTAACAGCTTAAGCTTTTAGATGAGATGGGCATGCACTTCAATATGGTACCAGAGCAAACCAAAGGTCATGGGATCGAATCTCACGCCATCCATTATTAAAAAGAATTTTCACGTGCTTGGCCCATGAAAAAAATTTAGGCCCGCACGTGAGGGGACGTGTGAGAATATAATTAAATATTAAAAGTGTGCTCTCTCTAATAGCTTAACATTTTATACGAGTCACACGCTTCAATAATTTTGTATTAATAAAGTCACTCAAGGTTTTTTTTTTTAAAAAATCCACAGTAATTGTAGTAAAAAATAAATAAAGAGGCAATTATATAATATTGTATATTTTTTTTGTATATTTGACTAGTGTATGTAATTATTTTTGGCCGGACCCAATACGTAGCTTTCCCTATTTAGTTACGTAATAGTACTAAATACGTTTTTCATAGAATTTCAATACAAGAAAAGAACTCTCATCACGTATGTGTAAAAGTCTCTTTATTTTATAAATAACTAGTAGTCTAGATCATTTTTTAAATTATATGGAGATTATTAATAATCTTTAAAAGGTTATTAATAATCTTTAAAAGGTAGTAAGAAAATTTGTCCAAAGTAATTTTCATAAAAAAAAAATATTTCCTCCGTGCAAAAACCCTCCTAATGTACAATGGAATATACTTGCAAACTATAAATGATCGTAATGTACATTCGAAACATATGCAGACAAATTTACATTCCCTTTTTCCGGCTAAGAATAAAATTAAGTTCTCAAATTTAAATTCTACAGCTGTATGCAATTGGCTTTGATTAACTCTTTAAAATTTGCTGATGATGTTTGACATGTTTGGTTTAGTAATTACTCCATAAAAAAGTCATTTTCTTGTACGGATTCATGCATATGTCAAGCTTTTCTCTTTTTGTTTCTCCAATCTCACGGAAACAAGACCGGAAACATGCAACTTTTTGTTCTTGCCAAATATAAACAAACCAGTGCTCTCAAATTAACTAGACTTTCAATCAATATAAGGATATTGTAATGTTCCATTTGAAATTGACATTCTGAATAAGTGCAAAAATGAATAGATAGTTGGGTCCTGCAAGAATGATAAAATTTGACGTAAGGAGAAAAACAACTGACGGTTAAACTCACAAGTAAAGCATATAATATTTGATTACGAAATTGTTAAAAAAATTAAGTTTATAAAATATATAAACATATATAGTGAAACATTCTTACAAGTAATGTTTACTTTTTGTAACTTCTCTCAAAATAGCTAATTGTGAATATTCTTATAACACAGTTGGAAAATCACTACAATAAATGCCAAAGTGATTTGTATGTTTAAGCAATATTTAAGTAATTTAGCAATAAAAAAAAAGTAATTTGGCAATTACTTTCCAATAATCTTTACTTAGATTGCAAATAAAACTTGAAATACGTAACATTTTGCGGAAGAAGTTCAATAATAGGGTGGTAAAGATGAAATAAAAAATGAGAATATTTTCTATTTTAATATTCAAATTTCAAACTACATGCACCTCTTCCCGCTGGTTTATGGGCTAGTAGAACTAGGAAGGCAGGAGAACTACAGCTATTCCAACCTTTCCACATAGCCAAAAGTTGCTTACGTTGGATCACATCTTCTTGTGCACCGCCTAATATAATCGTGATTATGGTCCCATTGTCAAAGAATCATCTCATTAATGTTAATTAAAAAGCCATCACAAACTTATCAAATGTGTATATTGTTAAATAATTTGTGATATTGAAGTTAAATAATAGAACTATCATTATTATCCCATCGTCAAAGAATCATCTCATCAATGTTAATTTAAAAGGCATCACAAACTTATCAAATGTGTATATTGTTCTATAGTTTGTAATATTGAAGTTAAATAATTATATATCTGAAATAATATTATGAGCGAAAATGTACCGTAAAGAATTATGTTATGATGGAAAGGTACCATGCATGTATTGAGAATTGCCTTTTAATATTATTTTTGTTTCTTTTAGGACTCTTAACTATATCACTATTTTTCTCTAAATATACTAAACACTACAAAACCCTGTTAGAATTGTGACTGAGGTTGAAACTCCATTAATGGAGTTGATGAAACTTCAATGCAAAGCAATTCAAATGAAGAAGAAGAGAGAATTCAGTAGACCTAAAATTGAGATGAGAGAAGAGCGAATTGGGGAAATGAAAAGTGATCCACTTCATTGATATGTTTAGTATATATACCCATGTTGTAATGACCCGCCTGGTCGTTATTTAATACTTCGCAAACTCGTACTGAATTTAGGCCTAAGACCTTAAATGATAAGTCCTATGGGGTGTCTAAAATGAATAATGATAAGTCCTATGGGGTCATGGGGTGTCATGGAAGACAAGATTAAATATTTTAATTTTATTTATCCATATTTAAATCATCATATTGATTATTTTAGTACGTAAATTTTGTTTCACTACATATTTGATTTAGTATACATCTCCTATTTATAATGTTTGGTTGATTAGACATCATTCATATTTCTGGATTTCGCATCAAACTTTACTTGAATGGCAAACACCTTTACTCTGGCCGCAAGTTTTAATTCCTACAAGATCTGTACGCGCTAGTGATGGCGACCGGTAGTTTTCCTTATAAATGTCAAGTTCTTGTTGTTTGTGTCCGATGTGGTACACCAAGCAACCACATTATTCTCTCCCATCTATTAAATCAAGGATGTAAAAATATTAATATCTTTCTATATAATTTTTGAGTTAATTACACTAAACGTTTTTATAATATAATTTGATTTTGAATACACCTTATGTATTTTAAAATTAAAATTTATTTAATATATTATGAAAATCATATGCTTACATCTCATGTGAGGTGTATCCTTAATTAAGTATATTAAAATAGATAAATTAGAATTATTATGTATATATTGTTTATGAAATTAAAAAAGGATAATTATTTTAGTTGAAAATATTTATTTGATAAAAAAAAAGATATTATTTTTAGAATATATATCTTTTGAAACTCTTAAATAAGATAATATTTGACAAAACATGTTTTCTTTCGAAACTCTTAAGTATAATGATGTTATTCTTATTTTTATTTTTTTAAATATGTAAACCCCTTATATAATAGAAATCCTACATAGATGAAACTTCATCAAACTAAGGTCTAAGTAATTGAAGATAATTTTGAAGCAGACAATAAATAAATAAATAAATAAACTAAAATACAACAAGAAATTTTTATATTATTAAATACTAAAATTAAATAAGAAAACATATAACTTACATGTTTAAAATTCAAGAAAATTATTATTAATAGTTGATATATCTTATTAAGTAATTAATCTGGGGTACTTATGAAATAATTATATTTTAATGCATTTAGTGGATGATATACCTCATAGAGGTTTAAGTGTAGGACTCTAAACAGTATAGGAGGTTCAAGTGTTTGATTTTACAAAACTTAAGTATCAGACAATTAAACTTCACGTTAATAATAAATATAAATGAATATTTTATCTACTTAAAAATTATACTAATTGCTCATTAACACGAATTTAGTAAAATATAGTAAGTATGGATTCCAAAATTTACAATTCAATTTTTCTTCAACTATAAGCAAGTAAATAAAATTACCTCTAGTTCTTCAATAATTAATGCACTGCTCATACAATGAGTGTTTTACAAGGAAAAAAAAAAAAGCAAGAATATAATTTTAGGAATTAGATATTTTTAAATAAGTAAATAATTGATAAGGAGACATTTATAACTATACCTTGAATAACACATTAAAGTTTTCATATCATAATTGCCTAAACGAGAATTAATAGTATATAGTAACCGGTAAAGTTATTTCACCAAGAGTCGTCCTACCTTGGTAGGAGTAAGGTTTGCGTACACTCTACCCTCCTCAAATCCCACGTTGTGGGATTTCACTGGGTTGTTGTTGTTGTTGTTGTAACCACAAATACAAGATCCAGTTACTTCAATAATATTAATCTAGAGGATATTTCAAAATAAAATTAGAAGATTACTCAATACTTAATTCTCACTTATAATATTTAAAAATAAATATACTCTATGTAAAAGATAATTAAATTATATTATGCTTAATATATGTATTATCAAAAAATAAAATTAATATGTAATTAGGATATAACCATTTTAAAAACTAATTTTCACCTGATATAAATTTATTATTGAAGGAGACAATTAGTCTTCATGTTAATAATAAATATAAATGAATATTTTCTCTACTTAAAATTATCCTTAATTACCAGCAATACATATTTTAGTATGGATTCCAAAATTTACAGTTGATTTCTTTTTAGTATATAGCCTAATGATATTAGCCGAAAAATGTCAAATGTGATCGTTTCGTAGCTTTTTTATATCAATCATATAAAATTATTAGTTATCAAAAATATTATGCCAGTTATTAGCTGAAAATTTAGTATATTTTGGTAAAGATAATAGCCGAAAAATGTCAGATGCGATCGTTTCTTAGCTTTGTTATATTATCAATCATCAAATATTAAAAAATTATGAGAATTATTTTTTTATTGAATTACTCCGTTCTTCCCAATTTATGTGCTTGGAATTATTTCATTAAGAGTAAAATGAGAAGTTCAAAACTAAATAGTTTTTAAATATAGAAATATAACATTCTTTTTTATACAGATGAAAAGGAAAGTGTGCCATGTAAAATGGGACAGAGAAAGTAGTGCTGGACGTCCAAAAATATACTAATACCAACCATACAATGCCTAATGACAGGTAGTATTCAATCAAAACAAATTTCACATCATTGATAAAATCAATAGTGAAGGACATTGTTTAAATATTAAATTTTATTTGGAGGTTAATTATAAATTATTTAATTTGCATACAATCACTAATTTTTGTAACTTGTAAAAATATATAATTTTTAAATCTCTAATAAGTAATTTCCAACTAAATTAACAGCAATAAAATCCCCAAATAATTCCCTAGGTAATAAAATCTCCAAGTAAATCTCCAAGAAATAATTCCTAGCTAAATTCGCAGTAACGAAATCCCAAGTAATTTCATAGGTAAAAAAATCCCCAAATTATAATCCCCAACTACATTCGTAGCAATAAATTTCACAAGTAATTCCCTAGATAATAAAATTCCTAGGTAAATCCCCAAGCAATAATCCTCACCTAAATTCGCAGCAACAAAATCCCCAAGCAATTCCCTAGGTAATAAAATTCTCAAGTAAATCCCCAAGAAATAATCCCTAGCTAAATTCACAGGAACATAATCTCCAAGTAATTCCCTAGGTGATAAAATTCCCAGATAAATTCCCAAGAAATAACCCCCAGGTAAACCCGCAAGTACCAATACCTGGGGATTTTCCTACTAGTTCACAAAGAAAATATTTGTTACAGATTTTTAGTTGTTTTCCTGCGGAATTACCAACGAAAATCGTATCTGGGATTATTTTTCGACATAAATCCCAAGGTAATAATTTGGCGCTAAATGGCGCAAAATTTTCTTGCAGATTTACCTAGGGAAATCGATCCACAGGTAAATATTATAGAAATTAGGAAGTTTTAGATTTTCACATGAAAATCCGCATGAATTATTTGCGGAAAAAAATCACAGGTAAAATCCCCATGTAATTTGAGCTTTTCTAGTAGTGAGGGAAGTTGTATACATATAATAACTAGGATAACAACGAGTGTATAATGGATACTAAGTTCTGAGGCTTGTTGATATCTGTGTGTTACTGATTGGAAGGGATCACTTGTCGGTATTAAGGAAGGTTATCCCTGTAACGACCCGTTTGGTCGTTATAGTCTTTTTGATATTTTCGCCCATTCTCGAGCACTGATTATCTTCCTTTTGATCCGAGGGGACCGTTGATACGCTTCCCGAGGTGTCTAGACCGGAGTCGGGCAACTTTGGCGAAAATATAGGCTTAAAAGTGAAAGTGGTTGACCCAAAGTTGACTTTTGGGCAAACAAACCTTTTTTGGAATTCCGTCAATTCCGAGAGGTCCGGATAGTCGTTTAGAACTTGTGTGTGCATTTGGTTCGGTTCCTAATGCATTCGGATACATTTCAGAACGTTGGATGGGAATTGGGAATTAAGGCATCGGTGGTTGACTCAGTCAACGAGACCTCCGTCGAAAATTTCGAGGCCACAGGTGCGTTCGCAGCGCGTTTTTACGTGGGAGTAGGTATACGTATGTGAGCAGATGGTCTCAGAAGTTAGTCGAAAAATCAGATCGAAACGAAAAAATTAGGCCAAGTTCTGGTGTCTGGTGCCCGCTTTGGCGGCACCGGCCACGCAACAGCGGCTGCACCGCCGGGCGGTGCTCGCCGTGACTGAGTTCCTAGCCATTTTGGCTTGACCGCTGGGGTGGTCAAAGCACCGCTATGGCGGGTGACAGGCAGTTAAATCCATTAAATGAGTAGACCCTCATTATTTCATATCTCGATATTGGAGCTTGGGGATACTGTTCTTGGAATCAAATTGAAGAAATTCTTGGAGGTAAAACTTTGTCTAATCTTTTACTCCTCTTTAATCACAATCATCTTAGATTTTCCCCTTCCCTTTTCAATCCCTTAGAAATGAAATTTGAAGGAGGGTTTTGAGAGACTTTTCCCTAGGAATATAATTGATAAATTGATGATGTTGATGTTAAAATGTGATGAATCTAAGCTTAGTAACCTAATATATTCCACTTTTAACGTTGAATTTCGGATTCGGAGAATTAGGGCTCATACCCAATTTGGGGTTTTTTACTTGAAATCAGATTTGGGACAATTTTTGGGTTAAATCAACAATTAATGGTTGGGTTATGATTACCTAGGATTCAATTTGGTATTTTATCCGCGAATTTCCCGTTTTGCCCTTGTGAGCCTATTTCCCCAATTTCTAGTGTTAAAATGGACCTAGTTGATATCATAGCAATCTTAGTATCATTCTTCATGATTTCTAATATAGAATTTGATTATGCTTAGACTACTTTGGTTCGAGCTTCGAGAGGAAGGAGCAAGGCAAAAGAGTGACTTGTTGGTGTTGCGATTCGGCATCGGTAAGGTTATGGTTTACCTTTGGTGAGCTTCGTATAGTGAATCACATATTTAGATTATGATGTCGGAGACAACATGTGAACCTTCGGGTGTGAAGTTAGGATGAATATTGCTTTAGGTTGGGCCCTGATGTATGTTGGGACTAGCCACCCCGTTATATGTGTTTGATTATTCAATTGTGTTGGCTTGATGCCATGTGTAGTTGGTAGATATCGAATTTTGCTTGTTGTCTTGATTCAGATAGGATTTACATACCCGTTGTTGGTATTTGTACTTGGATATATTGTTGGCGTACCCACTGTTGGTAGTTGAGATTATTGATATATTGTTGGCGTACCCACTGTTGGTACTTGATATGATATATGTTGGCATACCCACTGTTGGTATTGTGATGTGATGCATTATTGGCGTACCCCGTTGTGGTACTTGTGATATTGAGCTTGATTGTTGATGATTGACATATGCATTGCACGCATTTCTCATATTTATCATGCATGGCCGATATCTGGTGATGATCCGGTATCGTTGATTGAGCAAAACTGATATTTGATAAACTCTTTTACTTGAGTGCTTGTAAAAAGGCCGATGTCCGAAGATCTATTTGATAAACTGATATTTGATGAACTCTTTTACTTGAGTGTTTGTGAAAAGGCCGATGTCCAAAGATCTATTTCGGAATCGTTGTTTATATGAGACTGATGTTTGATAAACTCTTTTACTTGAGTGATTATGAGGAGGCCGATGTCCGAGGTTCTATTCCGGAATCATTGATTTGTGAAACTGATATTTGACAGACTCTTTTGAGTGATTGTGAGGAGGCCGATGTCCGATGGTTATATTCGGGCATCGTTATTACATGGCCGATTCCGATGTTATCCCAGAATCGTTGTTAGTGCATGGACTCTGCAGGTCCCCCAGGGTGGTGCCGGAGAGACCCCCCCCTGTGAGCAATTAGCCAGGGTCCTGTCTATCTGTTGGGCAAAGATTCGGGACGGGTGGTACTTAGACTTCGCGAGTCACGCTGGGTTGTGCTACTGAGACGTAAATATTTCCGTCTGGAGTACATGTGTACACCTCACTTGCATGCAGGGCATCGCATTCATACCATTATTGCACTGTATTACATTATGACTTGAGTGAGATGTTGTGATGACTGGATTGTGGTGATTGAGTTGTGATGATTAGATTATGATGATTCTATTGTGGTGATTAGTTCGGATCGAATGTACTCAGACTTATTATATTGGGGTTTAGATGGTTACATAGGTGATGACGGATACTCGGTTACGATTATATTGTCTCATGTTGGTTGGTTTATTTGCTTATCTGCTTTATTTTCTGAATTGTGTTAACTATGCTTAGGTCGACGATGCCTACCGATCTTTGTTTGAACTGACCTGCACTTGCTGCATTCTTTTATGAATGCAGAGTACCGGGTCGGATCTATTTCTCTGACTCTTCGGCTGATCGACTCTTCGGCTTCCACTCGAGTTTCCAGGGCGAGCATGGCATCTGCTGGACTTGAAGACTCTTCTATTACTTATGTCTTGTTTTCCATTCTGAGACATGATTTGAGACTACTTATGTATTATTGTTCAGACTTTAGTATTCGGATTTAGATGCTCTTTGTATGACCCGGACCGGATCTGTGGGTGGATTTCCTTTACTTCCGTACTTGGTTATATTATATCATATTATGAGACTTATGTTATTTTACTTTCTTCCGCGATTTTCTATTAGTTGTGAATGTTGAATTAAGGGCTCGCCTACCGAGGTGGAAAAGGTAGGTGCCCACACGACTTAGCGAAATTGGGTCATGACAATCCCGTAGGTTAGCGTAATTATTCCAAGGTATATTTAGTTTCCGCAATAAATTGTTGAGTTATTTGCAATATTCGTGCGGTTGTTCATTCTTGTCAATAAAAAAGGGCTGCATTGGGTGAGTTGAAGCTAAGACATAATAGTGTTGCGTTCATTAAGGGAATATTCCATGATATTGGTTTTATTTATTAGCATCGTTGCATAAAGGTGCTTGTATTTATTGAACACTGCACGGAGCGAAAAGTCTGAATAAATATCAGTTGTACCAACCTATTAAAATCTGCCTCACATGAGCACAATGAAATTAATTAAATTTTAACTTATGTTACCCTATTA
The DNA here is from genome assembly GCF_029784015.1 of Lycium ferocissimum. NCBI lineage: Eukaryota > Viridiplantae > Streptophyta > Magnoliopsida > Solanales > Solanaceae > Lycium > Lycium ferocissimum. The sequence goes on from NC_081346.1 coordinate 27,133,605, forward strand.
ACCAAAGGGAGGCTCAACCACTAAATTTTCGTCTGAAATTCCAAAATAGCTTGACAAGTTATGTGCAGTGTACTCTTGTTCCAGGAAAATATAACAAAGTAACAGTGACAAATGTGAATGTAAAAAAAGATTTACAGCAACAACTTATTCCTAAAGCTAACCAACTGAATTAGAAACACTAAATCACTAATTTATCACTAATAGATGATAGAGCACTTTTGTTGAAGTAAATTTGAAATAGCAGAGAATGAAATCACGTGTTAATAGATGATGGATTGGCTTGAGAGTAATTTGGAAGCAAAACCAAAGATATAAGAACTCTACTTTGTTTGTTGTTATTAAGAATGGAGTGGAAGATAAAAATCGAAGAAAGCCATCTAGCTAAGCATTTCCATTACTCACACTCACACACACATAAAGAAAGCAGCTACTTTGTTGATATAGTAACGTGTTTGGCAAAAAGTGAACATAAATAAAGGTTGGTAGAAGTAAATTTAGTTGGTAAATGGTTGGTAAGAGTAAATTTGTTATAAATATTCTACCAACTTCCAAATCTTTTTTTTATATTTAATATATATAGTTGGTAAATATATCTACCAACTTATGAATTTTTTTTTTTTTACCAATAAAAGTTTGAAATTTGAAATCTCAAATCATACCTTTTTGGAGAATTTTGAGATTTGATATCATGATATGAAGTTGAAGTTGAAATTTTGTGCAAATTTTATAAACAAACGTTGATTTGAAATCAAAATATGAAATCATGATTTCATATCACATGGCCAAACACCTACTAAGTAAGTTTTGATTTGATGAGGCGGGACTAGGGGTGGGCGTTCGGTTCTTCGGTTCGGTTTTCTCATACTTCGGTTCGGCTATTTCGGGTTCGGTTTTTTGAAGGTGGACACCAAACACCGAACCAAACTAGTTCGGTTCGGTTCTTTCGGTTTCGGTTTTTTGAAGTTTGGTTCGGTTCGGTTTCGGTTTTTTCAATTCGGTGTTTTCAATTCAGGCTTTCAGCACCACAGTTTCGAAGACTACGTTCGACGAAGAAGACACACGGAAATCGTGGCGAGAAGATGGCAAAGAAGAAGGCGAAATGATATAAAACTTTTCAATATCTAATTTTGTTTTAACACACATGCACTATCAAAGGTGATTAGTCTCTACTCGGTGGTTACGCATTGATCGGGAGCATAGTTACAAAATCCTCGGAATAGAAGGAAACAAATGCATATGAATTCTTTCTTCATAAGGGCAAGAAAAATGAAAAAGTTGAGGAGAAACCATCATTTTCATAATCATTTGTTTCATTCCAATGGTTTGGTAATGCCATTGCAAATTCTAAACCCCAAAATCTCGCACCGAAGCGAGAAGAAAATAACATAAATGTAACTATCCATTGTCCCACTAGAGTATGCAACACTACACATTACCAAACTAGATTGTCCCAGAAAAACATAAAATTTCGGTTAAACCGAAAACCCGAAAAACCGAACCCTAAACCCCGAACACCGAACCGAATCTCGAAATTTTTGAAAATTGAAACCGAACCCGAACCGAAAACCCGAAAACCCGAACACCGAAAAACCGAATTAATTCGGTTCGGTCCGGTTTTTCGGTTTTCGGTATTTATGCCCAGCCCTAGGCGGGACGCTAATCATTAAGCTTTCGTCAAGTGACAACATTGCATTGAAAGGTCTGGTTGCCAGGTCATTTGTGCATCTTCATCAAGAACACTATTTGTTCCTTGATTTTGTGTGGACATATATAATAAATAGAGCAAAATACCTAAATAACATTTCAAACTTGTGATAAATCTTTTTTAATCAATCACACATTGAGAAAGTCCTAAATAAATATGATTTTATTAATTTTAAGCTTGCTATAACTTCTTTTGATTCAAGTGGTCACTTATTTGTTATTCAATGTAAAAATAATGTGATCGATTAAAATGAGTATGTTAGATTAATTGGAAGCTCGAGATATGTAACTGATTGCACTAAGCCTGATATTGCGTATGCAGTAGAAGTGCTTAGCAAGCTTACAAACAAGTCATGTAATGAACACTATTATGCCATAAAAAGAGTTATGAGATATGTGATGGATGCAAAAATCTATGGCTTGTTTTTTTAAAAAAATATTTTGTACTCGTGTAAAACCTTATTTGATGCAGATTAGAACATTTTATATGGTGATTTATGTTCTACCAGGATTTATATTTTTACTTTGGGAGGTGGTGCTATTATTGAAAGTCGAAAAAAGCAAACTATTATTGCTAACTCTATCATGAAGGTCAAACTATGTTTTAGTGTCACGACCCACCAGAGGGCAATGACGGGTACACGGAACTAACCTACCAAGCACCTCTGAACATGCATCTCATAATCATCTTTAGGTGGACCACAAAGATAGCTCATGGGTATCATGATCTGTAAGGGCATATGTCACAAGATAACGGCACATTTCTATATAATCATCAACAATTATGCCCATCATCACAAGCCAACAAGGCTGCCAAAATATTAAACAACAACATGAACTAATAAGGTTAGGGGACATCTAGCTACATACATCTATCTACGAGCCTCTATATAGAATACAGGAACCCATAAAGATGGGGCAGGACTCCGCCATGCCCAAGTATATACACAGAAGAGTAATACCAATAGACTGGGTGATGGGTGTAAATTATTCATGTAATTTTATACATAAAAAAATAAGTTTTAAAATAAAACATGAATAATTATATCTTATTCTCTCATATTTTCTGACATAATTTTACAGGAAGAAGAGTACTGCAGAAGAATAGAGAAGAAACGAAATGTCAAAGAAGTAAGCAAAGAATTCAATAGGTGCAACCACGAATTCATAAGTCATAACCGTGGAGTTTTACATGTGGAAATTAAAAAAGTCAACATTGAGAGAAGTTGTGAAATCCACGGGTGTCACCGCTTCATACTCACACCCGTCAAGTGTTGAAATCCACGAGTGTCACCTCTTCATACTCACACCCGTCAAATGTTGAAATCCACGGGTGTCACCGCTTCATATTCATAGCCGTCAAGTGTTGAAATCCACGGGTGTCACCGCTTCATATTCACAGCCGTCAAGTGTTGAAATCCACGGGTGTCACCGCTTCATACTCACAACCGTCAAGTGTTGAAATTCATGGGTGTTGCCGCTTCATACTCACACCCGTCAACTGTGGGCATCAAGAAAAGAGTTGCAAAATTCACGGGTGCGACTACCGTTGTCATACTCTCACCCATCAAGTAAGGTCACGGATGTGAGCACTACTTCAAAGAATGCATTCGTAGGGGGAGACACTACATTCTCCTATAAATAGAAGCATCACTTTACTTACAAAGGAGAGAATAGAATCCAATCTTGAGAAAGACATAAGAAATAGTCTTTGCTCTATTTCTCTTCTTTTTATTTTATATTTGTAGGAGTAGTATTTTATTTTTAATTTCTTTCTTACATACTCCTTAATGGAGTAGTTTCTTTTGTTGGGATAGTTGAAGAAGCTTGGTATGATGTTATAATATTATCTTTACCTTAATTTTTTCATGTCTTGATATTCAAATCTTTGATCTTGCTTCTTTTAGTCCTAATTCTCACGGAGGGATTAATTCAAGCTAGTTTATCTTCAAAAATCTCAATATTATTTCTTTTAGTTCTAATTCTCACGGAGGGATTATTTCAAATAATTTTGTTGGTTTAAAATTGTTATCTTATTTCTTTCGGTCCTAATTCTCACGGAGGGATTGACTCAAATAAGTTTAATGATTTGAGGTTCTCTATCTTATTTCTTTCAGTTCTAATTCTCACGGAGGGATTGTTTCAAATAAGTTTAGTGATTTTAAGGGCTAATCGCAAGAGGTCTTTATTCCTCATAACACAAATCAAGTCAAATAAGTTTTCCTATTCTTTTGTGGAATATACTAGAACAAGATTTGTGCCAAGTGGATTCAACGACTCCCAACTCTTTTCTTTTTAAATTTTCTAATAAGTTGTTTGTTTTCTTTTTAATTTCAAAACCTCTCCTTTCATCAATTTGATTCTCTCAAATAGTAACTAAGACAATACACATATGTATCCTAGGTGGTTCCAATATCTGTGGGACGATATCTTAAACTATATTAGAATTTGACAGAGTACGAGCAAATTTTCCTATGCACTTTGGCCTCGTCAAATTTTTGGCGCCGTTGCCGGGGATTGGTAAACATCTACTTCAAATTAATTGTCTTATTACTACTTTGAGATTTCTTTCTTGTACTACTTCTTCAGGTACTTTGTACTCTAATTCCTGACAAGTTTTAGGGAACAAAACTTGAAGATATTATTATTATTATTATTATTATTATTATTATTATTATTATTCACATTATTTTTTTTTAAAAAAAGTTTCAAGTATACTAGTACCTAATAAGTGCTAGGGAGAACGACTAAAAAAACATTAAAAATATGTTTTGAATATGAACTCACTTCAAACACTTTAAAATGAAATTCAACCAACCAAGTGGAAGTCTTGTTGAGCCGGTAGAAAAATATTGCCAAAAGGCCATTACCTGTGACTATTGTGGTAGCAACCATCAAAGCTTCGAATGCCAAACAAGTTACACATTCTTTTGTGCGGATTATGGGAGAATGGACGACCTAGAAGGATTAATTAATAAAGTCACTCAAAGGTCCATTACTTGTGAATATTGTGGTGGAAGTCACCTTGTTCATGAATACCAAACAGGTAATACTTATTTCTTTGGTCCTTCTTATGAACAATCTTACGTTCTTTCTAGTTCTTTCAGGTACATTGATTCCAGTGAATATGGTTGTAATCCGAAATGCAATCAATACTCACAAGGAAATCAAAATATTGACAGTGAACCACTTCAAGAGGAGAGTGTGAGCTTGAAAAAATCTTTGCATAATTTCATAAAAAATATCGATGAAAAATATGCACAGAATCATAAAGCCATTACGGATCTAACAATGCAATTAAATCAATTAGTAAGTATAGTAATCTCCTATAGTGGTGGTGAACTTTTAAATGAAACTATGTCATGTGAGGATAGACCAATTGATAAAATAAACGAGCCTTGTGAAAAAGTATCTACCGCTCATGATGAAAATACCAGTCTAGTGAAGAAAGCTGACAATAAAGATTTGATTGAATTTAATTCAACAAGTGATGAATACGTACCCCATTTCTCTTATCCACATAAATTGATAAATTTCGAAGAAAATGAGAATGAAGAGGTTACAAGCACAAATGAAATATCCTTTAACTGTTATTCTTCAATTTCTTCTGATCATTACGATTTTGTCACGACCCAAATCATGGATCATGCGGGCACCCACACTAACCCTCCCTGGTGGGCGAACCCTTCAGATAACTACCTTAATTTGATATAACATGCGGAATAAATACTTTTATTATAAGAAATTTCCAAAATCTGGTCTAGACTCATACAAGAGCTTCTAAGAAGTTTACAATTTGAATAGATAACGTACTCAAATCGGATACGACTTCGTTTAAGGATAGAGAACAACGAAATCTAAGGAGAGACTCGGGTTGCAATAGCTCACCCAAACGTCTTTGACGAATGCCTCGAAACGGTCGTGAGACTCCGAACATCACCGAAAATAACTCTACACACTCCGGAAGGAGTGTAGCAAGAGTAGTATGAGCACAACACAAGGCTCGTAGGTATCATAGGCCGACAATGGTTAGTTCACGCATATAAACAAGAAGCAACTAACAAGTAAGCGATAAGTAATCAAACACAAATACACATCTAGCACATGAGAAAGTCTTGCATTAACGATAGTCACAAGGGATCTCAATATCTCGATTATAAGCCTAGGGAGAATTCTATAAACCTCGATTCCATCCACCTTTAAAATAAATACTCACAAACAACAACTCGAATTCACAAATCAAGAATCAATCGAGAGAATGTGCCATGCAATGACATGAATGACCATTCAAATGGAGTGCTATGCAATGCAATGTCGTGCTATGTAAATGTTATGCAATGCAAAGTAGTCACCTCTCACACTCCACTCCCGTACACACACTATGGCAATGCCTCATAGTCATGACCCATGGGGGACCCGCGAAGTCCATGTACCACTCGTGCTCTCCCAAGAAACAAACCTCGGAGGCTCTCAATCACTCTCAATCTCCGGCAAAAACCTCGAGTCTCTCTCGTCACTCTCAATCTCCAAAAACCTCGAGTCTCTCTCGTCACTCTCAATCTCCCGTGCAGAAACCTCGAGTCTCTCAATCACTCTCCTCACCATTAGGACAACATAAAAGTAATATGGAAGCATGTCATGCATGATATCAGTCTCAACTATATCACCAATATGCAATAAACAAGTACAAGTCATATTATTGTCCATGGCTCAATAATCAATATTACTCTTCCCTTTCAAGTACATGAAATCACAATACAGTGACAGCTCACATAACAATATCACAATAATGGCGATGAGCCCACATAACAGTATCACAATAATGGCGACAAGCCCACGTAACAGCTGACAATATCAACCTAGATGGAATTTACCTCCACACCATGCCTGAAGACCTATCATGCTTTCCCCGTCAATCACTACTATCTACATACGTTTTGCTAACCGGAGTCTAGACATAAAGTAAACCGTAACCTACCTCAATGCCGAACAGGTGTCACGAACTTTCACGCCAAAGCTTTTTCCTTCTGAAGTGCTTCCGAACGGACAAAGTCTATCAAATATATAATCTACGTTAGAATACGAATCAAGAACGCCCATATTGCTATACCTATATTCAAAACCCAAAAACGCACTCCAAAAAGTGGCCTTGGGCCCACAAGGGCGATTTGGAATTTTATTGAAAAATAATTTCACCCATTATCTAAGGATCATATAATTCGGGCGGCATCTCCTCTAAATACTTCACCCCATGCGAACTCCAAATTAGTTCCAAATCACAACAACACCACCAACAACCTTATGCACATCTAATCCATAAGAACATAACACCATAACAATCCACAAAATCCAATTCACATCTCAACAATTTCATATAAACAACTACCGCTTTAACTATCAAGATTCCTTCACTCTTAACACGTAATCAATGACAACAACAACAAGTTATACGATTTCCGCCATTAATCCGTAGTTATCATCTCACAATTTACCTATGGCCCGACGAATTTAAATATATCTTGGAGAGAATAGTTCTTACCTTATTTGCCAAGAGCTCCTTATCTTCCTCCTTATTTTACTACAAAGAAGTCTCCAATTTGCTATCATTCGAGGAAACCGACGTGGGTATAACCTCTATGTCGTCCCTCCCGTTCTTGCTTCAGCGAAACTGATTTATCTTCCACACGTAGCTGCCTATTGTTAACAAGTTGAGAACGGAATATGCGTGTATTCCTCTACCTATAGCCTTACGTTTCTATGAAGAAATAATGGAACAAGTTGCTGTTCAACATACAAATAACGTTCTTTGCCCTCGCTTTGTAATGAAATTCTCCTCGATTTAGGATGTGGTGAAATATGTATACAGTATCCTATACATATATAGAACGTGCATGACCCTTTTTTTCGGGGTAAGAAGTTAACAATGGGGTATAAATGTTTTAAGAGGGGCCCTCCACTGTATCCATGTTGCTGTAGCTTTCCCTTAAGTGAATTGCTTAGTTGTTGCTCTAATAATGAATTTATATTGCTGCCAAGCTCTTGAGGAATATAAAATTCCAAAGTAATAATCATTTGCTGTACACGTTGTTTTCAAACATGAAAAGTCAGCAAATTGTACTAATACCTACTCATCAATAAGTTTTCCACCTCACCACTTATCCATTCATAAGTTAGAACCACTTTGCTGTAGCCATTTATTATGGGCTAAAACGTGACTTTTATGCTATAAGTCATTTATTCTTTTAGGGAAAAGTAACAAAGGAATGGTCTTCCACATTATGTCACCTTTTAATTAGTGGGTTGTGGGACAAACATACACTTTATTTTGTTAATAATAAAAGAGACTTGGCCATGAATTAGCCATCAACACATATACAATCTGTTAATGAGTCATAAGTTGTTGATTGCAGTACTCCCACGTGTAATACCATAATTAAGAGATTAGTCTTCCACTAATATTCCACTAACACTCTTAATTATTGACATGTTTCCACTAACATTCTTAATTAATCAATTACTCAAATAATTAATTATGGGCTTGTCCTATTACTCCCAAATAAAATCATTGTCCAAAATAATCTTTTTACTCAACCATTTTATTTTATTTAAAAATTATCCATTCCGTCAAATACTATATTTTCCCACTTACACCTTATATGTGTGCAAATAATATTTCTCTGATACATTAAATACATATATTCTAAAATTTACTCGTCAATTAAATAACCGAATCACCCGTTATCGCAAGTTATAGACACCAAAATTAGACCACAAAAAGGGTGTTCTAGGGATATTAGGCCTAAAAGTGCTAAACGACCAAATGGGTCGTTACAGATTTTGTGGATTTTGTTATTGGGAATTTGCGTAAAAAATGCATGGAACGATCCTCATGAAAAATGTAAAATGGAGTCAAGTATCGTTATGCACATTTGTTTGCCCCCGCGAGACAAGGCCAAAAAAGAGTGAGATGTGCGAAAAGAGAAAATATTTTATGATGTTCATGGCCAAATAAGCTCCAAAAAGAGCCCCCAAGGAGCGAAAAAGAAAAATTGATTCAAAACTGGGGGTTGAGTTCACAAGCTCCCGAAGAAAAAAGAAAAATAAATGGAGTCCCTTTATCTCCTATTTCTTTTAAAATTATTTGTCATGACAATATTTAAGTGTGGGGTGTGTATATATATAATTTGAATATATTTTCTTTCATTTATAGCATAATTTCTTTCTACACTTCCATGGATTTCTTTGTTCAGTTCTTTGCCATGGTCGTAATATATTGAACTGAACACTTTTTAGGATATTTAATACTACATAAGTAGGCTAAAACTTGATTTTTTTAGAATGGGATTTTGATAAAAACAGATTTGATTGAGTCTCCTTTATGTGTTACATGAATACTTTTCCAAACTCATGTTTATTTATTGATGATTAAATTTATACTATTTCTAATCCCGAGTGTATTGTGTTGTCAGGTTATATTTCCCAGTTCTCCTGCTTATTCGAAATCTAGAACTTGCCTTGAATGTGGATTGAGGCGAAATTCTAGGTAGATTTTTGAGTTGGGAAATGAAAGTAGGCCTTCCTTGTTAAATAATGACCAAATTGACCTACCTTATTTATTTTTATCCCTAGTCAGCCCCCTTGAGCCTAAATGAACTATCCCTTATTTTCTTGATAAGCAAAACTTCAATATTGGCCTAATCTTTGTTGTTACATTTTTTTTTTATTCACTTTGTTCCCTTTTTGTCGCTGAAAAAATTAAATAGATTGCAAAAGCAGGTGCAGAGGAGTAGTTATGAAAGAAAGAAAAGAGTAATGCTGATCATTGAGCTTATTGATCTTTTAAGAATGTTGTCATTTAAAATATATATATATATATATATATATATATACAAAGAAAATTTCTGACAGTTTGTAAAGAAAATAAGAAGAAAAAAAAAAAGAGGGTTGAAAAAAGAGAAATAATGAAAAATACTTGGAGGATGATTTTTTTAGAAAGAAGGAAAGCAATGGTGTTTAATTGTTGAAGTATTGTGGTGCTTCTAAGGAACTCAAGTCACTTTTATCCATATGTATCCGAACCATCCCTAAACCCACTTTACAACCTTATAAAAGTCCTACATGATCTCAACTCAAAGACTTCTATATTAGTGGAGAATCACATGATAGGCAAGCTTATGGCAATCTCGAGTAGATTGAGATACTTCTTTGTTGAGATAGAGAGAGCGAGAGAATTTTTTCTATCTATGCCCCTTTTTATATATTGTGTGATTTATGGGCATCTCTCTTCATTTGGTGAGACACACTGGGATTAGGAAATATTGTGATTTTGGTTCTCAATAGATAAATATGAATTAGAACTCGTGATGTAATCTTAATTGATCCTTGTTTGTCAAAAAAAAAAAAAAAATCTCATTATTTTACTTAAAATTTTAGTTGCTACTTTAGTTTATGTTCTTTGCTTGAGGACAAGCAAGGATTCAAGTGTGGGGGAATTTGATGGGTGTAAATTATTCATGTAATTTTATGCATAAAAAAATAAGTTTTAAAACAAAACATTAATAATTATATCTTATTCTCTCATATTTTTTGACAGAATTTTACAGGAAGAAGAGTACTGCAGAAGAATAGAGCAGAAACGAGTAAACAAAGAATTCAATAGGTGCAACCACGAATTCATATGTCATAACCGGGGAGTTTTACATGTGGGAATTACAAAAGTCAACATTGGGAGAAGTTGTGAAATCCACGGGTGTCACCGCTTCATACTCACACCCGTCAAGTGTTGAAATCCACGAGTGTCACCTCTTCATACTCAAACCCGTCAAATGTTGAAAACCACGGGTGTCACCGCTTCATATTCACAGCCGTCAAGTGTTGAAATCCACGGGTGTCACCGCTTCATACTCACAACCGTCAAGTGTTGAAATTCACGGGTGTTGCTGTCACACCCCGGTCTTACTAGGGTGTGATGGGCACCCGACCCTATATTCGGAGCCGAGCGAACCCGCTAACTCTTAATACACATATGAACTTATGAATCAGTTAGAAATGAATACATAGAAAAAAAAAATTCCAAGTAAAATATGACATCATATAAGACTCGTGACACGAAACATAATAACATGTCACGTTCCGAGCCGCTACCACGGCAACCCAATACCCACGACTCTGTCCGCAAAGTCTCTAACTTCGAACAAAGCATCATAGCGTCTATACTCGACTCGGCGACTCCGGGACAAGTGGAGCCTACCAACTCTGCTGGAACATCCTCTATGCTAGATTCGGCTCATCTGGGTGTACCTGCGCGACATGAAACGCAGCCCCCGAAGAAGAGGGGTCAGTACGAGCAATGTATTGAGTATGTAAGGCATGAAAAATAATACATCAGGAACATAAGTATGAATACCATGGGATCATAGAACATGTGATGAGATAAGAGGATAACCTGTACATGTGAATGCCTTTTTGGCTGGATACCATGCATGCTTGTCTTTCCTTCGAAAACATTTCTTTTCCATATACGTAGAAAGTAAATCTTATATCATATCGTGTTATATCATATTAAGTCATGGTGTATCATATAGTATCATAGCACCGAACAGCGTCGGCTCGCCCACATTGCGCCGGAATACTCCGGCTAGCCCATAAATCCCGCGTCTGGGCATCCCGCGTCCGGGATGAAAAACCAGCTGACCAGGTGGCAATGAAACATGTTTCCCTTCCCATTCCCCATGTATCCCTTCCCCCACCCCATGTGCATATACATATCTCATATACATATATCATATAAGCATGCAGGAGAGCCCAAAGAAAAGTCGTGCATTCGTCGGGGTGACGTAAGGTCGGTAGCCCCTGACTACTTTATGGAGTAATCATGGGCGCTTTGTCTCACTTTGAAGGAAAAATTATAAAGCGAGACTATCAATCAAGGATAACATCACGGGAAAACATAAAACAGGGACATAACATATCATTTCATATATTTTGAAGCCTTTAAAATAGTCATTATCCAAAAGTTTGCTTAACATTTCATATCGTCGTATTCATGGTACGAACATATCCTTGACATATTCGTCCTAGTCATTTTCTCATATCTCGCATCACCATTGTCATCATAAAATCATAGTCGTTGTTTTGGTCATAAAAACTTTCAAAAATCGTAAAACTTGGATTTTAGAGAAAAATGGATATTTTGAAAAACATTCATAAACTTTTAGAAAGGAAAATCATGCTTTGAAATCATAACTTCTAACTTTTGAAAATAAGGACGTTATGGGAGCATTGATAAGATCGCAACATATGATTCATGCCATAGAAGGAAAAGGGACGAGCCTTAACATACCTGTGCCGCGCCTTACTAGCTACGCTTATCCATCCAAACTTGTTAGTCTACATTCAAGAGAGTTGACATGATCATTAGACTCATCACCATATACTTATCTCAATCCTTCAAACAAATTCACTTATATCACAACAAATTTTGGCAAAGATCTCCTCTCGTAAATATACCATCCCCTTTAATCTAACTCGGCAAATTTTAATCAACAATAATCCGGGAATTCAACCCGGCCAAACCAACAACAATACTAGCAATTATTCTAGCAACACTTCAATATTCAATTCTATTCTATTCTATTCAATTCAATTCAATTCAATTCGCATAATGTTCCAACAACTCAATCGACATACTACTTTATCCGAAACCTTCAATTTCACCAACAACCATACATTTCATTATCATTCATATACGTTAACTTCATCAACAACCTTCATTCTATATCACATAATCCATAACAACAACAACTAGAATATCAAATTACATCAATTTACCACAACTTATCAAATCCTCTACCATTCGGCCACAACACTTCTCACATAGATTTTCATGAATTTTCATTCATTTCTATACATTACAATAGCAACCAAACTACTAAATAAAATTAATTCCTCACTTCTACACATACTACTATATTCGGCCACACTACCACATCCATATTTTCCATGTTTTCTATACATTACCACAACAAGCAACACACTACATGAGATGAATTCAATCTTCCACACAACACAACACATACACACACGGCTCAACCATGCATGTGCACGGCCACACACCTTCACCTCTACAACACATGAATTTCATTCACTTTTCCATACTTCAACATACATAACTTTCCATAACATATAAAAGAGGATTAGTTCTTACCTTTTCTACTCATCTTCCTTCTTGGTTAGAATTGGCAAATTGGAACAACAAGCGGTTTCCTCGCTCCAACAACTACTCCACGTTGACGAGGGCCTTTCAATTAGTAGGAAACTAGAAGGAAAATAATTTTTCCATGATCAATTTCAAAGGCGATCCCGACGCCACTCCTTTGGCCGTGGCTCTCTCTTTCTCTTTTCTCCCTCTCTTCTTGAATTTTCTAGAGTCTAAAATGATGAGAGCTTGCCTTCTTTAATCTTACCTCCATATATATATTAACATGGCACATGACCATGCACATGGCCAAGCACATGGCCGGCCATGTGCTCTCCTTCCCCCCTTTTTTTTTCTTTCTTTTCCCTCCAAATTTCTTCAAATTTCTAAGTTTTCTCAATTAATAAAAGATGACTAATGACTTTATTTTGTCATCCATATATATATATAGTTCCCACAAATAAGATGAACACTTGTCCCATTGCATGGCTTGCAATAATTGACCAAGATATAAGTGGGGCCCACCACCACAATGGCTCTCCAAAAAGTCATGAACTATAATAATTTCCAAATTCCACATTTGCCCTTAATATTCATGCCAATAATATTTATGAGCGACTTGCGCATCGAAACAAAACCGGAAAATGGCCTTGCCCTTAACTTTCCGCAATTGTCTTAAAATATTCCAACGTACGAAATACGGATCATAACAGTTGCCGCTTCATACTCACACTCGTCAACTATGGGCATCAAGAAAAGAGTTGTAAAATTCACGGGTGCGACTACCGTTGTCATACTCTCACCCATCAAGTAAGGTCACGGATGTGAGCACTACTTCCAAGAATGCATTCATAGGGGGAGACACTACATTCTCCTATAAATAGAAGCATCACTTTGCTTACAAAGGAGAGAATAGAATCCAATCTTGAGAAAGACATAAGAAATAGTCTTTGCTCTATTTCTCTTCTTTTTATTTTATATTTGTAGGAGTAGTATTTTATTTTTAATTTCTTTCTTATATACTCCTTAATGGAGTGGTTTCTTTTTGTTGGGATAGTTGAAGAAGCTTGGTATGATGTTATAATATTATCTTTACTTTAATTTTTTCATGTCTTGATATTCAAATCTTTGATCTTGCTTCTTTTAGTCCTAATTCTCACGGAGGGATTAATTCAAGCTAGTTTATCAATTCAAAAATCTCAATGTTATTTCTTTTAGTCCTAATTCTCACGGAGGGATTAATTCAAATAATTTTATTGGTTTAAAATTGTTATCTTATTTCTTTCGGTCCTAATTCTCACGGAGGGATTGACTCAAATAAGTTTAATGATTTGAGGGGTCTCTATCTTATTTCTTTCAGTTCTAATTCTCACAGAGGGATTGCTTCAAATAAGTTTAGTGATTTTAAGGGCTAATCGCAAGATGTCTTTATTCCTCATAACACAAATCAAGTAAAATAAGTTTTCCAATTCTTTTGTGGAATATACTAGAATAAGATTTGTGCCAAGTGGATTCAACGACTCCCAACTCTTTTCTTTTTAAATTTTCTAATAAGTTGTTTGTTTTCTTTTTAATTTCAAAACCTCTCCTTTCATCAATTTGATTCTATCAAATGGTAACCAAGACAATACACATCTGTAGCCTAGGTGATTCCAATATCCGTGGGACGATATCTTAAACTATATTAGAATTTGACAGAGTATGAGCAAATTTTCCTATGCACTTTGGCCTCGTCACTGCGGGTCCAAAGCAAATGAAGCGCTTCCGAGACTCCGCTGATGAAGCTCCTAAGGATCCGATCCATCTCCCTGCTTCCCTGCGGGCATGAACACAACGTCCACAAGAAAGGACGTCAGTATGAACAATGTACTGAGTATGTAAGGCATGAATAGTAACCTCATAAAAGCCCGAAGAATAGCATAAGATAAAAGATCCGTTTATACCTCATGATACCTTTTAAGACATTCATCATGCTCACTTAACCTTTTTCTACAAGAAACGTTTCATATATCCACATACATACATATACAATATTAGTACCCGACCATAGTAAGGCTCGGTAGTATCGGTACCTGGCCATAATAGGACTCGGTAATATTGGTACCCGGCCATAATAGGACTTGGTAATATTGGTACCCGGCCATAATAGGACTCGGTAATATCGATACCCGGCCATAATAGGACTCGGTAATATCCGTACCCGGCCATAGTAAGGCTCGGTATCCCAAATTAGCTATATACATATATAATATAAATAGCATGCATGAGAGCCTAAATAAGAGCTACTACTTTATCAGAGTGACGTAAGGTCGGTAACCTCCAATGTGTCATTATGGAATCATCGTCATCGCTATATCTCACCTCGAAGGAACAAGAAACATAAGGTGAGATCAACAAGAATGATTAAAATCAAGAAAATCATGAAATAAGATCAATAATCTCATAATAGCATCAAATCCATAAGCTTTGGAATCTCTAGAATAGGATCATCATCATCATCATTATCGTCATAGAAAACATCTATCTTTGGCATCATAAGAACTTTGAGAATCATGAACTTCTAGCTTTTTGGGATCAAGGATGTTATGGAAAGCATGTATAGGTTTGTAAGAAAGAATCATCCTTTAGAAAGAAAGGGACAGCCTTAACATACCTTTTCGTCTCTTACTACTTAATGCTTATCCTCCCAAGCTCGTAGATCTTATTCCCACTAGAGCTACAATATCTTCAATATCCGCCTTGTATCCAAGCCAAGATTCACCGCAAAGACGATACAATAATCACAGCTATACGCTATTCGAACCTAAATCTCTAGATTACACTTGATTTGGGCTAAAAATTTATGGGTGGAAGTTGGGAGAAAGTTCCAGAGGTTTTAGGACTTTTTTTTGGGGGGGAGGGGGGGGGGGAGGTGGTTTTGGATGAAAATAATGGGTAAACCCCCTTTTATATTGTTTTAGAGTCGGTTTGCACTGACCTAGAATGTTCTCGCACTATAGAAGCGCGTTCGTACACTGTAGCTGGCGCGTTCGCGCACTGTAGCTGGGCACGCCTCTGCTCCGCCGGCCTAACTTGTAACGTCCATAACTCTTTACTCCGATATCAAATAGACGAGTGGTTTATTGCGTTGGAAGCTAGACTTCATGAACTTCAATTTAGGCTTTTACTTTACTTCAAAACTCTTCATATGCTAGGAGCTATACTTCTCTAAATTTGACCTAAAATTTCTGTCCAAAATTTTGCCAAATTTTCGACAAACTTATTTTCTTCGATTTGCTTGATCCCAGAACCTTTAGACACTTGATTAACACTTGTTAAGAGTATTCCTTAACCTTATAAGGGTTCCATGAACTCTCCGAGCTTACGTTAGTTTACTCACGACGCAAACGACGTGAAAAATTTCGAGGTGTAACATTTAGCTACAACTAGTGAAAAAGCAAATTGGTTGTATTATCTTCAATATCTTATTTTGAAAAATTAATTGCTCCTATGTTAATTCATTATGATAGCACTGTTGCAATTTCTAGAGTTCAAAATCATGATTACAACGTTAGGTTTAGATTCATAAGCAGAAAACACAGTAATGTGAGATCATATTTGACAAGTGGTTCTTACCATTAATGTTTATTATGTTAAATCATGTGATAATCTTGCAGGATCGACTAACCAAGACCTTGGCAAGAGAAAGGTGTGGAACACATCGAAGGGGAAGGAATTGAAACTTATAAATTCATGAGTCATATATAAGAAAATCCAACCTTGGATTAGAAAACCTATAACCAGGTTCAATGGAAAAATGAATTATATGAAAATATGTAGTTCGTATGAGTGCGATAAGCACCCTTGACAGATTTCACCTTTGTGAATATACAAGTAGACCGCTTCCTATGAGAATTGGATTTGTTCTAAAAAACACTCATGAAAATCGAGATAACACAAATTTGAAATTTCCTATATATATATATATATATATATATCATGACCAATAGGTCATGAAATGATCAGAAAAATTATTGTATGAGATATTGTACAACAATATAAGAGGGAAAAAAAAAGGAAGGAAGAAAAAAGAATAAGGAATGAAGGATGGCAGTGGCTAGCGCCTAGCTGCAACTACAAAAGGAAAAACCAACAATAATTTTCTTGAACATTAAGCTGTTTTACTTTTCAAATTGGCTTAATGCATATGTGACCTCTAAACTTATTTTTTTTTTCCATTTTGGCACCTCAACTAAGTGTTGTTCCTATTGAGCCCCTAAACTTGGCCTCAAGTGTGTCTATCAAGCACAATCCGACTTATATAGCATATATATGGTGAGTCTCATTTTTTTTAGCCTTGCGCGTGAATGTCAATCATATCCTACTTGAAAAACTAAACCAATTAAAACATCCACCCATTTTAATTATACACATCAGATATTAAGTTTTGATTTTCGTTTTTTACTTTTCAGGTTGGTTTCCAGTTTTGATTTCTTATTTTTTAATTTTCTAGTTTTAGTTTTCAGTTTTTATTTTCCAGTTTTAGTTTCTAGTTTTTATTTTCCAGTTTTGGTTTCTTATTTTTTAGTTTTTAGTTTTTATTTTCAGTTTTAGTTTCCAATTTTGATTTCTTATTTTCCAGTTTTGTTATTTGATTGGTTTAAGTGGTGGTTCTTGTTAAGACCCAAATTGGTGGGCCATGACGGGCACCCTGGCCTTACCTGCCGAGCACCGCTAAATATGCTTTCCTATCATCATAAAAAACAAGAGTGGATCTCGGGCTCACCAGATGAAAATCTACTAAATCATACAAGAGATATGCTGAAAAAGGAATGGGCCCAAGAAGATACACTATACAACTAAATCGGACAAAACTATGCAAGCCGACAAGGCTTATGTGCAGTACCATGCAGCAAAAATGTGGGCTGAAAGGCCATATAAAGTTTAACTATACCACGGCTGTCTACAAGCCTCTACTGGAGTATCTGACATAAAAAGGACGGGACAGGGCTCCGCCGTACCCATATGTACACAAAAGTATAACGTACCAAATACAGCAACTCCGGAACAAGAGGAGTGCTCCAATATCAGTTGAACAACAACCTACAGTGACGGATCGTCTATCTGTCCACCTAAACTTGCGGGCATGAAATGCAGCGCCTGTAGAAAGGGATATCAGTACGAACAAAGTACTGAGTATGTAAGGCATGAAAGTAATATGAAAGGGACATAGGGAAACATAGGATGAAATGAATGCAATTTGTATGTCTGAACTACCTCTGTGGGCCAATGATATACCTAAATATGGTGCATGTATGTATAAGGGTCATACACATATATGCGTACATAACGCCTGTCAAGCCTCTGTGGGCATCCCATCGTATCATATCGGCCTCTGTGGCATTATCATCATCATGTGATCAGCTGATCAGGTGGTAGTGCGTATATAACACCGTCACCTTTCCCATACCCCATTCATATATATAATACATAGTGTACGCGTATATAACGCCTGAGGGGTTATAGTTCTGTACATATATATATGTACGAAATGTAATGCGAGAATGTGATAAGAGTACATCCTGAGTCTGTCGAAGTGACGGAAAGTCATTACATCTCCGAAAAGCGTTATGAGATAGCATTTTCATCAATAAGTGACTCTATGAATCATACTGAATCTGAAGAAGAACTTACTGAGAATAACATTCTAAAACATGAATTAACATGGAACATTCCTAGCTACTAAGAATTGAATTCATTATGGAGTAGCATTACGTTTACGTCCCTTTCATAAGGATCATGCCAAAAAGAAGGAAAGTTAGCCTTAACATACCTCAAGTCATCCAAGTAATCCAACAACAAGCTTATCACAACTAGAGAGTCAATCCTATAACAAATGAATGCATATACAACTTAGATAGCACTAGTATATCACGTATATCAATGATAACTCTATTCTAAAGTGAAACGGGCAAAGATTTCCCCTATTTCTTAATCATCACCACAAAGTCCACAACCAACAATTAACATAACAACCTCATATGATCTTCTTTAAACTTATATCCATAACATTTAAAGATATACAATTGAGCAACCTGATATACGCTTGTATATAACACTTTCTTCTTCCAAATACACCAAGTATAACAAACTCAACACATTCTCAACATTAACTATTATCCCCATAACAAGATTTTGCTCAAAACACACTAACAATTATGGCTCAAGTTAGATTACAACTCAAAATAACATCAAGTTCATGTTTAAACCTTTCCTCCAATTTCTTTCTCTCAAACCTTAGCATAAATATCACATAAACTCATAAACATGCAAATAAGATGAAATCTTACCTCAAGAACTCAAGAACACTTCAATTCCAAGATCACGTTACCTTGAAGTATCCTCCAAAGCTTCTATAAGAAGAAGAGACAAGATTCAACAAGACTTTGAAAACCCTAGGCACTTGATCCTCACTTTTGATCTTTGATTTATCTTGGGTTTACTTAGGAAATGTTTGAGAGGGTTTCTAGAAGTCTCTAGGGCCTATTGGGAATGAAAAAAATGAAGGAAAATGAGCTTGGACCTTTTTAAACACTTAAAAACATTTCCACCGCCTCAAATGTACGCTCTCCATGTACAGGCGTACTTCCATGTACGTCACGTACTTGGACCCTCAAAAATCCAACATTCTAACAACTTTTGGAAAATGAGGTACGGGACATACATGATCCCGTACTTCTCAGATTTGTGATCTGTCAGTTGCATTGGAAAGAAGACTCTCTGAACTTGAATTTACGTAGGTTATGCATTTCATAACTCCTCATATTCTAGAAAATATACCTCCCTAAAGTTGGATCGAAATCCTGTCCAGAATTCTGCCAAGTTTTTTCCCCATTTTCCACGAACTTAATTCCTTTGAGTCACTTGACCTCGAAACCTTTAAATACTTACTTAACACTTGTTAAAGGTCTTCCTTAACCTTATAGGAGTTTCATGGCCTCTCCGTCTTACGTTATTTTACTTACGACACACACGACGCAAAAATTTACGAGGTGTAACGGTTCTTCACTTGTATAACACAGTAGCACACTTCTTCCTATTTGATGTGTATAATTAAAATGGGTGGGGTGTTTTAATTAGTTGGATTTTCCACGTAGGATATGATTGACATTCACGCGCAAGGCTAAAAAAAAAAAAGAGACTCGCCATATATATGCTATGTAAGTCGGATTGTGTTTGATAAACACACTTGAAGCCAAGTTCAGGAGTTCAATAGGAACAATACTTAGTTGATGTGCTAAAATGGAAAAAGGGTCTAGTTTAGGGGGCCGCATATGCATTAAACCTTTCAAATTTTAGGTTTCAAAGTTGATTTGAAAAACTAAGATTTGGCTTTAGCAAGTTTTAAATTTGATTGTGATCTCCTTTTAATAATACTTTTTGCGATATTTAAAAAAGAGAAGAGAAACAAAACCGGTGTTTGTTAAAAAACGAAAGAGGAGTTTAAAACGCCTAAGAAGTTTCAAACCCTGATCGATGAGAGAAGTAGAGCTTTAGCCAGTCCCTTTTTTGCCATGAATCCAACAATATACCTTAATTGTGGATTTGCCCTTCTTTGCCATGGATCCAACAACAAACCTTAATTGTGGATTCACAGCTATATATATATATATATTTTTTTTAATATATCCAATGAATTTCATAATATAAATGTAGGGTCTGGAAAAAAATTACTGGGTTTCCAGGAACCCACATCTAACATGGTATATTTTCCCCTGCCCCCGGAGCACACCTTCATTATATAAAATATCTTCCGTTCAACAACTCTCTTATTTTAAAATTAAAATGGATTTTGGGGTGGGAGGGGGGGGGGGGGGATTTCTAGATTACATTTTAATATTAAAATAATAATATTAAATTATATTATTGACGTTGACTATTAAATGGAGAAAGTGGTCATAACTCCTGCTACACGGGGGGAATTTCTAAATTACATTTTAATATTAAAATAATAATATTAAATTATATTATTGACGTTGACTATTAAGTGGAGAAAGTGGTCATAACTCCTGCCAAACCACTACTTCATGATCTAGAGAGTGATCATTATTCGTGGTTATCTCCATATTCTTCCATAATATCATAACTTTTACCCCACTATCTTTCAATTTATTTCAAAGAAGAATTCCAACACCTGTAAATAGTAATCATTTTTATTTTGTGATGGGGTGTGAAAAATATTGTAGAGTGCATGAAAACTAAGTGAGGTTAGTGTTGTAAAAGAGAGAATTTTATTTGTTGAAGTAATGTGTTCTTTTGGTAGAGCTTTAGATCCAACAACTTGTCCTAGTTTGTTCGAGTCATATAACGTTTCCGGAATGTTGTATTCTGAAGGAGACAAATCAAGATAATTATTACTGAACCGGTGGAGATTTTGCTGTAGTGAGCTTGAATTTTTTTAAAGAGAGCGAGATATCCACACGCAAACACACATATATTATCTTATTTTTTAACTATAATTATATTTTCACTAGCATTTTTATTTTTAAAATTTCTTATAAAAGCTAATTATGCTTTCTAAACAATAAAAGTGTGTTAAATTTAGGGTATTCGTAAATATTTTCCTTGATTTAACATCACCTGATTGTCTTTGAAAATTATGATATGATGTATTTACCAGTAGTGATAGAAAATAAACAATTAGTTACTATTTATACTATTTGATTGATAAAATGACTCTAATTCGTGAAGTTGAACAACAATATCATTAATGGAACACTGTCAAATTGGAATGTTCTATCAAATATATATGGAACGTTCAGTGACCGTCCATGAAAGTTGTATATCATCATCACTTGAAAAATGTCAAAAATTTGGAGTGTTTCCTTCAAGAAATATGGACCGTCTATTAGACATAGTTCTGGTCCCTTTATATAAAAAAAGATTTGCAATGTCTGTTCAATTGATTTGTAAAATACGAACAGTGAACTTATTTGATTTGGACAACATTTAGTAGGTGTTTGGGTATTAAAAAATATAATATTTGAATTTTTTTTAATTAAAAGTTGAAGTTGTGTTTGAAAATATATTTAATTTGAAAAAAATTTGTGAGCGGAAAAAAAAAGTTCACTTGAAAAAGAACTGATCAAAACCACTTTTTCAAACTTTAACTCATTTGCAATTTTTTTTCTTAAATCAATACAATGTATATAAATTGACGCGGTTTTTTTTTTTTAGGGATAAGATACTATTAACCCCCTGAACTTTGGCCGAAGTTGCTAGGATACACCTTACCTTTTCAGGGGTCCTATTACCCTCCTAAGCGCGGATATCTACTCTTTTTATGGGAGAGTGACATACACTCTCCTAGCCACATGTATATTTACTTTATTTTCTATTTTGTTTTAATTCTTTTTGCTTATGTGGAAACGTTTTAAAAAAAATGAAAAACTGATTTTTTAAAAAAATAATAAAAATTGGAAATTTAAAAAAATAATATGAGAATTTGATTTTTTTTAAAAGCCGTGTTTTTTAAAAAAATTTCTGAAAACATGTATTTTTTTAAAATATGGAAAAATGGATTTTTGTTCAAATGTCTTTAAAAATCTAGATTTTCATGATTTCATTTTTTAGGACACTTTTATTTTTCAAATAAAATCTGGATTATATTTTAAAAAATCTAAAAATGTATTTTTTCTTGTCAAAATGTGAAAAAACTGAATTTTATAATTTTTTTGAAAAACTAATATTTTTCTTAAAATGTAGAAAGCCCCTTTTTTAAAACTAAATCTGGAAAACTAGATTTTTTTTTTCATATACAAAAAAAAAATCAGTTTTCCACATTTTTCTTTTAAAAAATCAGTTTTTCATATTTATTTTCTTAAAAGCAAATTTTTTCATCTTTTTTTAAAAACAATTTAGTTTTTCATATTTTAAGAAAATACAAAGTTTTAATAAAAAAAATTAAGTTTTCCACATTTTAAAAATAAAATCAGTTTAGAAAAAACTTTAAGTTTTAATGATAATTAATTAGGTGTAATTAAATATGAAGTGCTCAATTAAAAAATGACACATGTTAGATTTTATGTTTCTCACTCTCCTTGCCACGTCAGTGGTAATTATTAAGTTTTTAAAAAGTTCAGGGGGGTAATAGGATCGTTGAAAAGATAAGGTGTGTCGTAGTAACTTTGGCCAAAATTCAAGGGGTAACAGTGCCTTATCTTTTTTTTTTTAAAAGGAAAGTTTATTATGTCCAAAATAACACTAAATTGAAATGAAAAAAAATCTCAATATCGAATTGTGTGACACATAAATTTTATGAACAAAAATTGAAATTTGTGAGTGAAAATGGTTATTTCATTTGTCATACTTTTCAAACAAGTTTTCAGATATTTCAATACGTATTATTTATCAAAACACTGAACTTTAATATTTGAAATCTAGTAAAATATAATAGACATGTCTATATATTTGGTTGAAGTTGAAAAAAGTATTTAAAGACTATTTTTACCCCCCCAAAAAAAAAAAGAAAAGAAAAAGATTAATTTTGAAAACAATTTTAATTTCTTTTTGATCTTTTGAACCAAATGACACCTATTTTTTTTTTAACAACTTCTATGAAAGAACATTATTTTACTTAAAATATCTAATATTATTCAATAAAAAGTTTAATTTCACTAATATATTTAATATTGAACAATTATTTGCAGATACTAAATTTTAAATTTTTGACCATAAAGAGGAAGTTCACGTGAAGTGAGTGACATAAGTTATTGTACGATAAGCAATCTAGAAAGCATGTGGCAGATAGGCAATTCCTATGAATCTTTTTAGATTTTCAAGAATACTTAGAGCATATCCCACATGCTCCTAATTTTGCTAGAATAGTCCTGCCTCTTCTCTTTCCACTCACACTCTTTCTGCAAAAAAAAATATGGGTATGGAGAGTGCATTTACATTGACAAAACTTTCCACTCCACCATTGTTTTGTGCCAGTTCCTCCGCTCATTACCTTAGATCCTTGTCATTATTACCTAAATTGTCTTCCTTTAAATACTCTTTTGGGACTAAAATATCATCATCTGCTCCTTTTATTGTCACTGCCTCATCCTCTCCATCATCATCATCATCATCTCCTTCTACAACTGTTGCCCAATCACAGGGTCTCAAGGTCTTTAATTTCTTCCAAATTATCTCTATTTATTTTAGTGGTGAATTGTAGCTTATACTTTTGATTTACTTGAATTGCAGATTAATTCAATTCCTACTAAGCCTATTGAAGGTCAAAAGACCGGAACTAGTGGTCTACGCAAAAAGGTACTCTCTCATTTCTTTCTTTTTTGGTTGGTTTTATTGAAAAAGGGAAAATTACGCTCTATGTCGACTGAGAGAAAATATTTACGCCTCGTAGCCCATATTTTGAGTTTGTTACCCGGTTTAGCCCATACTTATCTACACACGCCTTTTATTTTATACAAGGTTGATACATTATGTATAATGCTTTTCCCCCAGGTATAATGTTGTATAATACTCCCTCTGTTTCAATTTGTTTGTCTGGTTTTGATTTGGCACGGAGTTTAAGAAAGTAGAGAAGATCTTTGAATCTTGTGGTCTTTAAACTAAAGATACATAGAATTAAAGAGTTGCCAGAAAAGGAAAGAGGCAATCTTTTTTTTTTTTTTTTGAAACTGGTAACTTGGAAAGAGGCAATCTTTTCGAAACGGACTAAAAAGGAAAGTAAGACAAACAAATTGAAACGGAGGGAGTATTGTATATTGGGCTACGTGGCGTAATATTTTATGTAGGGCTGTATATTTTTGAAAATATCCCAAATTTTAATGCAAACGGTTCATTTTGATTACTTTTGCTTCTTTTTTTGTATATAGGTTAAAGTGTTTATGCAGGAAAATTACCTTGCCAATTGGATACAGGTATGGTTCTCTCGTTCTTTGAACTTGTAAGTCATATTGAATTTCAAGTGTACTCAATTCTGTGCAATTGTTTTGTTGATGTTTCAATACAGGCATTGTTTAATTCATTGCCATTAGAGGATTATAAGAATGGGCTGTTGGTCTTAGGAGGTGATGGTCGATATTTCAATCGAGAAGCTGCACAGGTAGTGCTCAAATTTTGTACATAAATTTCTGTGTTTTCTGATCCCTAATGCATCTTAAGCTACAATGCAGATAATCATTAAAATTGCTGCGGGTAACAGTGTTGGTAAAATATTGGTTGGCAAGTGAGTCTCCCAAAGTACCTTTTGTTTAATCCAGATGTTCATCATTGCGCGAATGAATTCTTCAAATTTCACTTTCTGGCGATATTATTGCTTGAAGTAATACTTTTCTCAATTTACTACTTTCTGGTTCCTTTGCATTTCTGAATGTTAATATCTGAAATGCATAGCTCATTGTTGGATACCTGTGCTAATGAAGCTCAAACTTTCAAAAAGAGGAACTTTTTAACTAGATTAAGTTCTTCGGCCTTGATTTTCTTACTCGCTGTACTATGAAGCTTAGTCCTGCCACTCACTTTTTAATCTGTATAAAGCGGTTCTGTATGTTTGTGAAGGTGGAAATCATGTTTCTCAATCTTTATGTGCGATATTACTTTGTATTGCCTTGTCTTAATTATAGACTCCATGAGCCATCTCTTCTTGCAATCAATCCTTATGATAATATTCCATGATGATATTTGTTCTGAGAGTCCATATCCTTCTACTTTTTATTCAAGTGTTAGCATATAGCTAAATTTGTTTCATTTCTTAAGTGCATATGTTTGTGCTCTTATCCAAAAAGAGAAAATAAAGTAGTTTTTTTTTCTATTTTCTCTTCTCAAAAAAAAAAAAAAAAAAGAGAAAATAAAGTAGTTGATATGTATAGATGAAGAATCTCTGTTTGGCAGGGATGGTATACTGTCCACGCCAGCTGTGTCTGCTGTGATACGGAAGAGAGAGGTGACAATTCTGTTTTAATTCTTTTATTTGCTTTTTCTTTGCTATTTTTGAATGACAATTAAAAGTTAATCCACAGGCAAATGGTGGCTTTATAATGAGTGCAAGCCATAACCCTGGTGGTCCTGAGTATGATTGGGGTATCAAGGTAAATTTCTAGTCAGCAAACATGTACCAGAAATCTGGAACTGCTTGTTCTTAGCTGTCCCATTGGCTGCTGAAATATACAGTTAAACTTCATTGTTTTATTTTAAAAAAAGCCGGTTCCGCATAGAATTTGCTAGATATGACTGTTTCTGATATTCGACCTCTCTAAATAGGATATTCCAAGAACTTAGCATTTCTGATTATCATTTCCTTTTTTCAGTTCAATTATAGCAGCGGCCAACCAGCACCTGAGTCTATCACGGACAAGATCTATGGAAACACCCTTTCTGTATGATTCCATCGGCCTGCTAACTAATATACTATTCTGTATTAGATGACTTAATGTAGCTATGGTTCGACACAAGGTTCTTTAGTGCTGTATATGCATAGACATACATAGTGTAGGTAACTGTAAGGAACTATTATGGTTCATTGGTGATTCGGCATCTGAATTCCTTGTTTCATAAGGGCTATGCAGATTTCTGAAATAAAAATTGCCGACATTCCTGATGTTGATCTTTCTCAACTTGGGGTTACAAACTATGGAAGTTTTAGTGTGGAGGTGGTCGACCCTGTGGCTGATTATTTGGAGCTAATGGAGGTGAGTGACTAAAATTTTAGATTTCCGAATTTTTTTAAATGCACACCATGATATGTATCTATAACAAAACTGATAATGTGCAGAATGTATTTGATTTTTCACTCATTAGAAGTCTTGTTTCACGACCAGATTTCAGGTGTGTTGTTTTATGCTTCCCCTGTTATCAAGCATTGTTTTACTTATGCTGTTTATGTATTTCTAATTGGCTATATCATATTTTTCGTGGACATTTCTCGGACTTTTCCCCTGCCTAGTTTCATAATGATTTCTATTAGCCTGTTCTCTAAATAGATGACTGCTACCGGTACTACTAACTTCTCTTCAGATATCTAAATTTATCTAATATCTTTGATAAGACGATAATTAACTACAATCACCTAATAATTCCTGCATCCTTTTGAAGTGGTGATAACCACGCATTATGTGAATCTGGTTCTGCTTCTGGCATAATTATATTCTTTAGGTGACATTTGGCAACCATAACATACAGTAAAGGATAATGAGGCTTTCTAGATTCAGTTGAGATTTCATAAATCCGTGTTTTTGACGTAATTATCCAAGGAAATTGATGATATACATCAATGTGGAATGGGTATAATAAGTTGATGAGTTGTATAAAAATGATAAGTAGGGTTAGGTCAAGTTTGGGTGTTGATCAAGTAGCTTTAGATGACATAGATGTTGACATGAAGGATCTCCAGCACCTAGGAAACTGTAAATGTGTGCCATACAAATTACTGCAGTTATGTCTGGCTGCAATGCAAATTATGAATGAATGTTTGGAGGATTATACGTTATTCCTACTCACTGTAGGAATGTTTGGAGGATTATACGTTATTCCTACTCACTGTAGGTCACTAGCTGCACCTTTTAGTATGATTAAACTGAGTCATAGCTCTACTAAGAAAGAAGGGGAGCCTTGGCGTAACTGGTAAAGTTGCTGCCATGTGACCAGGAGGTCACGGGTTCGAGCCGTGGAAACAGCCTCTTGCAGAAATGCAAGGTAAGGCTGCGTACAATAGACCCTTGTGGTCCGGCCCTTCCCGGACCCCGCGCATAGCGGGAGCTTAGTGCACCGGGCTGCCCTTTATAGCTCTACTAAGAAAGAGATACTTTTTATTTTATTTTTTGAGGGATCCATCCCTTGCAATGTGTCTGCACCTTATAAAACCTTTCAATAAAAAGGGCAGCCCAGTGTACTAAGCTTTGGCTATGCGTGGGGTCAGGGGAAGGGACGGACCACATTGGGTCTTATGTATGTAGCCTTACCTAGTTACCTTGCACTTCTACATGAGACTGTTTCCGTGGCTTGAGCAATGTCATGGTTTGAGTTGGAGGCCATTAGCGCTACTGGTCATAGTGTGTAAGGTTCTCAGAAGAAAGGAGCCAACAAACAGATTGGTTAGATCGGTAAGAGTTTTCTGATTTTATTGAGGAAATGCAGTGGATAGATCCTCCTCTGCAAGGTGGGAGTTTCATCTGGTTCCAAAGGAGAAAAACTCAAGGGTGGCTGCACGAATTGACAGATTTTCATTTCCAGTTGAATGGGATGAGGAGTTCAAATACATCAAACAGCTACACTACCAAAATTGATTTCTGATAATTACCCCTTTCAATTAGCTGGGGGAAATAAGAACATGTGGTTGGAGGTTGAAAGTTTTGTAGATAGGGATTCACATGAGGTGAGAGTAAGGGCTGATACTTCGTTACAACACAGCAGCATGGTGTGGATCTAAATTATTTTTAGTCTTCATACCTAATTTTCCTGGGGTTTACATTAAGATTAGAAACTTAAGCTGCTGAAGCCGGATTGAAAGGTATAGAATCTAAATACTTAATAGTGATTTCCAAAAAAGGAAAACACTGATTCTGGAAAGATACGATACGTGGATAGAAGACAGGAAGAAACGAATACGCCGGTAGCCAAGGTTAAAGAGATACCTTGAGGCGAACTGTTGATCCTGGCTAAAGAAGGCGACAAGAACATAGGTGTGATTCACAAAATGCAAATGGTCACATGAAATACAAGCATATAGAATTGTCATCATACAGATGATATCAGAGTGGAAATGATCAGCTCTTTATTTCCTATTGCCAAGAGGAAGTATTGGAGACCTTTTGAAAATGTAAACCTCCTTATCTTACTTGATAGAGGAAAAGAGAGGTCGAGAAAAGAGGCCACAGGTCTAGAAGGCTATACTACATTTTATCAGAGGTGTTGGCCAGTGGTAAATGGGGATCTCATGAATGCTTTGAACGACTTTTATCACTTTTGATTTTTTTTTTTTTTAAATTAAAATTTTTTGTGCTTCATATATCACATTAATACTTACTACTTACAAGGGGTGGAACAAAAGAATTGAGGGACTTCACCCCTATAAGTTGTCTAGGGAGGTGTACAATATAACACAACTGCTCAGAAAGATTAAAAAAAAGTGATTAGCAAAATAGTCGTTGTTACTCAAAATGCTTATATTAAGGGAAATCACTTTATAGGCATAATTTTGACCACCGATGAATATCTGGAATCTAGATATAAGGAAGCAAGGCTAAGATGGTTCGGGCATGTGAAGAGGTGTTCGGATGCACCAGAGGAGGTGTGAGAGGAAGGCTATAGTGGGTGTTAGGAGAGGTAGAGGTAGGCCGAAAAAGAACTGGGAGGAGGTGATTCAGCCGGAGATGACACACCTCCAACTTATTGAGGACATGACCCTAGATAGGAAGGTTTGGAGGTCGCGGATTAAGGTAGAAGGTTAGTAGGTAGCCAAGTGTTGTAGCACCTTTATGTGGGAGAGACAGGGGACTAATCTCCTCTTCTCCTTTCTCCTTATTAGTAGTATTACTATTTATTACTTGCATAGTATCTTTTACTTATTGTTACTGTTGCTTCATTGGTGCCGTTATTCTTTTCTTTCTAGCCTGTTTTTGTAATGCGCTATTGTGCCGAGGGTCTATCGGAAACAACCTCTCTACCCCACAAAGGTAGGAGTAAGGTATGTGTACATCATACCCTCCCGAGACCCCACTTGTGGGATTTCACCGGGTATGTTGTTGTTTTATTATTTGAGAGTTACTCATCTACCTATTGAAGAACAGAGTTTTGGAGACCAATGAGTGAAAATGATTAAGGTTTTCATCTCTTCTAGTTGATTCAATTCTGATGAATGGAAGATGGTCTTTTTCTCACCTTTCAGATTCTTGTTGGTAACGTAAGGATTAAATAAGATGTTGAACATAGCTAGAGAACTTAACTGGATAGGAAGTTTCTCTATGGAGGTGGACAGGACCAACTCTTTTGCTCTAATACACATGTTATATGCTGGTGACACCCTAATCATTTGTGATGCAAGGTGAACAACTGAAGCATCTGAGAGTCATTCTTATTGGAGTTTGAGGCAATTTCTAATCTTAATTATAATGTAGTTAATGATCTCCAGTATATACCAACAACTAACAGAATATTCGATTGCAAAGTCTGATCCCCCCCCCCCCCAAAACAACATATCTAGGACTGCCTCTTGGGGCCAAACATTAGGATGCAATTGTTTGACAGGGAGTGGGGGAGCAATTTGAGTAGATATCAAATTGGAGACAACAATATTTATCTTTTGGTGGATTGTGGAAGACTCACACTTACCAATAATGTGTTGGATAATCTACCCATCTATGCGAGTCTCTCTTTTACGACCTATTCAAGTGGAAAAGAGACTGGACAACTTAAGAAAGGATTTTTTCTTGAAGGGAACAAGGATAGGAAGACTTATCGTTGGTTAAGCAGAGTAAATTGACTCATGAAACGAAACTGGCCTTCAGGATAAAATTATGAGGTTGCTTAACGAAAAGTTGCTATCCTGGTTAAGGAGATACAATCAGGAATCATAACCTCTGGAAGCAGGTTATCCGTGCAAGAGTATGAAGTAATGAGCCTGGTGCACAAGAGTAGTGATATGGCGATATGGTATTGTCTGTGGAAGAGCGTATGCAATTTATGAAGGAATTCTCTCCAAACATTAGCTTCTCAGTAGGTAATGGAAAAAAACTGAGACTTCGTCTTGATGCTTTGATACACCACGTACCTCTGAAAGATGAGACCCCAGATTTGCTACTGTCTTCTCAATACAGTTCTACTCATGGATGTGAACTATTTTTTTGAACAAATTGTGAAGATTAGGAAGTTGAGAGGATAGCTTAGACCTTGAATTAATTGGAAAGGAAACAAGTTTCACCAAATGTACCGCATTACCAGAACGATGGGAGAGGAAAGTATAAGCTTCTATCTTTATCTTACTTTTCCTCTGGCCTTGCAAAGACTATAGGGGTCATCTTGTTTGAAGACAAGTTATGCAGGGATTAGTAATACGGGGATCAATAATGCAGAGATTAGTTCTTGCTGAATGTTTGGTTCGTTGTATTAAACTTAGATATACATGGTATAACTTAAACCACGTGGTCAGTTTTTAAACCAAATAAAATTCAGTTTTCCATTATACCCTTGACCTGTTGTAACAAAATTTTTTTGCCTACAAGATAAAACTCCAATCCTTAAAAAAAGAAATCGAATAGAAAAAGCTCGTGACACAAGAAGGGCAGGAACTTGTCATTCCTCACAAACCAAGCAGAATCCCAAAACTTCCCTTTCTAATATTTGAATTAATCTCAATTTGTTGGGTCTTAGTCACCAAAAGAAAAAGGAAAAAAAAAAAAAAAAGGGAAAAGGAGCTCAAATTGGAAGTGAATCAGTTTAAATGGCCTCTTTTTCATGGGAAGCCATTAGTCTTCTGATTAGGACCATTGTTGAAGCTTCTTTTTCTTTTTGGAGTGTTGAAAGGTTTTTTGAGAAGAAGAATTAGTATATTAAACATCAATGGTGTTTTGGTCTTTTAGTATCTGTCTATTTGATCCCAGTATAGGTTGTACAGGGATTCCTATTCCATGCTTTATCTGGTATAAAATTATATAACTATGCAAAAAATGAAAAAAAGGTAATTGAACAGTTGACTAAACAATGCATAATTCTATACCATGATTATCATTCTAGTACCTCAAACCATACTGCCTTTTAGAGAAAACTCCTCCCGAAGTGGCTGGGTTTTGTTGTATTGAAATGTGTGAGATGTTAGATGCAAGCAAACTTGCAGAAAAGGGGCCTTAGAGTTGTACCAGATGTTAGAATCCAAGGGTGTGCCCTAATGGCGCGAAGTAGGTTGAAAACCATGAGGTCTCAGTTTCAAGACCCAGGGGAGGCAAAAATACAGGTGATTTCTTTCCATTTGTACAAGCCTTGGTGGACAGAGTTGGCTAGTAAATGTGCTGGTGGAGGTAGAAGGTGTCCTGTGGAATTAGTCGAGGTGCGCGCAAGATAGCCCGGGCACCACAATTATAAAAAAAAAGATTTGTACCAGATGTTATATGTGTCAAAAGAAGATATATATTGGGGCATTGTTCAGTGGTGAGGTAGCTTTGCATTTTGTTTTTGATCCTAGATTGGCTGAATTGGGCAATACAGGGAGGTTAAGTTGGCCAGGAAGAATAGTAGAGGAGTATGTGAAATACGGTTCCTGCCTTTTTTTAGGGTAGTTTGGACAAAAAAGAGTCCAGAGATACTTAGGTGATGCCAATACATGGTCTTAGATATAAATGCTTGTATTTATTGGAATTTGGGTGTATTTTACTGAATGTATATGATGTAGAAACACTTCTGGAACTCCTCATGTCTCTCGAGTTCCAATGAGATGCTCTTCCATCAGAAACCTGCTTCCAGTATTATGCTATTATTCATCACCTACTTTAAATTTATAAAAGGAACCAAGTTTATCCTTGAAATATTCAAATCTGTAAAGGGCAGGGACAGCCTGGTGCATAAAGCATCCGGCGTTAGCAGGGTCCGGGGAAGGGCTGCACCCCTTGGGTGTGATGTAGACAACCTGCCCTAATGCAAGCATTAGTGGCTGCTTCCACGGCTCGAACCCGTGACCTATAGGTCACCACGGAGACAACTAGTATTGAAATTTGTATAATAAGTAAATGAAAGTTTTGGTACCGAAGTTGCATACTTTATTCATCTGTAGAGGTACAAATTTATAGTAGAAACAAACAAACAAACTAGCTATCTGATCCCTTGATTCTAGCAGATTTGATAATCAAGGGATGATTTTATTTGATCTAATTTCCTAAAACATCCAATAGCATATCAGATCTGATTTTATCAGATCAATTAAGATCGTACAAAATCAGATCTGATCATAATTAGATATTCACAAATCAACACTCCCCCTCAAGTTGGCATGTAAATATCTGTCATGCCTAACTTGCTTACAAGAATTTCAAATTTTGGTTTAAAGATTCCTTTTGTGAAAACATCCGCAATCTGCTTATTTGTTGGGACAAAAGGCATGCACTTCCTTCTTCAATCTTCTCTTTTATGAAGTGCCTATCCACTTCAACATGCTTTGTTCTATCATGTTGAGCTGGATTGTGAGCAATACTTATGGCGGCTTTGTTGTCACAGTACAACTTCATTGGTAGAGAAAATGGTTTATTCAGATCTTCCATCATCTTCTTGAGCCAAATCATCTCACAGATCGCATGAGCCATAGATCTGTATTCAGCTTCGGCACTGCTACGGACTACGACATTCTGCTTTTTACTTCTCCAAGTCATGAGATTTCCCCAGATAAATGTACAATATCCAGACGTAGACCTCCTGTCAGTAGTAGAACCTGCCCAATCCGCATCTGTAAAGCTTTCAATGCTCCTTTGTTGGTTTTTTTTGAAAAACAACCCTTTCCCCGGTGAACTTTTCAGATATCTTAGAATCCTATAGACCGCTTCCTGGTGCTCTTCCTTTGGAGAGTGCATGAATTGACTGACTAAGCTTACAACAAAAGCTATATCCGGCCGAGTGTGTGACAAGTAGATCAACTTTCCCACTAGTCTCTGATATTGACTTTGGTCAATTGTATTTCCTTCTTTGTATCCGAATTTTATATTCGGATCAATAGGTGTTTCAACTGGACGACAACC
This sequence comes from Lycium ferocissimum, assembly GCF_029784015.1. Classification (NCBI taxonomy): domain Eukaryota; kingdom Viridiplantae; phylum Streptophyta; class Magnoliopsida; order Solanales; family Solanaceae; genus Lycium; species Lycium ferocissimum. The sequence continues at coordinate 27,167,208 of NC_081346.1, forward strand.
ACTCATCCCTGTCTCGTTCAAAAGATCTAGCATAGACTTCCTTTGTGACACCATAATGCCTTCTTTTGATCTCGCTACTTCCATGCCAAGAAAATATTTCAATTGGCCCAAATCTTTGATCTCAAATTGCGTGGTCAACTGATTTTTTAAATTCTTCATTTCTAACAAGTCATCTCCTGTAAGTATGATATCATCAACATACACTATTAGGATAGTTGTCTTTCCCTCAAGTGCATGTCGAATGAACATGGTATGATCTGCTTGCCCTTGAGTGTATCCTTGTTTTTTCACAAATTGAGTAAACCTCTCAAACCAAGCTCTTGGAGATTGTTTGAGCCCGTAGAGAGATTTTTTTAGCTTGCACACGCTAGGTCCATACCTTTCTTCAAAACCCGGAGGAGGATCCATGTAGACTTCTTCTTCGAGTTTTCCATTCAAGAATGCATTCTTCACATCTAGTTGTTGAAGTGGCCAATCAAGGTTGGCAGCAATGGTTAGAAGAACCCTGATTGAGTTCAACTTGGCAACTGGAGCAAACGTTTCGAGATAGTCAATCCCGTAGGTTTGAGTGAATCCTTTTGCTACCAGACGCGCCTTATACCTCTCTAGGGACCCATCTGATTTAAACTTGATAGTGAACACCCACTTGCAGCCCACTGTTTTCTTTCCACGTGGTAGTTTTGCCATTTCTCAGGCTCTCTTGTGAAGAGCCAAAAGCTCTTGACGTAGGGAGGTTCGGTCCAGTCTGTTCACCTCCCGATATTCAGAGCGCCGGAGATAGAAGCGGCGACAACCATAAAGTGGAGAATTTCCATCCATTTGCTGAAATATTTTTGTCCAAAAAAAGAAGCATGCGGTTTTGTTTCATATCTAAGAGCCCTTTCTAGATTTTTTTCTATTACATTAGGAAATAACTGCTTCAGACCATAAAGACTTTTGAAGATTCATCTTTAAGGAAGGATAAAACGAACCTCATCCAACGATATTTGTTGATAAACAGTAGTAAGGCTTTTTTTTCTCGCCTAATGGCTCTATCTCTGAGGTAACCTGGACTAGTAGCAACCGATTGACGTAAATAAGATATTGTTTCATTTTATTTCTATCAAGAGCGTTCATCTCCTCTAGAATTGCCTCCTTCCACTCGGGAACTTTCAAAGCATCCTGCACATTTCTCGGTATCTCCATTTTAGATAATTGAGAAAGAAAAGCTACATAGGAAGGGGACAAGTTTCGATATGACACAAAATTTGACATGGGATGGTTGGCTTTTCTTACCCCTTTATGTTTGGCAATCGGAAGATCAAGGTCTAAAGTAACAAGGGGTAAATCAGAGTTAGGTTCTGGAGAATTACCTTGTATCTGAGTGAGATCTGCTGGCTGGACGTTTGGTTCTGATGAGAGTCTTTAATCTCTTTTTCTTGGTTCCGGTTTCTCCTCGAGTAAACCTGTAATTCCCTTGTTTGTTCCCTATTCTTGTCATTAATTGTATGATGAAAAGGCTCTATTGACTCAGTTTTTTCATTTTCATTATTTAAGCTTTGATCTCTTACCTTCTCATGGTTGTTATTACCAAAAGTACTATTTCCAGTGTCTATCATAAAACCTGGATCATTTTGTTTGTCACACATGAGGTCAAGAGGTTCCTTATTATCCCTCGAATCTTCACTATGTTTCTCCCCCTGAAGATGAGTTCCAAAAAACAATTGAGATTCAAAAAAAGTGACATCCATTGTGACAATGATCTTCCTAGAATTTGGGTCATAACACTTGTATCCCTTTTGACTAGGAGCATAGCCAACAAAAACACATTTTTTAGCACGTGGATCAAGTTTACTCCTATTATGATCATGAACATGAACAAATACACTACACCCAAAAACTCTCAAAGCTAGATCAGCAGTCAATCTAGAAGTAGGAAAGTATGTCTTGAACATACTGAAAGGGGTTTTAAAATCTAGAACACGGGAAGGCATCCTATTAATAAGATAGGTGGCTGTCAAAATAGCTTCTCCCCAAAGAAATTTAGGGACTCCACTTGTGAATAATAAGGCTCTGGTTACTTCCATAAGATGCCTATTTTTTCTCTCGGCTATTCCATTTTGCTGGGGTGTATCAGGACAAGAACTTTGGTGCACTATTCCCTTGGAAGTGAAAAAATTGCCTAGCTGGTCATTAAAAAACTCTCTCCCATTGTCACTCCGAAATATTTGAATCTTCTCATTAAATTGTGTCTCAACCATAGCCTAAAAAGCGTCAAACATATGTTTTACTTCCCTTTTGTCTTTCAACAGGTACACCCAACTTAGTCTAGTGTGATCATCTATGAAACTCACAAACCACCTTTTTCCATTTACAGTTGCTACCCTAGAAAGTCCCCAAACATCGCTATGGATTAACTTGAAGGGTTTTGTGGCATGGTATTTTTGGGAAGAAAAAGATGAGCGTCGGTGTTTAGCCATTTCACAAAATTCACACTGGAAAGAAGATGGACTTTTATTCATAAATAACTGAGGTAATAAGAGTTTCAAATAATGAAAACTAGGATGACGAAGTCTATAGTGCCATAACATGACTTTATTATCAACTAGAATAGAATTCAAACAAGTTGAACTAAAATTTGCTGATTTGTCACCATCTTCAAGAAAATAGAGACCTTCAGAGTTTCTAGCATTGCCAATCGTCCTCCCCGAGACCTTGTCTTGAAATACACATGAAGTAGAGTCAAAGATAGCACGGCAATTAAGGTTTCGAGTCAATTTGCTGATGGACGCAAGATTGCAAGACAATTTTGGAACATGAAGGACATCAAAAAGAGTCAAATGAGGGGTTAATTTGATTGTCCCTTTTCCAGCAATTGCTGAGAAGGAACCATCAACTCCTCTGACTTTTTTAATTCCTGCAGAAGGAGTGTAAGTCGAGAAAAAATGGGAATTCCATGTCATGTGATCACTAGCTCCTGAATCTATAATCCAAAAATTCACACCTGTTGAATTTGTACTCATAAATATAGATGGTACAGTACCTGTTTGGGAAAAAGAACAAGTGGTAGTGGAAGGATCGGATTTACTGGTTTGGAGTTGAGATTGGAGAAGTTTGTGCAGTAGCTCTAATTGCTCCTTGGTGAATGGTGCCACTTCTAGAGAAGGTTGCAGCCCTGATTCTTCGCTGGAACTCTGAAAGGCCTGGCTGCCGCGGTTGTCTGCCCCTTTTTTCTTCCAGTTAGGCGGTTTCCCATGGATTTTCCAGCAGGTCTCACGAGTGTGCTAGTATTTTTTGCAAAGATCACACCACGACTTCTTTTTCTTGTCATTTTCATTTTTCGCAGTAACTAGAGCAGAGGAATCTCTATTTTTTCCTTCCAAATTAGACTCTAATTTTAGCATAACATTCCTCCTTGTTTCTTCTCGCCTAATCACAGAAAAAGTTTCCCTCAAAGTGGGCAGTGGGTAAGTTCATCAAATTCTTGGTTCAATCCTGCTAGAAATAGATATACCCTCTCATTTTCTTCTTTTTTCATTGCTTTTACACTATCCTTAGGACACTCCCATTCATCATTATAGCATTGATCTAATTCTTGCCATAGGGAAACCATCTCATTATGGTAAATAGTAACACCCCTCTCCCCCTGCCTAGCTTTCGACAGTTTAATTTTTAATTCAAAAATTTGAGAAGCATTTTCTATATCAAAATAAGTCTCTCTAACAGCCTCCCAAACATCCCTAGCAGTGGGAAGAAACAAATATGGTTTACCTATGGCAGCTTCCATGGAGTTTAGTAGTCAAGCAATTACCATTGAGTTTTTTGATCTCCAGGCATTCATTTTCGGGTCTCCTGGTTCAGGCTTTTTTGTCTCTCCAGTTAGGTGCCCAAGTTTTCCTCGACCATCAATAGCCAAACGAACAGACTGTTAAAGCACATGAAGTCGAATTACTATCTCTAAATGATGGTTGCATTCTTCTATGGTGGATGTTCTTGAAATATATGCTGTCGTGCAGGTCTTAGTTACTTTATCTCTCTTCCTGTTTGTCTTTGTATACACCCCCCCCCCCACCCCACACAAACACACACACACAGAGAAAGAAGGAAGGGAAAATCTGAAATCACTGTCTAAGGCTGCACATTTGTTTTTTTTATTTTATTAAGACGTTTGTTTTCATCATCCGAATCTGTATAATATATCAATATTTAAGAATAATAAATATATAATTCAAATTAAAAATTATATCAAACAAATATTAAGATAAGCAAAAAAAATATTATTTGAGAGATAAATTAAAGTATTTAAAGATATAAATGAATATTTTATGTTTGATACAATTATTGAACTATCTAAATTATTCAAAAAATGATATATCCTTAAAAATAAATTGTTTATAAAATGCAATCAAAAAATTTAAATTTAACATAAATTAATCTATAAATCAAACCTATCCAACAAAGTAAAACAATATCTCAAATACAATTCTGATTTAGACACATAAATATTAGAGTATTTGAATAATTAACTAACAATCATCAAATTGTAACACTCCAACACTGGAAAAAAATTCAAATAACTAAAATATAGAACTCTCAAGTATTTCATCTTCTTTGCATTAGTTGGAGTGCAAGTTGCTCCCTCATATCGGTCATTATCTGAGAATCTTCAACTGTCCAACTAGGTCCATTTGTTTCATCTAATGCTTCTTCTTGTTGTCCTTCTTCATCAAATATCACTTGAGGCGTATCAAAATGATTAAACAAGTCATCATTGATGCGCTCCTTCCTGATAAAATTATTAACGGCAAAACATGCAATAACAACATCTCTTTGGATATTAATAGGATATGGAGCCATCTTGTCCAATATAGGAAATCTTGCTTTCAGTACTCCATAGGAACGTTCGATAACGTTTCTAAGCTGTGCATGAGCATGATTAAACTTTTCCTCCTTCGTTATGGCACGCCTACGATGATAATCTCCTAACCAATATCGAATATTACGATACGGTGCTAGAAATCCTCGAGTATTAGGATATGCCGCATCACATAGATAGTATTTATCTGACATATAAAATAAGTTAGGCGATCATATCGAAAAGCTAAATAAGCATTTCAATTGTTTAAGCTGTATGACTTACTAGGTGGAGGAAATGGAAAGCCATTATCTGGATTAGATGCAATCTCAGTTAGAACGCGTGCATCATGTGCTACCCCTTCCCATCCAGCATAAACATAAGTGAAGACCATATTGAAGTCACATATTGCCAGAACATTCTGATAGCATTTACCTTTTCCCCTTCCTCTGTAAACAATTTGTTGATTAGCGGGAACAACAGCATGTACTAATGTCCCGTCTAGTGCACCTATTGCTCCCTGCCAATATATAAATATATGTCAACAAAATGAAAAAAAAAAACTTGTGAAATTCTTTAATGATCGTTTAACAAATAATACCTTAAAAATTCTTCGTAACCTGTTATGAGCACCAGGAATATTCATATTCGAATCAAATGTTGTAGGTGCTATCATCTCTTTTGCAAAATTCATCATTGCCTCAAGAACCTCGTGAAAATACTTGTGAATTGTCTGCAAAGAATGTTGAAATCTTCTCTTGATTACGACGTAACGCTCGTTATGTCCTATAATAGTTAAGAATATTGCTATCTTCTCTTCGACAGATATATGTTTGCTATCTATGAGCCATCCATTATGTCTAAAATGTTGACATAGCCGAACATATGCATCACGTGACATGCGCATCAATTCTATACATTGTCGATTAGAGCCAGATAATAGTTCTAATGTATACTTTTGACCAGATAAAGATGATGTTAAATCTCTAATTCTTCTATCATACTTGAGTCTATAACGATTTCTCTGCCAATACAAGCTCATCAACCATAATATTTGATCATCGATATCCATGTTGAATCTGTTTTACCAAGAAAAAAAGATACAATACACAATCGTAAGCACAACTACCTATGTATTTCACCAAGATAAAAAAGTATACAATGGTTATAAAAAATTATTCTATACTCATCAAGCATAACAAGACATACAAGTAGCATTTTTCACCAATAAAATATGTTCCATAAGCATAATATATTACCACAAAGTTCCAGAGGTTATAATTAAAAAACAAAAAAAATAAAGACTAGATTCCATAAAATCTTCATCTAACATAGATACTAGCTAATTAGAAAAATTAAAGAATTCCCAATTTTTTCCCCATGGTTCTGACATAATTCTCTAATTTGTCGACCCCTCTCAGTTTCATCCATGTTTTTGTGTAGCTATCGCCTTCACAAAATATACTAAGAGCTGCAGAGTACAATGGCTCTTCCCATCCAAGCTTGTCTAGTTTTTCTATACATTCTTCAACATCAGGCCCGTTGTTTTTGTTAATCAGTAACTCCAATGCAGCACTCATCTTCTCATCAATTTCTAATCGGGACGATGCGTTTTTTCTTTTCTTTCCCAAATTCTTTTTTTCAATTGGAATTGAAGATTGAGATGGAGAATCTTTAGAAGCTCCATCATTTTTGTCACCAAGTAGATCCTCAATGTCATCAAGTGAATCTATATCTATATTAGTAGCTACAGAAGAGGCACCGGGCCGCGGAGTTGTACAACTTGGACTCCAACCATGAATGCCTGTTGCAGTAGAACCCTCAAATAATGTTGTACAAAGTTCCGGAAAGGGTAGAGGTGCACTCCTCAATGTCTTGGCTTTTGGATGAGCCTATATTCAAATATAAGAGATCATACTTTCAATATACACTTCAAACCGTTTCTCCTTAAAACAAAAAAGAGAAAAAAAAATTACTAGATAATGAACTAACCTTTATGTACTCATCCCACTCCTCGTTAGACATTCGAATGGTATTGGTTGCTGGATCATAAATATTACCAGTCTTTTTAGTTATTGGCAACCAAGCTTGATATTTTTCTTTTAGATAATCATAATGGTTCTTCATCTTCTTTTGTGTGACTATAAAGTCATGAGAAGTTTGCAGAACAACCTTAACCTTGTTCCATGAATCTGGCTTCAAACTACTTCCTTGTCTCCCATTCAATGACACTTCTTGAATACAAGTTTCTAAAAATGTTTTTACTACCTCCAATCTCCAAGTCAATCTTGAATTTTCACTAGCTTGTTCCATAACTGAAATATAAAATTCTAATGATCATCATAGCATATTAGACTAAAAGAAAGGTCATAGTGAAAATGCACAAGCAATTTTCTTTTTCTGGAATGTGATATACCCCTCATAGGAACTTCTGAAAGTTATCCTTCAAGTACTTCTTTAAGTTATCATCTAATGATGCTCCACTAATGTAACCAGAAAGGTCATATTAACTTTCGAAGGACAAAGTGTTCAACTTGTAATTGAATTTGCATTGTCGTTTGACTTTAAATTTAATATGCCAGGAAAAGAGAAAGATAAGAATCTTGGAAGTGTAGGTTCAAGATGATTTCCCCTCCAAAAGTGCACAATGTCTTTACAAATAATTTAACTAGGATCTCAATGTCCCTTTTCAGAAAGTACAGCAATATCAACTGCGCCAAAAGTCCAGCTCCTAAAAATATACTATAAGCCAAGATTGAACAGCTATGCTTTTTCTTCACCTATTACTACAAGATGGTATTTCTTTCATGCAATGGTAACAGGCCATTGAAACATAGAGAAATCAGATGGATAGAGTATTAACTATTAAATACTTGATATATAATGATTAACTACCACAAGCACTACGTGTACTACATATGCTCACCTTTTCTGTAGCCTTCCATGCTTTTATTTCTAATAACCCCTGAACACTTTGGCCCTTCATGCACTTAGTTCCAAGCCACAATCTTCAAATACAAAAATAAAGGGAAAATGTAAAAAAAATCTACCTATGTTCTTCTTCAGTCCAAGGGGTACCCTTTTTCCTTTCAATTTCACTATTCTTCTTATTTGACCCGACCCGATACTCACTTTCCAATTCAACCGGATCATCATCGGTATAACTGGGTAATTCAATTACAAGTTGATCACTTTGTCCTTGAGTTGCTGCCCTAATTCTATTTAGAAAACCAGTTTGCACAAGATGAAGCAAGGCATCTCTTCTATCTGGTCATTCAAGTAGGATCTACATACATTAAACAGTGTTATCAGCATGAGTCTCTAATTTTATTATTGGGGTTTAGTCCGTATATTAATACTGCCTTCTTTGGGAACTTAGAGAAATTAAACTGATGCTATGTTTGTCAGTCTGCAACATTAACATTTACTCCTGAAAGGAGAACGTATGGTTTCCAATGTATGTTTGTTTACACGTCATGAGTATGATGATTCCATTATATAATTGACTGAAACTAAGCAAAGGATTAAAGAATCCTAAAGTTTTGCATCTTCATGTACGAGTTGAGCAAATAAGAGTCTGTAGCCATAAACCAAATTGAATTGCCATTATTAAGAGTCTTACACGAAAGGTTAGTATTTCTTTTATATTGAATGTCTGTTGTCTTTCGCTGCTAATAATATCCACTCCAAGAAATCACATCTAGTTCAAGCATTTTATCAAACACCTTACATGCACATCCCAACTTATTACCTTTCACATACATATGAACTAAAGAAGCTTCAACAAACGAATCTAACGCTAACCCAGTTGTTAAACCATACCCATGGACTTGTTTCCCAATTTTAACGCAGCTAACACTACACAAGATTCAATAGCACCAGGAAGAACATGTACATCACCCAAAATGTGTACAGATAATAATCTTGAAAATAAAAAAAAAATAGATAATATAGGTTTTCTTGGTTGAAACTAAATAATGCACAACTCTAATACAAAAATTAGCAATTGGCTTATGAGGATAGGAAAAACAACACCAAAACAATCGAATTCAAAACTTAAGAGAGGAAAAAGAACACTCCATTCATGTATTAATTAACGAACTAATGTTTGTTAGATAGGCGAATACTTGTAAAAAATCCAACATCTTACCTGTTCAAGAAGAAAGAATTTGATGAATAGCTTACTGATAAAGAGGGAGATAGAGCATCGTTGATGCTTGGGGATAAATAGAGAAGGGTAAATTATAAAGAGAGAGAGAGAGAGAGAGAAGCGTAAATTATAAAGAGGAAAAAAAAAAACAGACGTGTGAGATTTTTAAGCAAATAAATTTGGCATTTTTGAGAGTCTGAATCCCATTAAGATTCTTTTTGAAATCTGACCGAGTCAGATGTATTAAGAGACTATTTAAAAAAAAAAGTGCAAACAAATGGGGCCTAACTGACTATACCAGTTCAAATGCGATTCTGTAGGTAGTGCATTTTGTACAAACATAGGCTCAAAAACCTTCTGCCGCAACACTTCACCAGAGTGGCCTTTCAATTAATTGGAGACATTTATAATATGCTTGGCTGAAGTTCAAAATTTATTGAATCTATATGTGAAAGGAAAATAATCAGAAAAGAGAATCAAAGTTAGTAGCCATCAGAAAACATTTAGTTAGCTATTCCACTGTCCTTCCAACCCCACCCCAAAATCTCTGAAATGAAAAGAGATCAGCGAAAAAGGAGAAGGACAATTAGAGAATTAGTCTCTCCAAAGATTAAGTGGTCATACTTTTTCAATTGCATGCATATACCATTGCTGAAAGCTTAGATACAACAATTGCTTCTTTCTTTCATGAATGAAAATGAAAATGTTCTGATCAAAATAAATTAGAAGTGCTAATTTCTAACTTTATTACGCATGAGAAGAAACATGATAACGTCTCTGGATATTTCCTTGTATAACTATTTAGAAATGATTCTGAAGAGTTTTTAGAAGACCAACTATTCCAGTGTGCTGATTTTCTAATTTATCTGATAAGGAATTTTCTTTAGTATTTCAACTATATCCTAATTTGTACTTCTTGCTATAAGTTATACAAAAAGGCCTTGTATAACTTATTTGCTTGTCATAAGCTAAATCATGATGTTTTGTTTGTAAATATTTTGACTCCAAAAAAAGGAATTAAAAGCAATGTCCTTTATAAGAAAAGTAAAACAGAAATGAAGAAACTTTGTTCTGTTCTCTTGCATAAATTAAACAAAAGAGATTGATTCAACTTTTTCAAGTTTGGTTTGAGACTTGTATGTTGGCGTAACGGTAAGCGTGTGACCTTTTGTTGAGTATTATATGGTTGAAATTATTATTTCAATTTCATCATCACTACTTATAATTAGAAATAACTCAAATAGTTCCAAGACAAATTTGTCATGAGAAAACTTTATCTTTATCTGTCCCTTGTTTCTTCTGTAATAACTTTTTCAAGTTGGGTAAAAATAGAAGTTTTAATGTATTTTCTCATTTTAAGTTATACCTTTCAAGCATATATATATATGGACTTCCACTTCTTTTTATGCACTCAATTAAAAAGGAGTTGGTGCATTATACATTTTTTATTGGTTAAAATACTTATAAATTTTAGTCTTCTTACAAAATATGAGAATTCCATTCTATAGGTTTTTCTTGCTTTAAACCTATTCGAAAAACTTTTTTCTTTTATCATGCTCTTTATGGGTTTTAGTGTTGTCTCAAATAAATTTTAGCTTGTTAATAGTTAGTCACTCTTTATATAAATCGTTAAAACCAAAAATTGTTTCATTGGTGGAATTAAATAGGGATTACTTTTGTATTTTAATCCAATAGTGGCTTTATTGACGTTAAAACCACTTTAAAACAATTGAACACGGAGGAATTCCTTATCTCTTTGTTTGTGAAATTTGTTAGAATGCCACCTTTGTATGGGTTATAGTCTCCGTATATGGCTTTGGATAATCCTCATCTTTTGAACTAGCCTTTGGGTTGAGTTAGGCCTAGTATCCATTTTCCTAACATTGTATGAGAGTCAGATGGGTTTTATTCTCCTCTATTTGAGTTAGCTTTTCAGGTTAAGTTAACGTAAGATCCATTTTCTTAACAAACATAAATTAAAACACAATTCGTAGGTTACCATTCTTGTTACGTGAGGTAGGTACTCCGAAAATTTTAGGATAACTATATTTGGATTTCCATAAAATTTGGCTTTCTTAAAAGAATCCTACTTAAATGGCACCTTTTTCTTTTGCAATCCCTTTTTTCCATTTAATGCAGATATTTATCCTTTTTAGTCATAGTCTCTCCTAGAAATAATGAAACCTCTCTTTTCGCAAACAATTTAATTTTTGTATTCCTATTTTATCCTTAATGACTCGACTCGTTAGTAGTTAGGATCCACTTGATATAAAATTTCGTTCTTTCTTACAAAGAGAGAATAAAAAGACACGTCGAACTCTGACCACTACCCATATAAACTTCGCATCGATTCGGCTTACTTGTCAAAATTCTTCTTTATGTTTAATCTCTTAAAGTTAATGCCAGTCAAATACCTTCACATAAACTAGGACAGAGGAAGTAATATTCTTTATTTTCAAAATTTACTTTTAACAAGCTTAAAATAGTTGTAAACGAGAAGATTCCTAACTTGGATGTTTCTGGATTGATCTAAAAAATTGTTGGCATTCCTGCAGCATGTACGGCTCCAGGTACTTCAAAACTATCAGGAACTAACTTGTTATTTCGAATTTCCATGAGACGGCATAACATGGAAGCTTCCTGGTTCAGAATCACATGGAACTTATTAAAATGTTGAGATATTGGAAGTGAAAAGTATGACAGACATTATTGTTCTTACTTTTGTTAGTAAAATGGATAGATAATCCTTTGCTGCATCTACTCAGGAAAAGAGGTTCTTTGGCTTGGAGGAGAGATTAGGATTTAATCTGAGACACCTTTGAGTTCCGTTCCAATAATAGAATCATGGAGAATTTTCTTGTGGGTTATCGACTTAACATAGGCGGATCTAGCTAGTAATTTATGGGTTCGTGTGAACCCAATAGCTTTGCCTAGACCCTGTATACGTATTAAGAAATTCACTAAAAATCTATAGATATTTTATTGTGAACTGATCATTATTATATATTAACTTGAGGTTGCTAGGAACCCATACACTTCAAATCTTGGATTCGCCTCGACTGTTGAGCATTGGAAAATGGTGTTCTTACTTGAGGCCTTTGAGGGTCTCAAACTGCTTGATGGAAAAGAAAATTACACCCATAATATATTGATTTGGGTGTCCATCAAATTCAGAGCCCATGAATCACACGGCTATAACCTAAGCTTTAGTAAAAGGTGAAGCAATAGTTTGCTCTGTGCTCATTGCATGGTTGCGTCACACAGATTTTTCACCCAAGCATAAATATTGAAGCATGTGCACGAATTTCATTGAAGATGGATAGGCTAATTTTAAAATTGAGTTTTCCAGTGATTGCTGGTGGAATTTGTTGGCCACATAATTTATGGTGTGCATCCTTTGTTGCAATGGGTAGTAGATAATGTCTTGTAAAGGTCTTTATTTAGATAGTAAGCAATCGGATGCATTGTCTTCACCAGCAGTTCAGTAGCACTTCATCATACATTTCCTCTTAATACTTCAGTTTTCTATATTGTTATGCATTCTGCTTTTTTCTTGAAATCTTATCTTGATTTGTTTGAATATTGAGCCTTGCTTGTGGGACTTGTGATTTGTGTGTCGGGTGTTTCGTTTGGAATAATTCCTTGAGGAAGTTAGTACGCTAAGAGTATTGAAGAGTCCATCTGTTCTTGTTGAAGCTCATTTGTAATGAGAAAGGGCAAAGAGTTCGTAGTTCAAACCCAGTCAGCATGAAGGTAGAGCAAGCATGGATCCAAATCTGGCGTAATTTTGATTAATTGCTGTACATGTTGACAAGAAACAAGGTGGAGGATATTGAGGGACAGGAAGAAACATAATGATTAATAATATAAATCAATGTCTTGAGCTTCATGTCAGCTTACTTAAATTGTTATGTCCAAATTATCTATTTCCTAGCTGTGAGTTAAGAGTTCTGCATTAACTTCTTTCTGTTTTTCATGTCTTAAATAATAAGAAAGTCTTATCATGTCTGTGCCAAGTTGGTCTAATTAGACACTGCAATCTCTCATCCACAATAGTTCTTCTCTTGATACTAAATGACAGAACACGATGCTGCTCTGCCATATGGAACCAAAGTCTGATTTTCACTTGTCACTTATGCAGGAGATGGTGATCGAAACATGATTCTTGGAAGAAGCTTTTTTGTTACTCCATCTGATTCTGTTGCAATTATTGCTGCCAATGCCCAAGATGCTATTCCATATTTCCAGTCCGGGCCTAAGGTCTGAAGCACTTAAGCTTTTATGCACCTTGGCTTTGGTCCTTACTCATCAAAAATTTGACACGTATATCTTGTAGGGTTTGGCTCGATCAATGCCCACTAGTGGTTCTCTAGATCGCGTTGCCCAAAAGCTAAACCTCCCCTTTTTGAGGTTAGAACTTGTTTACTGTTTCTTTAATTTTGATGACGTTGAAATCTTCAACTATACTTTTCAAGCTATGCCCCTCAGGTTCCAACTGGTTGGAAGTTCTTTGGTAATCTAATGGATGCTGGAAAATTGTCAATCTGTGGGGAAGAAAGTTTTGGGACTGGTTCGGACCACATCCGTGAAAAGGATGGTATATGGTATGTTACATGTTCACCGGTGATTCTTTCAGTAGTTTGTGATTGCCAAATCGGGTTAAACATTACTTCGGATATGTGTTTCTCCCCTCATTTTGATGCTGTGGCATAAAGGCAAATAAGAATGAGAACATGTATCTCCTACATTGTTAGTAATATAATGATGGTATTGGTGATTGTGCCCCTTTTTTGAACCTTCATCCCGCGAAACTGCTGTTGGTTTACTCTTCCATTTCATCTTAATGATGTCAGTGGATATTGCTGTGTGTTCTTGCGATATGAGAGTTTATTCGTCCTTAAGAGATTCTTCTCATAATCTGTATCACCAAAATGAATTGTTGCTCTTCTCGTTCTCTTCTATGCTACATTGCAAACTTTAGTTTGGTATAACAGCGATCAACTCTTTGTGGTCTTAATTTTTTAAACTTGTAACTGATAGGGCTGTTTTAGCTTGGCTTTCAATACTTGCATATCGGAACAAGGACAAAACATCAGGGGATATATTGGTTTCTGTTGCTGATGTTGTGAAGGAGCACTGGGCCACTTATGGAAGGAACTTCTTTTCGAGATATGACTATGAGGCAAGCACTTTTTGTGTCTGTTAAACACCTTTTAGCAGTTATTTTTAGTTTCCGTCTTCTGGAGTGATTTGTCGATTACTTGTTTGGCCAGATGATTAACTGCAACACTTTGTCATTATCTTCTGACCAGGAATGTGAATCAGAAGGAGCAAATAACATGATCGAGTATCTTCGGGATTTGATTTCTAAAAGCAAGGCTGGTGATAAGTATGGTAAGTTCTCATTTTAAAGTTAAATTTGTCTACATTCACAGCATTTTAAGTACTGAAGGTTCTCCTGCAGGAAGTTATATCCTAGATTTTGCTGATGACTTCGCCTACACTGATCCTGTAAGTTCTGATATATCTTAGGAATGAGAATGTCTAACTATCTTCTTGAAATTCTTAAGTAGTTGTTGTGCATTTCTCAGGTCGATGGAAGTGTCGCATCCAAACAGGGGGTTCGCTTTGTTTTCAGTGACGGGTCCCGGATCATCTTTCGACTATCGGTCTGCATTGGCTCCTTATTCTGAGAAAAGTAGTAGAATAATCTGAAGTCTAAACAACTGAAACTAAATCGTAACGCTGTAATCCGCTTTCTTCAAACACTCCGTGAAAAAAATCCGTATAATTTCACGTTGCCAATTAAAAAAAGAAAAAGAAAAGAAATCCGTATAGTCTTCTAACTCATTAAGCTAATCTCTATCGAGTTCATCTTGAAAAGCATGTTAAAGTGGCCAACTGAGACGTTTAAGTTGAGAGGGACTAGTATCTTATTATGTTGTGGGGGGATTTTGTCACCAATCTCTTCTATTTTATCTGGAAACTGCATGCTGTAGTTTGTCAAGTGGAATCAATGGAGATCTCAATTTTACAGGGTACTGGGTCTGCTGGTGCAACAGTGAGAATATATATCGAACAGTTTGAGCCGGATGCATCCAAACACGACATGGATGCTCAAATTGCTTTGAAACCATTGATAGGTTAGATTGTTCATCTACGAGCTCAACTATGAAATATTCCCATTTCCTTGAAAATTTATCTAGTTATCTTTTGCAGATCTCGCTCTTTCTGTATCAAAGCTAAAGGACTTCACAGGAAGAGAGAAGCCCACTGTCATCACATAAGGTCATAAATATCTGCAACTACAATTGCTTAGGGGAAGCCTTCTTGTGACAGTTCTAGCAGGTTGGACGCTTCCTTTGTTCCTGAATTTCATGTGATGCATGGTTCTTCCTCATTTGGCTGCATGTAGACATAGTCTTTTAAGGACCAGAATTAAAATCATGTAAATTATGTATAATTATCTGATGAAAATTAGAACACATGATTGGAGTATTTAATCAATAGAAAGCTGCTGCACTAGAATTTTTATTTCTTCCTAGAAGTTTTGTTAAATTTGTAATAAGTTGACCCTTTAACTTATTGCTTTTTCTTTGGCACATTAGAAATTGAGACTTTGAACTAACTTTTCTTTTCTGAATTATGTTCCAAATTAACTGTCCGCACTCGGTTCCATTAATAAACTCTTACTCTGTCAGTGATTATGATGCATGCTATGATCTTCTGTTGTAGCTTAGTCTATCTTGGCCAAAATAACAGGGTTGTCTCAGCTGAGATACTTGTGAGATACCTGCTCTTGGCATTTTATTCCAGAATATAGGACCGTTCTCATGCCTCGTACTGGCTGTTGGTGATGGCATCTTTGTGGGATCACTCTAGTTCCTTCTAAATTAATTAGTCTATTTCAGATGTTTCCCGTGAGATTTTTGGGCATCTGTCTTTCTGATCCTCATCTTCATAGTTTATGTACTAGTATCTGTTCCCTGGTGTTATTGTGCATTATTGAAGACCATGCTTTGAAAGGTTAATCATCCTATATCCTGGGATAAGTACTTTCAATAAGCAGTAGCTTCCTTTTTTCTTTAAGAAAACTATACAGGATTGAGGACTTATTGCTATTTGGTAGTTATTTTGATATGTTGGATATAATATCTCAGCTTATAAACACCGTGAATAACATACTGTTATGCAAGCATTTCCTGAACTCCGCACAGAAGCATGGGACCTTTGCTTAAGGTAGTCATGTAATACCTCATTAATGTTAAGGTTGAATCTATCTTGGGATCGTAAGTTGCCCTTTCCTCTCTAACTTAAATGCCTTCTTCACTTTAGTAGATGAAATAGAACAAGGATCGCTCATGAAGAAATGAGGTTCTCGATGAATTTTCCTATGATGGATTATCTATATGTTGTACTACGGAGGTAGTTCACTAATGAGGTAACTTAAAAATGGTACAATGGAAATACATAGCAAAAACTTGAAGCTTGTCTAAGTCGTAAGTGGTCAAACTTGTCTACCGTATGGGCTTCTGCAAAAGGACCAAAAGTGAAAAAGCTATGAGCCAAGGGAGGATCAAAATTAGTAAGTAGAAGTCAAGTCGAGGAGAGATTTTCTTGTTAGAAATCTTGGCTCCATGTATTGTACGAGATTCCATAGCTAGTTTTAGCTCCGACTAGTCTAGAAAAGGAGACTATGTGGAAATGAGGATGTCATTGTTCATATTGTGGAGTGGTGGGGAATCTTGTGACTGGATTTACCTCCAATAGATCACTGTTATCTTGTCAGAGAAGGTTGGAAAGATATCCAAAAAGGAAAAAGAAGTTCTAGAAAAGGTGTTTTAGGTTGTCATGTAACAACACGTGGAATTTGATCCTGGAAAGTGGGTTATGATGTGTGTTTGGAAAGTGGGTTCATTTGGACTAACTTGCAAGTCTGATAAATTTGTTACATAACTTTACCATGGAGAGATGTTGAGCTTAATTTGGTTGAATCAAACACATACAAGATTCAATAAAGTGGGTTATTCTCAAATTGGACACACAAAAATGATAGGTGCAAAGCTCAGTGGGTTGTGTGCACTTAGCTTATGCGATGTTATATGAGTGATAGTACTTACTATTGTAGTTTTGTGAACTTAGGAATTCTTAAAATCGCGCTTAAATAGATTCAGAAGAGAGAAATTATAAAGTATATTTGATTCTTTAGTGAGAGCATAAAAATAAGAGTTATGAATAAGCATATGTTCCAGTTCCCTTTGCATTGTGGTTTGAGTAAGATACGTATTTTCAAGTTAAAATTCTTCCACCTTCTCCCCCACTTTTGTTTCATATGCAATTCTACAATTTTATCATGTTGAATTTTCTTTGGGGAACTTGTTTTTGTAGTTCCGTCGCTTTTGTCATCTTTTCTAATTTAGTAATCTTATACTTTATAATAGCATGTTAAAAATACCTTGCGTGGTGACGGGTTTATATACCAAAACCTGCGTAATTGGATCCACGATATACCCCAAAATTTTTTTTTTTTCACTGGCTTAAAAAAAAAAAAATTTAGGATAACGTTATCCACGTTATACTTATATATTGACAATGTAAAACATCCACGTTTTACCTCTACGTTAAACTTTTTTTTTTTTTTGTAACCGTGTGTTTTTTCATACTTTGACCAATGTTAGAGATGTTATTATATGAAATTGATATTTTTTTCGGGACATTATCCCATCACTTCCATTTGGGATGTTCTTAGTGTTTTTTCATCTCAAATGATTAGTCCTAGTGCCTATTTTTTCGCAACTTACATCAAGTCCTAGTCATTTTAGGGAAATAAGTTTTGTTTAAGGTTGTGTTTTATTTTTAAGGTTTTGATTTAAGCGTGATTTTTTAATCACGATAAAACATTATTTTGAATATAAATATAATTCTAAAAATGCTAGTGTCTTCGGATTTTGTGGGGAAAAAACGCCTTTTATCCCATTCAATTTCGATTTTCCCCCAAATTGGCGTGAAATTTTCTTTACTTAATGGATAAAGGATTTCAACGTAAAAATCAACTGTTCTCTTTTTGAAAATAAAGTGATTAATTTTCTCAACATATAAAGTTGACTAAAATAACCTTACGCACTAAGTTTTTCAAACAAAACTATTCTTCCGATCCGAACGTCTACGTATCCTCCCTATCACCATATAAAATATTGACGTTTCGGGTCTTCACACACGATTAATCATTGGTCAAAGTGAAAAAACAATTTTTTTTTTTTATCTAAAAAAAAAAAAAAAAAAAAAAAAAAAAAAATTAGAGGTAAAACCTCCACGTTTTACAAAATATATTTGTAAAACAATCCACGTGTTTCAATTAAATTTTTTTTTTTTTTAATTTTTCGTCTTTTATCAACTATACCATAAATGTGTTGGTGACGGGTGAATCCAAAACCTGCGTAATTGGATGTAGTCACTGGCTTCAAGTTTAGGATTTAACTTATATATTGACAATGTAACAGTACGTTAACCCGTCGGTTAGAGATGTTATTATATGAAATTGGTTCTTCGGGACATTATCCCATCACTTCCACGATGTTCCATCTCAACCTAGTGCCTGCAACTTCGTCCTAAGGGAACATACATGGCTGGCCTTGTTGATCAGCTGATTGCTTGCTAGTGTCTTCGGATTTTGTGGGGAAGTTGGCACTTCTAATGGGAAAGGGTCAATTCAACTGTTCTCTCGTGTAAATTGTAGTGCCACTATCATATTCTTCCGAAGTTAGGTCCCTATCACCATTAAACTTCAATGTACAACTTGGACAAGAATGATCTAACAACTCCTCTTGCAATTGTTTCAAAGGTTTTGTCTTTTATCAACTCCAAAATGTGTTTGAACACAAACTACTTCCAATATGCCTAAGGGTGTGTTCGGTATGAAGGAAAATGAAAAATAAGTCAATTTTTACTTATTTTCTCACGTTTCGTTTGTGAATAAAATAAGCCAATTTCTTACTTATTTTCTCATATTCGTTTGGTTGGTTGAAAATATTTTCAGAAAAATACCCATTCAAGCCCCACAACTCCACCCACCCCACCCCCACCCCTCACCACACCCCCCACCCCTCACCCCTAATTTTTTTGAAGTATATAATTTTTTTTTGAATTTTCTAAACCATCACATCCCCCCCCCCCTTCGATGTGGACCCATACCACACCAACCCTCACAACCACCCACCCCCCACTCTCAATTTTTTTTTTGGAGGGGGTGGTGGGGTGTCGGGAAAGGGGGGGTGGGGCAAAAAACCAAAAAAAAAAAAATTCAAAACTTTTTTTTTCAAAACAAAATTAATTTTTTTTTGGGGGGTGGGGCCGGGGCCGGGGAGGGGTGGGGTGGGGTGGTGCAAAAAATAAAATAAAAAATTAATTTTTTTTTTCAAAACTAAATTAATATTTTGGGGTGGGGGGGGGGGGGGGCAGGGGTGGGTGGCGTGGGGTGGGGCAGGGGGTGGAAACCAAAAAAAAAAAATTAGAAACTTTTTTTTCAAAACCAAAATTAATTATTTTTTGGAGGGGGGTGGGGTGGGGTGGTGCAAAAAACAAACAAAAAAATTCAAAACTTTTTTTTCAAAACAAATAATTTTTTTTTTGCGAGGGGGGTGGGGGTGGCGCAGGGGTGGGGTGGTGCAAAAAATAAAAAAAAAAAATTTAAAACTTTTTTTCAAAACAAAATTAACTAATTTTTTTTTTTGCTTGGGGGTGGGGCAGAAGTGGGTGGCGTGGGCTAGGCATGGGGGTGGAGTGGGGGAAGGGGTGGGGTGGTGGGAGTGGTTGGGGGGTTAGTTGGGTGGTTGGTGGAATGCACTTATAGAATTGTTTTCCCTACTTTTATTAGGGATCATTTTCCCTTTTAAGGAACTTGTTTTCCTAAAAAAAATGTTTTTCAAAATTTTTGACCAAAAGAACATGGGAAAATTAAAAAATATTTTTCGGAAAATGTTTTCCTCCATACCGAACACACCCTAAGTGATATCATGGCGCAACATGCCCTCAAACACATGAACTAGTTCATGAGATTTTGTGTCTCCTTGGATCTCTGCTATTCCAGACTTAGGGTGTGTTCGGTATGGAGGAAAATGTTTTACAAGGAAAATGTTTTCCTAGAAAATAAGTGAATTTCCTCTTATTTTCTCATGTTCGTTTGGGTAGTGAAAAATAAGTAAATTTCTTACTTATTTTCTCATGTTCGTTTGGTTGATAGAAAACGTTTTTCGGAAAATACTCATCCAAGCCTTACCAACTCCAACCCAACCCTATACTCCCAACCTCACCCACACCCCACTCCCACCCAGCCACCCCCCTAACCCCTCTAAAATAAAAAAAAATTCTTTTGATTTTGATTTTTTTATTTTTTACACCTCCACCTCAACCCTCACCAACTCCATACCCCCCACCCCACTCCCACTCACCCACCCCTAAGCCCCCACCCCCCTCCATTTTTTTATTTTTTTAAATTTTTTGCATCCCCACCCCCCAACCACTCCCTTAACCCATACACCACGCCCTCCCCCCGCACCCTACCCCCACCCACCCACCCCCTCCAACAACATTTTTTTTGAAGTTTTTAATTTTTTTCTAAATTTTCTACACGACCACATCCCCCATCACCCCCGTCCCCCCTTGCGTGGAACCTATACCACACCAACATCCCCTCTCCCTAACCCCAACCCCAATTTTTTTTTTTGAAGTTTTTTATTGTCTTTTACGGGTTTCTACACCCCTAGGCACCCCCTACCCCAAAAAAAAAAAATCTTTTCACCACACACCCCCACCCAAAATACTCCATCACCCCTTCCAAAAGTTTTAATTTTTAACTACGCAAACATTCAATTTTTATAATTGTCAACTTTTTTTTTTTTTTTTTTTTGGGGGGGGGGGGGGGGCAACAAATGACAAAACATTTTTTTTTTCAAAAAAAATATTTTTTGTGGTTGGGGTGGGGGGTAGGGTGAGGGGTAGGTGGCGTTAAAAAAAAAAAAAAAATGTCAAATTTTTTTTTGCGGGGGGGGGGGGGGGGGGGTGACGGGGTAGGGGTGCGGGTTGGGGAAAAAAATTTGTTTGCTGGGGGGGGGGGAGAGGGGGTAGGGGTGCGGGGGTGGGTGCAAAAAAATAAGTCAACTTTTTTTTTTTTTCAAATCTTTTTTTACTGGGGGGAGGGGGTAGGGGTGTGGGGTGCAAAAAAAAAGTCAACTTTTTTTTTTTTTGAAAAAAAAAAATTTTGTTTGCAGGGGAAGGGGTGAGTGGGGGGTTGTGGGTGGGGTGCGTGGGGGTTGGGAGTGGTTGGGGTTTGGGTTGGGTGGTGGTAGGGTGGTTGGTGGAATGAACTTGTGAACTTGTTTTTCCTGCTTTTATTAGGGAAGTCATTTTCCTCAATTTTGAGGAAAATGTTTTCCAAAATTATTGACCAAACGAACGTGAGAAAATTGAAAAACATTTTCTGGAAAATGTTTTCCTCCGTACCGAACACACCCTTACTGTCTTATGCTTTTCTAGTAAGAAGCAGCGTTTAGATGATGGGATTTTTTAACCAATTGAAGAAAGTATATATGGCTGCCAGAAGCTTTACTTATGGCTTATTTTTGAATGGAGAGGACTGTGAACTGTATTTGATGTCATCTCAAAATAATCACACGATGTTCTCTGCTGTTCCAGACGTAGTGCTTTTGCTGTGTAGTCCTTTCGTTTGAGAAGCTTTAAATGATGGGATATTTTAACCAATAAAAGCAATTTGATTGTCATAAGCTTCAGTGTGTTCTTGAATGGAAAGGACTGTATACTATTTGATGCCATCTCACAATTAATCAAGTTTACCCCTTGCCGCCCCAACTAAGTTCTTTCTCTTGATTTTAGTAAAGAATTTAAGATTGGTTTTTGGTAAATAAACTGAAATATCAAGCAAGCTTGATGGTTAAATATGCCTTCACAAGCGCAGCAAATATTGAATCGTCATTGAAATCAATTGCTGCTATGCATCCAGACGCTGTTTGTTTAAAACAAATTTGGAGCTCTTATGTTAATGTTTTTCCTCCTAGTAAATTTTGTTTTTGGTAATTCTTTTTAGGATATCATATGAACTTGACATCAACTAAAATCTTATTTTGATGATGACTGGTACAAAAGCAAACGCACTTTGTGTAGTGGTAGCTTTTGTCAAAGGTTTCAATGGGAAAGAGAGTTCTCGTACTGGGATCTTAACATAATCCTGGGAAAGAATACGGTGCTCACAAAAGATTCGAAAACGAAAACTTGTTTTCTTTGGCTCCGAAGTGGGAGATGAACCCATGCACCACACTACCACATACTTATTATTACTAGGATTATATATTTTTTTTAATAGCGCTCCTCGACTAATTTTATGGGTCGAGTACCCGCTATTTCCCATTAACATAGGTACCGGATATCTCTATCTACCAAGGCTTGAATAGACAGAATGAAATCACCTAGTTTTCTTGCCTCCGTTGAGATTTGAACCTAAGATGGTTCTCAACTGGCTTCATTGACCAATAAGCCACACAAATATTATTATAACCTACTACCGAAAATGAGCCTTGCGGCAAGATGAAAGGGGTGCTGTTATGACTTATGTCTCTTAATTAATGAATCGAATGGTCCATGAAACTTCGTTTGATCCTAATTTAGGAGGTAAAATAGGAAAATCTAATATTGTATACGATATAGAGTGCTAGCAAAAAAATGAATAAAAAAGAATCATATTAAAGAATAAAGGGAACCGTATACTAAACCGCAATGGTTTCCTCTTATGGAGTCTCGCTGCTTGAGTTCAAGTTCTGCATTCCGCTTTGCATGTTGATAGGAGTGCAACTCACCAGCAGTCTACTAAAGTGAATCCTTTTTTTTTTTTTTTTTTTTAATTTGGTTTCCGGTACCCGCATGGAAGC
Source organism: Lycium ferocissimum (assembly GCF_029784015.1). Taxonomy (NCBI): domain Eukaryota; kingdom Viridiplantae; phylum Streptophyta; class Magnoliopsida; order Solanales; family Solanaceae; genus Lycium; species Lycium ferocissimum. Next base: position 27,190,129 of record NC_081346.1, read on the forward strand.
CCGATTAAATTTGGATTCGCGCCGCATAGGGCCATTTGGGGGAAGCACTCCCTACCAAGGATTTTTTTATACCTAGGACTCAAACCCGAGGCTCTTGTTAAGGGAGGAGTACCCCATCCACTGCACCACATGCTTTGGTGGTAAGGTGAATCTTCACTTACGAGCTGGCAGAAATCTCAGCAGACGTGCTTATTATTACTGTGTACAAAAAAAAAATGCTTAGTTAATTCTTCGGTATTAGGGAAGTAATCAAACATTTATTAGCACTTGATCTTGAGTCGAACTCATCGAGTCGTGTGCAAAAGAACTATACACTGTTATGACTTGCAAGTTGTAACCCTCTTCTTTTCTGTAAATTTCTTCCAGCATTTCATTTAAACTTTTATAATGATAAATAGTCAGAAACTATACAAAGTTGACTGAATCAGGGACTGCATTATGTGTTGTTCGTGGACTCTGCTTTACCTTGATATTTTTCGATAGCTTTCAAAACACTATAATTAAAATGTCGAGCATCTTTGATATCTTTAAAGATGTGCAAGAAATTAGGTAAAACAAAATTGCGTCGTAAGCATTAAGCAAAGTTCAATCGTGATTTTATTATGTTAAGAGCATTAAAGTTTGTACCTTAACCGTGATAACCAGTCCGTACGGTCTTCGGTAGTAGTGAGACGGGACGATTTGTAAACTATTTGGTGATAGTTCAATTAGAAAAAATGAACAATTGATAGTTGAGGTGTGTTTTGCAAACTAATTGATGATAGTTTAAATAGGAAACTCTTATACCTGATAGTTCAACTAGAAAACTCAAAAAAAGGTTATATTTGAGATGTATTTTTGACCATTATCTGTTTCATTTTTAATACTCCACCAAGTGTTTACCAGGGAAAATACTGGCAAATTAGGGTTGTTGAAAAGTTGAATTAAGGATTCCGTACAAATAGGCAAGGGAATTCATTTGAATCACCTTCGACCGAAAAGTATATTGTGCAAATAAAATAAAAATAATTTATTTCTGATCTTACATGATATTATATAAGAACGGTTGAATCGACTTGACATAAATGTAATATTTTAATGTAATAGCTGAGGGGCTCAAAAATTATTTTAGGTCACAAATTCAATTTCTCGATGACATTCTAGTAATATGGGATGTTTCCCTCATGTTTGATGTAATCAGGCTAGCCTTCATAAGAGGACAAAAAGGTGTATCATTTGATCTTGACGTAAGTCATCCTGACTGTTCATTTCGTCAAATATCTGAATCATTCGGTTTTGATTTTTCGAATCCCTTATATGAGTTCGAATGATTCGCTAGCAAATTAAAGAGGACAAACTTTTGGAACCATTGCCCATGTAGCCAGCCCTAGTAATCCCAAAAAATCCAAGACCAAAATCAGATAAGATTGTCTTTGCTCCCCATTTTAATGAAATCAAAGTCCTGAGCAGACCCACCAATGAATTATAATGCGAAACATAGAGGGGAGACAATGAAGAAAGGATAAAAAGTAAACCATCTTTTAGTGGATAAAGATAGGAAACTGTGTTTGTCTAATTTAGACAATTGCAAATACATATACTTGTTGAGTTTGAAGTTATATGTGAGAGGTATAGTTGTAATATTAGTGATCCAACCTTACAGGGTCTGTCAGTTTCATGGGATTTATTCTTGTAGAGAACTCATTTGCCCCACATTTTGTCTTCATGATACTGTGACCGTTCCACCATCATGTTAGTTGCCTCCTTTGATGGAACTTGTACCTCTCCTTTTACATATATGTGTTGCTCTTTTTCATAATCATCTCGTGATAGTGGAACAACAACAACAACAACAACATATACCCGGTTAATCCCACGATGTGGCCCCGAGAAGTTAAGTATACGCGAGACCTTACCCCCACTTTGGAAGGTAGGAGGCTGTTTCAAAGACCACTACAAAAGAAAGCAAGGGAAAAAAGTCAGATACCGACAAGCAAATCAAAGCAATGCGAAAATGAGAAATTGCAAGAGCAAAGAAGTCATGATAAAATAGCATGGAAAGACAAGACCCAACACATAAAAGCAGGAATCAAAGGGCAATAAAAAGTAGGGCAAAACTACGCCTACTAGTGCGACGAGAAAAGCGAGACTACCTCCCAGTTTCTTCTATCCTAATCTGAGTCCTCCACAACGTCCTATCTAAGGTCATGTCCTCGGTAATCTGAAACTGCGCCATGTCCTACCTAATCACATCTCCCCAATATTTCTTTGGCCTTCCTGTACCTCTCCTAAAACCGTCCATAGCCAACCTCTCACACCTCCGCACTAGGGCATCTATGTCTCTCCTCTTCACATGCCCAAATCATCTCAGCCTCGCTTCTCGCATCTTGTCCTCCACCGATGCCACTCTCACCTTGTCCCGGATGTTCTCATTCCTGATCCTATCTCTCTTAGTGTGCCCACACATCCACCGCAAAGATTCTCATTTTCGCGACTTTCATCTTCCGCATTACGAGAGTTCTTCGACGGCCAACACTCTCGCCACGTACAACCGCAGTCGGTCTAACCACCACTCTGTAGAACTTGCCCTTAAGTTTTGGTGACACTTTCTTGTCACACAGCACTCCGGAAGCAAGCCTCCATTTCAACCATCCTGCACCAATACGATGTGTGACATCATCGTCAATATCCCCATTTCCTGTAAAAAGACTCAAGATACTTGAAACTTCCTTTCTTTGAATGACCTCGGGTACCAAGCTTTATTTCCACGTCGCCCCGAGGTACGCCATCGAACTTACACCCAAGTACTTTCCTCGGTCCTACTCAACTTGAATTCTTTAGACTCTAACGTCTGTCTCCAATCCTCAAGCTTGTAGTTAACTCCGCTACGAGTCTCGTCAATCAAGACTATCTCATCCACGAATAACATACACCATGGCACCTCACCTTGAATTTGCTGCGTCAGTCCATCCATCACCAAAGCAAATAAAAATGGGCTAAGGCCGATCCCCGACGCAAACCCACCAACCGAAGTGCTTGAAGTCTCCTCCTATAGTCCTTACCCTGGTCTTGGCTCCATGATACATGTCCTTGATCACTCTAATGTACGCCACAGGTACACCTTTAGCCTCCAAGTATCTCCACAAAACCTCTCTTGGCACTTTATCGTAAGCTTTCTGCAAGTCCCTTTTCCGCTCCCTATATTGCTCCACCAATCTCCTAACAATATGAATGGCTTTAGTAGTAGAACGCCCCGGCATGAATCCGAACAGGTTCTCTGAAATAGACACGCCTCTATTCACCCTCATCTCTATCACCCTTTCCCACACTTTCATAGTGTGGCTTAGCAGCTTGATACCTCTATAGTTGTTGTAGCTTTGAATGTCTCCCTTGTTCTTGTACAAAGGTATCATTGTACTCCACCTCCATTCTTCGGGCATCTTTGCCGTCTTAAAAATGACATTAAACAACCTGGGCCACTCCAAGCCCTCGCCCTCGCCCGCAATCTTCCAAAATTCCCCAGGAATCTCGTCAGGTCCGGTCGCTCTTCCCCTGCATATCCTACAAACAACACCCTTAACCTCGTTGACCCTTATACTCCTACAATAACCACAATCGCGATGCCTATCAGAGTACTCCAAATCTCCCAACACAATGTCTCTGTCCCCTTCCTCGTTCAAGAGTTTATGAAAGTATGACTGTCTGTCTCTGTCTAATGAGAGCGTCCTCCACAGTACTTTGCCATCCTCGTCCTTGATGCACTTCACTTGATCCAGGTCGCGTGCCTTCCTCTCTCTCGCCTTGGCAAGCCTGAACAACTTCTTATCCCCGCCTTTGTCCTCTAGTTCTGCATAAAGGCGTTCAAACGCCGCCTCTGTCAACTTGGAGCAAACTTAAAAAACGTACTATATATGGTGAAATTAGAGCTACTATCATTTATGGTAATTTAATAGTAGTATTGGATTTTATTGGTGATTAGACAATCTTTTATTGTCTTTTTCAAAGATGTTAATCACATTTTTTTTAAAATATCAATTATTATTGTCGCTCACTCGCTCTTATTTAGGGGTGTATATAGGTCGGGTTGGTTCCAATTTTTCAATTACTAAATCAAATCAATTATATCGATCTTTTTATATTTATGAACCAAATGAACCAATAAAAGTTGGATTTTTATTCTCGATTCATATTTTTTTGAACTTTTTCAATTTATTTTAATTGTGCTTTGACATGAAGCATCTTATGACAAAAAATTAGTTTGAGCACTTGTTTGTCCTTATAGGAGCACTTCATGCTCGGGTACCTTTGTAGAACAATATGTTTCAACTGTTCGAATTATTTGATTTTTTGTGAAATATGATGTAAATGTCATACTATTTTGTACAATCACAACTAATTCATTTCATTGTAACTAATTGCACACAGAACTATCAACTACAGCGCCACAAAAGGTAGAAAAATTCATATTGGAAGCTTAAACTTAAAGGAGTTGAGTTCTTGCTAACTTTATAAACTTTATATACATGAAAACACTTGATAAAAAATGGATGGATATTATTGCTGCCAAGGACAAGAAAAACATTAGGGGCGTAATGGTTTCATTTAAGTTAATATCTATGGACGGGAGAAAACATTTGGTTTCGGTTTGAGCTTCACTTAAGTTTATATATACATATAAATACACACACACATATATATATATATATATATATGAACGATGAGGTAAAATTGCAAGCCCAAACATGGTGTTAAAATGTTAACAAAAACTATGACAAAGTATACATAAATTTTTGCAAAGTAGATTATAATAAATATTTTTTATGTAGAAAATAATTTTATAATGTCGGGTTAGTTTGGTATCGGTTTAGCTTTTTTAGTTAATACCAAACTAAATTAATTATGGTCAAATTTTTTCTCAATATCAAATCAAATCAAACCAAATCACTAGTTAAGTTTTTTTCTTCTTCTAATTTTTGACTCGATTTCTTGATTTGGTATAATTTGTTGCTTTTCTTTATACCCCCTACTGCTATGATGGTTGATATTATTTGTTTTCCATTATGACTGTCTAAATGAACATGCAATAAGAAGCAATTTCTGTATATGTACATGTACTATTCGTTTTTTGGAATTATTTTCTTGGTTTGTGAATTAATATAATATTTTCTTTATTAAAAATAAACACCCAATTCCCTACTCATTTCTTGTAATCTTGCTTTATCATTAATAAATTGGTAAGGGCGTAAGGCCCCAACTTCGTCAGCATAAGGTGGTTATGTTTTGATTGAAAAAATTAAACAAATCTATTCATTAATTTGTAAGCAAGATGAAGTATTATGGCTTTTAGTAGTTAGTCGTTGAATCGACGTCATTTACGTGGATGATTAAATAGGAATTTTCCATTAACCAACAAGTAATCGGGGTCAAAGTACTTAAAAAAGATTTGGTTAATCCTTATGGGGACCTTTCTGAAAATATTCAAGTGCTTCTGTCATTGTGATACTTATTGCATAATCTTTGATTTTATTCCGAAATTAATAGTTGATGGCTTTATCAGTGTTGATGGCTTTATCAGTGGTCTATGTTTTATTAAAGTTGACGTGCTTAATGAGCGATTAATTGAAAAGACGATCAAAAGAATCAACGATTTGTCCTCTAATGAATTGTGTGAATTATTTGATTTGATCCTTTTGAATTAGACTAAATGCAATTTCTCAACAAAAAAGTTCTCAACAAAAAAAGCATCTAATTATTACTCCCTCTGTCCATTTATGATTTCTTAGTATATTTTTTGAAGAGATACGGGTTGGGTTAATAATTTTTTTTAGTTTATTATGATCTTTTAATAATTTACCTTTAACTAACTGGTATCTGACTATCTAGACACATGCGTTGCGTGTGGAACCCGTATCTATTAGATCAAAATTTAAAAACCATAATTTAACAATATTTTAATTGTTTTCTCGATTTATAAAAAAAGTTATATATTTTTCTAAAATTATTAAATGTATGTTTAGCTATATTGAAAAGAATGAAGGACCATAGGCTGTTTTGAAGAAGCAGAAGATGTCACGTTTATTTTCTCATTGGTGAATTTGTTTGCGCGAACGCAATCATAACAATAAAAAATAAGTCTACTAAATAATCCTTTTATAAATTGGTCAATATTAAAAAAATGAAGAAGAAACATGAGAAAAGTTTAAATGTTACCTTTACATCTATAAAAGTCATGTCTAGATTAAAAAAAATATTCTTAAAAGTACTATAAAATAATAATGCCTAAGTGAGAAGGCTTCTAAAATTACACAAATAACACTAACATAGGCATTTCTCCTTGTCATCCGAATATTTGAAAAATAACCAAAACCACCAATAGTAAAAAATGATTTTTTTTATTTTATTAATAAAATATAGAAAAGGAATCTGCACCTAATTTTAAAACTGAAGTGTAGAAATAAATATTTTAATCACACAACAAGAACAGTGCATATCCCTCTCTAGATCAAATTACGATACCTGCATGTAATATTTGCATAATTTACATGCCTTTAATTACTTCAATTTTTTTTGTTTCTCATCGCGGATATGATATTAGTTTAGGGAATCCAGCTAATATAAATTCGTGCAACAGAAGATCCCTTGAAGGAAGAAAAAGTTTTTTAAAAAAGTCATTTCTGAGACTCAACCATAAACATCTAAATAAGAGAGTAAGAATGAAGGTATTATATCCATTTCACCACGAACCTTTAGTAATTTTTAGTACTCTAATTATTAAAAAACGTGTAAAGTAATACTAGTTGAATACACGAGGGAAGTAAATTTTCTAATCAAGAATTCCAACATTATTCTATTGATAACATGTCTCTTAATTGTTATGACTTTTCGCCTCAAGCCTCAGAGTAAAGGAACTGGTTCCAACAATCACCCTGTCCCACTCTGTCGAAAGAAGGGTGATCTTTTCACATTATAAAATAAAGTAAAAGGTACGTAAAATAAGAGGGTACGTAAAATAAGAGAAAAAAGGACCCTGGAATGAAAAAAATAAAAAAAGAATCATGATAAAGAACATTATTAAGTATTTTACCTTTTTCAGTGAAGCAGAGTGACGGGCCTTGAATCTCTTGATTATGAATGCAAGCAACATTTCTTCTTTCTAGCTGCACGTGTTTGTAAGAAAGTATTAATTATTAAAGAAATTTGTTGAGAAATACTAACTTAATATGTATGAGGAAAGTGAATTTCTGTGTCTAGAATTTCGATTTTTGTTTGATTGAGGAGCCGTCTCTAAATTTGGTTAGAGCTTTTATGGATCTAACAATCTCTCTCAAACTCTCTCAAAACAAAAATGATGAAGTAATCCAATTAGAAAATAGAAATAGCAGATTAAACATACATGAATATAAGTTGAAAGGGAAAAAGGTATAACAAATTCCACAAAAGATGACCGCTTAGCTTCACAAGTAAATTAAAGTGAAAGGAAAATAAAGTAAAACGGAATATGATGATTTACTCTTATATCTCTTAAATAAATATGCACTCGATTCAACTCTTGACTAAATATTTAAAAAGAAAAGGCTGAATAATTTTATTGGTATTTGAACAATCAAAACATCACCCAATAAGTACTTGTTCCAACTCTTCAAATTTATATATTTATGCTATGTAATTAATATTGTTTGCTTCAAGAGCAATAAATATTAAGGGAAAAATGGAAAAAAATTAATTTTATCTTGATTTTGTAAAATGACAAGTAGTTTGAGACAAATATTTTTAGTAACATTATCAACTAATATGGGACTGAGGTAGTATCATTACTCCCTCCATTCCAAAATAAATAAATTTTTGAGATTTTTTCTTCGGTCCAAAATAAGTGAATTTCAAGAGGTTATTATTTAAATTTTTCTAAAGTTACCATTTTCTTAAATAGTTTTTTCAAAATCCCAATACTCACTATTTCAACATTTAGGAAAAATTTGAAAAACGACGTAGGGCAATTTAGTCAAATGACCTTTGATTAAAATTATTAATTAGATTTCTCAATGTGTGTACCACACTGTAAAAATTCATTTATTTTGAAAAGGAGGGAGTGTAATTTGCTTAGTGATTTGTCTACTTCCTCGGAGAAATACTGATGATATATAATGGGCGTGCGTGTGTGTGAAATTGAGGAAACAATGCACGTGTTGAGCTCCTTTTACTTTAAGTAGAGGGGGGCATGCCACTTTTTCCTATCTCTATTTCCAGAAAGTATTTTGTTTTGCTTGTTAATTAGACTGTATGAATGATTTAGTGACGAGGCTGATTGTCTGCTCAGTGCTTCATTGATATTCAGGTCAAATAAAAACGACAAAATGTGGAGTACCATTAAAAAACCGCTATCATTTTCTAAACTTAATTAGTAAGGTTGAAATCTCTTTTATATGGAAAAAAAAAATCTCATTAAAAGTCAGTTATAAGTACATATTTGACTAAGTGAGAATAAGTATGCAGAAAACTAGTAGTATATGACTATTTGGTCAAGGAATATGACTATTTGGTCAAGGATCATCAATCGTCACTTGTTTCTGATTTCGAGTCCAATTTTGTCTAATATCTGTTAACTAGTTCTCTCCACATTGACTGAGAATGTTTATGACCTTTATATTGTCTTGGAAAATTAGCTCTCACATTCAGGTGTTAATCTTTTCTATTGAGTTAGTTTTAATATAAGCGGATTTAAAATTTGAAGTTTATGGGTTCGGTATTGTCATTGAACCCATCGATCATTTGAGTTAATGTTTGTATAAATTTAATAGATTACTTAAAACATATACAAAGTATGAGATAATGCTATTCGGTTGGGCATGGCAATTGACAACCAGAAGTATTACCAACACAACAGTGATCCATAAATGAAATTAAAGTGATGAATGCTGTTGTGGATAAAGGAATGATTAAAAAGAAGCAGTGAAGTAACATAATATATGTCCATGGCACCTTCATTTTAGTTATTTGTAAACAATATCGTACTATTTCAGGCTGTTGGTTCTATTAGTTTCCCGGCCCCTAAATTCATATATATATATATATATATATCTATAGTACTCCTTTTGAGCACTATCTGACTGACTTCCTTTTTCTTTTTATCTTGAGGATCTTGGTTTCCTGGAGTAATTGGTCACATTATCTCTTAAAATCAAGCTTTTAGAAATACTTGAGTATTGCTAAATTGCCACACCAATTTGACCCAGATTTGGCCACACTTATATAAAAATCACCATAACCTCTATTGTACAATTTTAAATTAAGATAAATTTTGAGAAGAAAAGATAGAAATGACATTAAGGCCCCGTTTGGACATGGTTTGAAACCATGTTTGGACATACAATTTAAATATTTTAAGTTGTATTTTCTCTTATAGACATAAAACCCCCACAAATTGTGAAAACTATCAAAACATTCGCAATTCTTATACAATCTTACCAAATGAGCAAATCATAGTTTATAACAAAATTAGTACACTACTAGAAGGCTTTTTTAAAAAATGTAACATCAATTAATCAAACTTTACTTTAATAAAATCGAAAATTTAACATGAATAGTAATGTAACTACTATTCAATATAATCTTCCCACATAAATTAAAGGTTGGTAGACATAAATAAAGGTTGGTGGAAGTTAATGGGATTGGTAAATGATTGATGGGGGCAATTGTTAAAAATATTTACCAACTTATGGGTTTTTTTTTTTTTACAAAATATTTACCAACTTATGGGGTTTTTTTTTTTTTTTTTTTTTACAAAATATTAACTTATGGGTTAAATTTTGTATTTAAAAAAGTTGAAACCATGGTTTCAAACCCAAACCATGCTTTTTTGGAAGTTTTGGGTTCAAACCATGGTTTCAAACCACGACTGAAAATTGATGGCCAAACGCTGGTTTGAAACCATGGTTTCAAAATTGATGGCCAAACGCCTACAAAGTAAGCATAAATTGTTAAATTTGACCTAAATAGTCATATGAATTTACCTCATTTGGGCCATTGTGGCCAAAATAGTATGGCCAAAAGACCTTATTGTACTTTTTATATGTTGAGGAGGCCAAAGTTAGCAGTTAGCTCGAGTTAAACTATTATTTCATCTATCACTTGTCCATCATAAGAATGAATCTTGTCATTCCCATGGAGGAGTGTTAACGGTTCATGCTTCGAATTTTTAGATGTTCGGTATCCGAAGCTCATTAGTATAGGATAAAACGTATTAGTGGACTTATTGAGTTCTAAATTTATTATTTATACACATATATTGCTCGATAGGATTAATTTTGCTCAAACATTATTATAATCACCTATGAAATTATTGGGCTGGTTTTAGTATTGAAGTCAATAATTAAACATGGAAAGACAACTGAAATCTAGAATTTATCACCATGACCATGTTAAAAGAGGCTATGTTTCTCATTGCTTCCTTTGCTTGACTTGATAAAGCAAGAAAAATCAACAATATTGCCAAGATGACTTTGTCGAGAGTATGTTTGTGCTTTTTTAGATAGGTTTCACTATATTCGCAGAATTGCCCTTCGTTTGGGGTGGTCTTTAAATTTTGCCCCTCATATTTGAAATCTTTAAATTTTGCCTTCGGCTTTAAAACCCATAGGTTCCGGTTCGAACCCACGCGCGATCAAAATTTTTTAAAAAAAATTCGCAAGGCAAGTTTAAATTTCGCTATGCCCCCCGAACGGCATATACTTGTGAAGGAATTACAAAGTTATGCGGACTCGCATACTTATGCCTTATGGGCGGTTTAGCATAAGTATGCTTGTCCGCATAACTTTGATAATTCCTTCACAAGTTTACGCCGGATCCGCATAAAAGTTTGCCCATTAAAAGTATGCCCCCACCGCATAACTTTGTGAAGGAATTACAAAGTTATGCCTGACCGCATACTTATGCCTTATGGCGGCGTACTTGGCATAAGTAGCCGGGTCCGCATAACTTTGATAATTCCTTCACAAAGCCATGCCGGTCCGCATAAAAGTTTGCCCGCTTAAAAGTATGCCCTTAACGGCATAACTTTGTGAAGGAATTATCAAAGTTATCTTTCGCGGCATACTTATGCCAAGTCTGCCCATAAGGCATGAGTATGCCGGTCCGCATAAAATGTGTGTAATTCCTTAACAAAAGTATCCGGTCCCATACATGCGACCCAAACCTTATCTTGCGATTTTTTTTTTTAAATTTATCCGAGCGGGGGGTTCGAACTCGAACCTCATTATTTCGGCACGAAAGCTCAAAGTTGCAATGCGAAGGGCAAAAATTAAAGACCAAAGAATATGAGGGGCATAATTTAAAGACCACAAATATGAGAGGCAAAATTTAAAGACCACCCCAAAAGAAGGGCACTCCGCGCAAAAAAATGTTATGTTAGCATCATCTACTTCTCCTTTATAGTTGCTAGAGCCCGGAACATTTTTAACCAATTTTTTTTTTGAACCAAACTAACCCGTTAGAAAAAAAAGAAAAGAAAAAGAACCAAAGTAGGCTTCACGCACAGAATCTGTGCGTGAAACCCCTAATCAAAACCCACTACAACCTCCCATTTCCAAAGATACTTTTCTCTTTCATTTCCTCCACTTTCACCCTTTCAACACACTTTTGCACTCCCAAAAACATGTCTCAAAGTTTTGAAACTTCAAAGTTTGCTATACAACCCGATATTCGTGAATACGGTTATTACTGTAAACTAAAAACATCAAAGACCCAAGATAATCGGGGTCGCCATTTTTGGCGTTGTAAAGAGCCCGAAGTAAGTGTTTTTACATTTTTTAGTGTTTTTTTTCTTCACGTTATCCACATATTTTACTTTAAAAAACTGATTTTCTTGTAATGTTTATAGGATATGGGCGGTTCCAAACACTTTCGGTGGGAAGATAGCATTCACGTGGATAAAACGGTGGCGACGAAGTTTAAAAATTCACTTTTTGATAGAGATACCGCGATTTCACGTATCTCTAGAGATACTGCTAAGTTGGACTCACAATTTAAGCTTGTGGAAGCTGAAGAAAAAATTGAACTTTTGGAGGTCTTGCTCACCGGTTCCGAAAAAAAATGAATTTTGCTGAAGGTTAAACTTAGAGACACTCAACACGATAAAATAACTTTGAAAGAAAAACTTAAATTGTGGAAGATTATTTGTGCTATCTTGTTGTTGTTCATTATTTATATGTATTTTGTTTATTAAGTTTAATATTTCTATGAATTATGTTTTTTACTAGTTGTACCTTTTCCCCTATAATGTAATCCGCACCCTTTATGTACTAATTTATTTGTATTGCTTTGTTAAATTGTCAATTAATAATAGACTTTAACAATAAAAGCAAATTAAAAACATGCCAAACTAATTCAAATTGATGACTTCATCATAAAATAAAAATACAAATTAACAGCCTTAGTCCGAAACTTAAATGACCCATAATCTAAGACAGTGAGCCTAAATAGACCCTAATCGTCATCGAATAGAGTCCTCAATATCGTCCTCGTAACGATATTGGCGGTCTCTTAACACACATCTTTTTTCAGGAGATGTTAGTTCTCTACTGGTTGATGATGCTTGTTCTTTGGCCAACTTTAGCATATAAAATCTACGTCTTGCCAGCATTCTGTTGTTTTCTTTTCTCATCCTTTGTACGGCAAGCTCGCAAGTTTCTGGACCTACTCGAGGCATGGTTATTGAATACCTTGTTAGGATTGGAGCGTTGAGATTTTTCAAGTCATGAACAAGACATTCTGATTCGGCAAGCCGATGTGACTATTCTCGACGTAAACCACAATAATATTCTTGCGGATCTGAATATTTCACACTGCAGAAATCATCATTACGCTTTATAAGAAGGTGGGGATTTAGCTCGTCTAGTTTGAAATCACTGGTATCATTCGAAAAACTACTATGATTTGAACTCTCATCATCACTGCTATTTGGTTCTTTTGGAAGGAGTAGAGACCAAGCTGAGTTTCTACTACTCGACATTGAATACGTTGTAGTCTAATAACAAAAAAAGGGCTACTTATATAGTTGCAAACCCCAAGTACCCCTCCGGGAGGGGTTGGGGGGGGGGGGTCTTTATGACCCTACCTACTTATCTTATTATAAAAAAATATTAATCTTCATCGGACATTTCAATCTAAATCTTGTTTTGGATTGTACAAATCCCACTTGGATCTAAATCTTGTGCTACCATGTACACCATATTCTACCCTATGGTAACGTATTTGCATCCGATTGTTCTCTTCAAATATGTTTGCGAAAATGATTAAGAGCAAAATTAAACTCTTGTGGAGTTCCACAAGGCATTGACATAGCATGTTTTTTTTTGGGCGTTTAAGCCTACTGAAGATCGTATTTTTTGACCATTTTATTTGCTAACTTTTGCTCCAATGCTTCAACCTCCCTAACACGCCAATTCTACTCATCTCTCATTGTTTTATTGTATTCTCGACTGAATCTTTTGTTAGGGTTATTTGAGTAATGAATATCATCATCATTTAGTTCCTATGTCCTACCCATTGCTTCAAATATGTTTTTTATCACACATAAAGGACCAATAAAACATGTAATAGAATCAAGATTACCGAAATTGGGTGTAGAATGTCATGATAACTCGTTTTAAAGTGAATACTAGTTGTTTGTCAATCATGTTATATATAGTGTCAATTTTAGCATTTTTTGACCGTTTTATTTGAATTTAATTCATATTGCGCAACATTTCAATGCGCAATATAACATGATTTGACAACACATCATGGTTGAAAATTACAGCTTTTTTATGATACCCATGCTTGATTTGACAATAGATCATGCATGCCAATTTTAGCTTTTTTTATGACACATAAAGGACCGATTTGACAATACAATGCTGCAATTTTTGACCGTTTTATTTGAATTTAATTCATATTACGCAACATTTCGATTCGCAATATAACATGATTTGACAACACATCATGGTTGAAAATTACAGCTTTTTTATGACACCCATGCTTGATTTGACAACACATCATGCATGCCAATTTCAGCTTTTTTATGACACATAAAGGACTGATTTGACAATGCAATGCTGCACTTTTTGACCGTTTTATTTGAATTAATTCATATTACGCAACATTTCAATATGCAATATAACATAATTTGACAACACATCATGCATGCCAATTTCAGCTTTTTTATGACACATAAAGGACCGATTTGACAATGCCATGCATACATTTTTTGCATTTTTTGACCGTTTTATTTGAATTTAATTCATATAACGCGCAACATTTCAATGCGCAATATAACATGATTTGACAACACATCATGCATGCCAATTTCGAGCTTTTTTTATGACACATAAATGACCGATTTGACAATAAGATGTTTGGATTTTTGATGCCAATTTCAGCTTTTTTTTATTTGAATTTAATTCATATAACGCAACATTTCAATGCGCAATATAACATGATTTGATAACACATCATGCATGCCAATTTTAGCTTTTTTATGACACATAAAGGACCGATTTGATAATACAATGCATGAAATGACGAAAATAGTGACTATTGCGCAACATTTCAATGCGCAATATAATATGATTTGACAACACATCATGCATGCCAATTTTAGCTTTTTTATGACACATAAAGGACCGATTTGATAATACAATGCTTGAAATGACGAAAATAGTGACTATTGCGCAACATTTCAATGCGCAATAGGGGTCAATATGCATCTATTTAAGAAGAATGTTGGACGAGGTAAAAACTCATCAATTTCATAAGTTTAAGTCTCTTAAGTCATTCAAAAAAACCTCTCTTAAGTCATTCAAAAAATAAATAAATCAAACTTCCTACAAAAAATGGCTCAAGATATTCCACCAGTTAAGGTTTCACTACATTGGGATGGTATTATCCTTGATGACAATAGTACAGTTCGTTACAATAAAAGACCAAACGTTCATGTTAAATGTCCACTTGAAATGTCTTATGAATCACTAGTCACTTACATACATGAAAAAATGAACATTAGTCCAGATGAGTATGAAATCTCTATAACAGGTAGATATCCACAATCAGTTTCCCATGGTATAATGCTTTATGGTATGCATTATATCAATGATGATGATTCTTTGAGGGATTATTTGAATGCGTCAGAAGAATATAAACATTTAGTCGCCATTAATGTTCTTGAGAGTATGTTGAAAAGATACCCCAAGAGGTCCCGCAAGAACAGCCTAGTCAAGTTAACACTTATGGAGATATTAGTTCTTACGGGACATTTTGAGTGGCCAGGTGCCGCTGGAAAATTTTACCCAACAATTTAATCAAACTTGGTAAATATGCATTCTTATATTATTATTTTGTGTAGTAGCACGTGTTTATTGTATGTATTGGTAAATAACCATTTTTAAATCTTTGTAGGGGTTATAGACCTGATACGAGTAATATTGGGCAATCATCTCAATTTAGTAGAGCAGCTCATTATTATCAAAACTCTCAGTTCAGTGGAGCTGATTATTATAATAATTCTCAATTCGGTGCGGTGATTATTATCAAAACTCGCCATTGTACCAACTTGTGGATGTTTCTCCACACCATGCTGATTCTCAATATGTGTAGGTTTCCTGGAGTTGATCATTATATATATATATATATATATATATATATATATATATATATATATATAATATGAAATTTAACATATGCTTTTTATCATGTAGGAGGAGGCTTTTATTAGATGGCGCTGATTGTCCAAGTTATGTGGATACATCAGAGAGTGATGTCGATGAACTAGCTAATAATGCAGAGGTAACCAATGATGAAGATAGTGAAGGGGATGAAGAAGATACGCATTTTAGTCCCCAGAACCAACCAGAACCAACTCACCACCACGTACCACCTCTGATGGCGGAAAACCCAATTCCTGACAGTCCAATGCAGTGGCATTCTAACTATATTTCATATCTTGACATTCTACAAGGTCGTGAGGATGCATTTGTTTTCACAATAGATGATGATATAAGTCGCCAAAAAACGTGGATTGAACAAAAAAGTCTCATGACTGATGAATGCGTCTTTGCAAAGGGAATGATGTTCGCATCAAAAAAGGCGTTGCAACGGGCTGTCAAAATGTATTGTATAAAGGATATGAGGGAGTTTAAGGTTGATGACTCAAACAAATCGGTATGGAGGCTGGTTTGTAAGCGAAAGACTCAAGGCTATCGGTGGTTGCTTCGTGGAATTGTTAAGCCTGATGGTCTGTGGGAAATCACAAAATTCCATCCAAAGCACACTTGTGATATGGGACAAAGTCGAGCGGATCATTTTAATTTAGATATAAATCTGATTGCTCATGTGTTACTTAAAGACATTGAGGAAACTCCAAGGTAACTTAACTGACCTAGTACATTATATATCTTATAGCAATTAAAATATCATTGCTAAATGTTGTTTGTTTAAACTTACGCAGGATGCCCATCAAAACTTGTATTAGCATGGTCCACTCCAAATATAGTAAAATCATAAGCAAGAGAAAGGGATTTCTCAGGCGTAGACGTGCTTTTGAGATGATCTTTGGAACTTAGGAATCCTCTTTTCGGGCGTTGCCGGGGTATATGGAGGATCTACAACATGCTAATCCTGGCACTGTTGTACAATGGCGGCTTTTAAAGGGCAGGATTTTTGACTTCGTCTTTTGGGCATTCAAACCAAGTATTGATGGTTTTACTCACTGCCGGAATGTGATATCGATAGATGGGACACATGTATATGGCCGATATGACATTAAGCTCCTAATTGCAGTAGGAAAGGATGCTAATGGGTCAATATTCCCTCTGACTTTCGCAATTTCCGCCAATGAGAGCAACGAGACATGGGGAATGTTCATGACTCATCTGAAAACTCATGTTATTAAGGGTCGTCAGGGCATATGTATCATATCGGATCGTCATAAAGGCATATTTCACAGTATGCATACTCTGGAAGGGTGGAAGCCTCTACATGCTTACTATCGATATTGTTTAAGGCACTTAAAGGCTAATTTGCAAACAAAGTTTAGAAATGGCACAGTAAACAAATTGATGTGGGGGCTGCGATGCAAAGATCAACAAAGAAAATGGGCTGCAAAAATGGAGCTGCTAAGGGAAGTAAGTGAAGAGGCATATGTTTGATTGATGAAATTAGAAGTTAAAAAATGGACGCTTTATTCTGATGGAGGAAGGAGATGGGGCATGCTCACAACGAACAGCTCGGAGTCTTTCAATGGACTTCTCAAATCTACTCGAGGGTTCCAACTACATATCAAATTAAAAAATATCGCAATGGTAAGACTAACTTTCAAGTAGGTCGTGGAGCGATTTGCGGATAGGACAAGGCAGGCCAGAGCCATATTAGCCGAGGACGGAACATAGATGCCAAAGCCCTACAAAAAGATGGAGCACCATAGAAGAAAGGCAGAGGGTCACCAAATGACCGAGTATGACATTGTTGAACGAGTGTATGAAGTTAGAACGGGTTATTACAACGGTAAAGGAGGAAACAAGCATATCATTACTGAGCGTACAAAATCATGCACTTGTGGTAAGTGGCAAACATACCACATGCCATGTTTTCATGCAGTCAAGTGCTTTGAGAGAATGACCAGAAATGTAACTGATTATGTGGTGGAGGAATATAAGGTCGTAAAATAACTTAGAGCATATTCCGGCCACTTTCATCCCCTTGGTAATCAAGCTTATTGGCCAGTCGCGCCGTTTTCTATGGTTGCGAACAAGAAGCATATCCGTAAATTGGGAAAAAATAAGCTAATCCGTTATCACAATCAAATGGATGTTAGCCAAAAGACTTAGTCTCGCAAGTGCTCGACATGTAAGCAGTTTGGGCATGATAAGCGTTCATGTGGGCAAAACTCCCGTGGTGGCAGCACATCTGGAAGTAGAAGAGTGTCTAGAACTTGATTTTTTTTTAAGTCTATTGTAATTTAATGATATATTTCGTTACTAATGGAATGAAATATTTTTCAATTATTATGAACCTCTCATATTGGGTGAATTATTTTTAAATATTATATTTATTTTTGCACATTCAAAAGGTGCGGATTACACAATACAATAACAAAATAAAAAAGACATAAAAGAAAAAAATAACCTAATACAAAGCAGAGTAATTTTTTCTTTTCTATCTTTCTTGAACCAAAAAAGTACTTTCATAGCTTTGGGAGTAAAACAAAAGAGATTAATCAAAACCCTACAAAATATGACACTTAAACCTAAATATAACAAGTTTTCAAACGTACTTCAGAGCACTTTACAACCCCTAAAATAACAATCCAAATGTATATGTATACTTGATGTAATGAGCCGATATTATTGTACACTAAAAAAAATATTAAGTTCTATATAAAATATTTATATTCCGGTGTTTTGAAACGTGACTAATCTTCGATCAAAGTACGAAAAAAAGCTTAATTTTGAGTTTGATTTCCAAAGACTAAAGGTTGGGGTCGGGGGGAAACAGGGTTTCACGCATAGAATCTGTGCGTGAAAGGACTACACTTTGGCCCTTTCACGCACAGATTCTGTGCGTGAAGCCTACTTTGGTTCTTTTTTTTCTTAACTGGTTAGTTTGGTTCCAAAACTTTTTTTTTTGGGTTAAAAAAGTTCTGGGTCCTAGTTGCTAATTAGTAGTATTATATTACTTTCAAAATATCGATATCATAAAAATCCCAAATCACTGCCATCCCCCACACTCAATCAAAAAGCTAAGGGGCCGGGTGGGGTGTGTTTGGAAATGGTTAGTTTGACTAAAGACGAAATGGTTGGATATAATACTTTACAATTTGAATTGTAGAAGAGAATAATCCTATAAATATTTTTGTATTGTATAATCAAATCTCTTAATGTAAAGATAAATATTTCTAAGGAAATTTCACTTAACATTTCTTTTTAAAAATTGTAACGGGCCACAAGCACAACCAACTATACCAATCTAACAGGCTTGGACTGGTCTATTTTTGACACCAACCGACCCGTTAAATCAGGAAAGGGCTGGGCCATCTGACTCCAAAGGTGAGCCTAGAGATGGAGATAGAGATAACTTGTTGGTGGAGTTCTGATTTCAGGATATATATTTACTTGTTTGATTTGGTTTGGATGTTTCTTGAATTATATTTTGATATTTTGGATTTTATTTGGATGTTTTACTTTAAAAACTTTGTGTTTAATACTTTACTGGTTGGAATTTGATTGGATAACTGAAGTTTTGGGGTTTCATTGGTTGGAATTAATAATTTAGGGGTTTAATAGTTTAGAATTAGTGATTTGGTTTTGGCTTGTATTGTTTGTATATTGTTTCTTTTCTGTTTGGCAGGTGATGTAGCTGCATAAACAACTATTGCGACAAAAAAAAAAAAGTTTTCAGATTTCTCATTACATT
Source organism: Lycium ferocissimum (assembly GCF_029784015.1). NCBI lineage: Eukaryota > Viridiplantae > Streptophyta > Magnoliopsida > Solanales > Solanaceae > Lycium > Lycium ferocissimum. Next base: position 27,209,545 of record NC_081346.1, read on the forward strand.
TTCGAGGGTAGTCATTGGAACTGTTAAAAAACATTTTCAAAATTATGACAATACTAACAAAAGCGATCAGAAAAGAGAAAAAAATTCTAGCTGATGAAATTTCCAACTATGGCAGTCATTTTTTTTTTTAATAAAAAGATCTAGAACCATAAATATTTCGACGGCCTGGGCCGCAAAGGTGAAATATAAATATGTTTTATTCTTGGTACCATCGATTGCGTAACTGAATATTGTTGAAGTGTGTGGCCATCTCATTTAAAAGCTTAAGCTATTAGAGGAGCACATTTTATTTACTTAATTATTGTATCCTCAACACACCTTCACATGCAGACCTGATTATTTTTTATGAGCCAAGTATGTGGAAATCCATTTTGATAATGGGTGGTGGTAAGATTTGATCTCAGGTGCTCTGTCTGCTCAAATATCATGATAAGTATGGATCTTGGGCCTAACTCAATTCCAAAAGTTAGCTCATGAGGGGAGGATTATTCATGACTATATAAAGAGACCAAGGACCTGGCTCTGATACCATGGTGTTGGAGTTGGTCTCCTTATATGGTCTTTGGACAATCCTCCCGTCATGAAGGTCACGGCCCGAGCTATGGTCTGGGCGTAACATGACACTTGATGCCTGACTGCATGTGATCGAGCGAACTACATGACTTGCTGACTCAACATAGGCATGAACTGATACGAAATAACTATGAACATGCACAAGTTAAGCAAAGCGTGGGGCCATAAATCATAAGTCTGAAAATATCATAATGCGGAATAGTCTGAATAAACATAATAACAATGAGCAAAAATGGCAAGACGACTCTGAATATTTGACATAACATAACTGACTAGTCTATGAAACCTCTGACATGAATTTGACTACTAAACTATTTACCGAGACAAGGCCCCTGACGTACCTTAACTGCATGACCGAAATAAACATAAGTAAAGCTAAAATTCCGAATAGAATGGGGCTTACCAAAAGTTGATACGTGTTGATTGATAACATCCAAATGCACTCTTCAAAGAGAAAGTGTACACGGTCGTATGCAATATAATTTACCTAATTATGAATTGAAGTCGAATCCACAGGGAACATTATAAAGGCGATTTAAACGAGTAAGGAATTATCACCAATTAGGCTAAGCCAGACACTTTTTCAATATTTGATTTTTGGTTTAACAACTAACAAAGATAAAACTATCTAGAAAGCCGGTAAAATGATCAATGGCCACAAGCATGGAAACAAAGGAAACTACGCTCAAGTAACGATCCAATGCATTTCACGATTTTACAACTAAGAGCGAGTTTGCGTTAATCAGATAATGATTTCTAAAATCTTATTGAAAGTCTTCCGACCGAATCAATGAATTTCACTCTAAGCTTTTCCAAGCCTTAGAGTGTGATATCAAGCACAGTTAATATAATCTCAAGTAAATTTTCTATTCCTAGCTCAAGTTATTAGATGAGGTTTGAAGCCTAAATTCTTGTTAATTAATGTTTCCCGACGTCAATTTTCCTCTTCTGAGCTCAAATCAAAATAAATGGGCGGATCTTAGGGTTACCTAATCCCTTAAGAAATATTAAAGAACAAGATTAACTAAAACAACATTAACTCACTTCATTAGGAATAAAAATCGTTCCATACATAAGCAAAACAAGAGTTTCATCCAACACTTTAATCATAAAATATTTCCATAAACAAGATTCAAGTGAAGAAAATAGCTACTACACACTTGGATATTTATTACAAAGCAAGGAATCAAAGAAATGGAGAAAAGTTTAAGAAAGTTCCCAATCCAATCTTCAAATCTTCAACCCCAAAGTGTGGTGAAAAAACCCTAGCCTCCAACACCTGTGTTTTTTCTACCAAAGATGTGTTTCCAAGAGGTTTGATCGAGTTTTATGTGGTTTGGGATAAAAATCGTGAAATTCCAAAACTGCCCAAATTCACCCAGAAATCCTTCATCGCGATCGCTGGCAGGTCCCACGCGAACGCATGAAGTTTGACACGCGTGACTTCACAATTGTGCGAGTCCACATTGCGATCACAAAGGGTATTTCACTGGGCAGAAATTCCAATTCTTCGTTTCAGCTCTTTTTTTCCTCTTTTTCACTTGGTTTGGACCCAATTCTCTTCATGAATTGATGCACCTGAAATAATGGCAATACACACTAAGAATAGTCTCATATCATAGATAAAGGACACAAAAACCAAAGCAAAGAGGCTATAATAAGTGGTAAATTCGCCATTTATCACTGATCTGTCGTCTTGTAAATCTGCATCGTGAAATGCAGGCCCCCAGGCAAATAAAGGGGACGTTAATACACTTGAATTGAACTGGTATGTAAAGCTACTGAATGAAATAGACATGGCACATGAAATAATAGAACTGAAACTGAAACTGTAAGCTGAACATGAACATGAGCATCATCTGACATGAGTAAAACGTTTCACGTGCATATATATATATATATATATATATATATATATATATATATATATATATATATATATATATATATATATATATACATATATCCACACACATAGTATATGGTGGGACCGAGCCATAGTATAACCGACAACATGGAATCACCACGTGGGTACGTGGAGTCTGGTACCTGGCCCGACCAGCAGAGTAGCCCCACACCTTGCCAGGGTATGAGACATAAACATGACATGAAAATGGATCCGATTTAACTGTCTGAAGGTCGGTCCTAATCTGGGTGGAGCGACCCTTCCCCACATTGGCATAAGTAGTTTCAGGCTATCTGAGCCTTCTTGGTAAACCTATGCTACTCCCAAAAACGTGATTATAATCATGACTTGTAAACTTGATTCATAAACATGTCTTGTAAACATGATTCGTGAGTATAGTATAGCATGGATATAAGTACATAGTATAACTTGTATGAAAACATGGATGTGTCACGACCCATTTTAGGATTGCGCGGGCACCTACCATTGCCACCTCGGTAGGCGAACCCTTAATCCAAAACAAAGTCATTGCAAGCAAAGAGACAAGATTCATTATCCTTCAAGATATATTATAATAAAAAAAGAAGAAGTCAAACCAATATACTTAACGAAATAGCGGAAGTGTTTACAACAATTTAATAAATACACTGACTCATTTTCCCATGACCTGATCTAGACTAGTACAAGAGCGGCTAAGATTTAAACACTGAATACAACAATAAATCTAAAGACTTAACCTCCATCTCAAAATGAGAATGATGGAGGCCTTCAAGGTAGGCACTGGGCATCATCCGAAAAACTCCAATCAATCAAAAACCTGAAAAACTCTACACCGCAAAAGGGATGTAGCAAGAGTAGTATCAATACAACATTAGTACTAGTAAGCATCATAGGCCGACAATGGTTAGAAATACATAACGGTAATAGAATCTACAATTAAGTATAATAGGAAAAACTAAGTCAACATCGCACATCACCTACCACTCGCCTCAACAAATAGAAGGTTCTTATTATCATTAACTCATCGTTAGGGATTATTTCACTTACTACATTAACACTCACTTATAGATCATATAATATAAAATAGGCAACAATGCTCGAGAATCACTAGTCAACAATCATTACATAATTCGCTCGTGTTTTAAGAAAAGTTCTCTCATCATTAGTGTTCATTACTCATTCAACCTAGCAACTCATACACACCTTATTAAGGTCACCTAGCACCACGCTTCCCAATCCAGGATCATAGCCTATGATTGTAGCAACTAATCCCAACTAGGGCTTAATCTGATTCAGTACATCACAATTATATTACCACAAATCATCACTTATGTTATAGCATCTAGACCCAACCATGCCAAGTCTCAGTACATCCAATCCGAATCCGTATACCTCAACTATATCACAAGAATAACACAAGAATATCACAAGAATACCACAAGATTATCACAAGAAGCCAATGTACAATGTAATGCAATAATGTATGAAATATGGATGCAATGCATATGCACCGATACACATGTACTCCGATGATGGAACATCACATCTCGGTACCCACTAGGGACCCGCGAAATCCATGTATCAATCCTCACAATTCCAGCAAAGACCTCAACAATCGCTACCAGCACTCATACCTTGATTCCGGGATAAGATATCGGTCCTCACGTCACTCTCATCCAACTGAGCCTAGCTCATAATGGTGTTTCCTTGTATATCATCAATATATCAACAGTATATGATGAAGGATGAGAATGCGTGCAATGTATGAGTTTAATGTCAATAATCAAATCAATCTCAACAGTACCACACATGGGCACACCAACAATATTAATAAAATGCTACACAATAAGCCATAATAGTATCACAATCCTCGTCTCAAAACAACAACAAGTAACGTGCTACAATATCATCATCAAGATATAACACTAGTCACCAATATCTACTATCTCCACGTGGTAGCGAGCTAATAACAAATAGAACAAGATAAGTCACAACACAAGATGGCTAGCCCCAAATCACACAACAAGGCCTAACCTAAGGCAATATCCAACCAAGCTTCATACCCGAAGGTTTACATGCATTCTCCGACGATATCGTCTAATATATGCTTTGCTAATCGAAGTCTTACCATAGGGTAATCATGAACCCACGCTATACTAGTTTTACATAATAGCCACTACCTCTTATACATTATCAATCTAAGTATCCATCCAAATCTCCGAGATCCTATACATGCATTCTCCATTTCATCTAACACTCCTATATGAAAGTCTAACCGGAGTCTTCCGAGAGAAGGAAGCCATAACCTACCTCAGGGCCGAACAGGTGCGCGAACATCCACTTAGATTCCATCTTCCATCTTTGTAGGGAATTTGTAGATCCGAGAGGTCTAAGAACGATGGATACATTCAAGTAAGCAATAATTTAGGAAATCGGAGTCATAGGGGTAAAATCATCATTTCTAAAATAATCATTCTTGATTCTTGATTATTGCTATTTCATATCTTTTATGGAAATCAAGGTTCACCTAAGTCAACCTTACCTCACTAATTCACATAAGACATTAATAACAACTAACAAGTTAACCCATTTGAGAAATAGCAAGGATTTAGGCTTAGAACTAGTTATTAAACTAATTCTTGCAATGAGGAAGCCATCCTAGAGTTACCAATTATTCTAGGTCAATTACTACTACAACTACCCAAAGGTCTCATAAGAATTTTGAGAAAGAACCTTCATTTAATACTTTGCCATAATCATAAATGGTGTAAGAAGAAAGGAGGAATTAAAGGAAGAAGAAATGAGGGATTTAAGGATGTTACCTTCCCAACATTTAGGTCTCAAGAAGCTGAAAATATCTCCAGTTGGCGGCTATAACTTGGGGAAATGAATATTAGGTCAAGTCAATAAATGAGGTTTTAAATAGGTTAATCACTGGTCGTCTAACGCTTCAGCGGTCGGTCTACCACTGAAGCGGTGCCTCGAGGCCGCGAAGCGGGCTGATGAAATCTTTCTCGCCTTCGCTTCAGCGAGGAATGGGTTGCTGGGGCATGATTGCTATGGCGGTCAGCCTAGCGCTGGGGCGGTCTGACTGGGTCTAAGGCCCGAAATTTGATATTTTACTCCTATTCGCACGATGGGTCCAGTTAGGCTAGATGTTCACCGGGGATACGTACGAACCGAACAAGTCTAGGATGTCAAGGTTGCGAATCTTTCGGGATTTATGGTAACAACTAAACGGGTCGTTGTAGGATGCATTTAGCATTTCATGAAAATATACATAAAATTTCATATCTTGCATTTAAGAACCCATGGAGTGCAAAGTATGGGTTTCATGGATTATGGCCAGATTTTCAATAACCAAAATGGAATATCAAGAACACAATCATGAATTATTAGTACAAACATGGTATATCAGGGTACATGTACTTAGGGTTATCATGAACATGTCTCGAACCTTAATTTTTTATGAGCTTTCATGTAATCATGGAAGAACATGGCGTAGGGAAGAACAATGATGTTTCCCACGTAGATAGAAACCCTACATACCTATAAACACTCCAAAACTTGTAGTAGACTTCCAAAAGCTTGAACGTTGAACCTTAAGATGGGTCTTCTTGAAAACATGATAACGTCCAAATCCACTCCTCAAAGAGAAAGTGTACACGATTGTCGAAATATCATTTACCCAACTATGAGTCGGGGTCGAATTCACAGAGAACAATATAAAGTCTATTAAGAAAGTAAAGGATTTATCACCGACTACACTAAGCCAAAAACTTTTTTTCATATTTGATTTAAAAACTAATAAAAACAAAACTACTAGAAAACATGTAAAATGATCAATGGTCACAAGCATGGATACAAGGGAAATTACTCTCGAGTAGATATTCGATGTATTTTACGATTTTACAACTAAGAGCAAGTTCTAGATGTAATTAAACATGGGCTACGTAGATTTATCAAAAGTCTCTCGACCAAATTGATAAATGTCATTAATAAACTTTCTCAAGCCTTAGAATGTAGAAAATGTGAACACCTATTTTATTTCAAGTTAGCTTTCCTATCTCTAGCTCAAGCTATTAGATGGGGTTTAAATCCCCAAATCCTTGCTATATAACTCTATTCTTAACTCTTACTTTCTTTCTCAGGCAAAGGAAAAGTATTTAAGCACAAATAATGTTGGCCACCATTAAAAGTCATTAAAGCTTGAAGAGTTAATAGAAAAACATCAACTCACTTCATTAGAAATAAAAGTCATTCAATACATAAGCAAAACAAAAGTTTCAATCCAAACTTTAACAAATGAATATTTCCATAAACAAGATTAAAGTGATGGAATAATATGCTACAATATTAGATATACAATACAAAGCAAGAGTTGAAGAAATGGATAAAGAAATTCTCATTGAGTGCTTCCAAATCCTCAAACCCTAGGTGTAGTTCTTGCTCTTAAGCTTGGAAAATGGCCAAAGATGTGGGAAAGTTCCCCTAAGTCTTCCTTTTATAATTCCCCCATTTTCCAAAGTCAAAATATGACAAAATAAGCCCCTAACTTTCAGTTTTGCAAATCTGACCCATTTTTGCATTTTTAGCCACTTTTTTCGTTTTCTTCAATTTGGCCTCTTTTGACTTGTTTACACACGTTTTCTCTCCCGATCACTTCTAAATCACATAAACCTATAAAATAGAAGTCAACGACATTAAATGCACTACTTTATCAATCAAACAAAGAAAAAATCTAAGATTAAAGAAGAGATAAGTTGGTAAAATATTAACTTATCAAACCCCCAAACTTAAAACTTTGCTTGTCCTCAAGGAAATCAAAACTTACAATTCCCTTCAAAGGACACAACTCAATAGTGCACCAATATTATATCAAGTCAAAAAGGTCCACTTTATGCACAAAAGCATGACTTTGATTGGTACCAACAATTAATCCAAGACATATGAATCACCAACAACTTCTCAAAATTTTGATTTCATTTCAAGTGATCACGCACCAAGTTAATTAAGGTAGCAATCAAGACATGACACTAGAGCTTCAAAATTTGCCTCATTATCACAAATAACTTTCTTTTGTTCATTTCTCCCAATTGAAAAATGGAACACATTCACAACTCAAATTTTCATGTGCCCTCACAATCAAGAGAGAATCCCAAACTCACTAAATGAAATTCAAAATACGAATGGGATATCAAATGGAAAGAATTAACTCTCTTCTCTCACAAAGATGTTCAAATGCACAAGTAGTACCATAAGCTTGCCCTTCATGTATTTCTCTACTAATATAGACACACTTGGTTCAAAATCAATTAGGACTTAAAGGGTTGTAGTGTCGGCTTTTGGTTAAGGTAGGACACAATTTGGATAAGAGTAACTAAAAACCTCCCTAAGTACTACAATTTGCAACAATCAAAGCACACTTCCTTCGAAACTTCTCCATCATTTTTTTTCATTTTTCATTTCACCACCAAGTCTTCCCTTTATTCACAACTCTTTATTATTCCTTTTTTTCTTCTTTTCTATTCTACTACAATACTTTTTTTTTCTTCACCTTTTCACCATTAAAGTAACTCCCATCACATCTTTTCCAACCACCACCCCCAAAACTTAGGATTTTAGCCTATGTTTGCACTTTCAAAACACTTAGGGAGGTAGGATGCCAAAAGATATGTCAATGAAGAACAAAAGGGTAAAGCTTGTAACATGGTCGCCAAAGAAAAGGTTAAAGACTCAAAAGGGGTTGACTAGGGAAAATATGAAAGGGTAGGAAATTAAGGGCACAAAAACGATCAAAGGAAGGCCTAATATCATTTTCCAAAAAAATTTAATCTAGGATTTCGATTTAAACACATTCCAGACAAGTTCTAGACCATAAGATATGCAAAAGAACTCACAAATAAACCTCACCACACATGGCACATGAAAACCCAAGTAGAATATGTATCCAAAACATAATTGAAACAAATGAAGTCAAAAAGTTACTTCTAGTCTAAAGAGACAATTTAGTGAACAAAAAAGCCAAACATTGAGTCTAAAAGTCACAAATGGAATCCTTACTTCAATCATTTTTATTTTTTTAAAATTCAAGAATTCATATGCCAAGGTTAAATATGTTGGTACCAAGCAAACCAAAAATTGGCCAAGGGGCAAAAATCACATCCCAACACCATTCTTACAACTAAACTAAAGAAGCTAGTAAAAAAAAATCATACTAATTTAAATGTCATTAAAAAATACCAAAATAAAATCAATCTACCAAATTATCTGTAACGACCCGTTTGGTAGTTATAGTTCTTTTGGCACTTTCACTGTTCCCGAGCATTGATTGGCTCACTTTTGACCCGAGGTTGACTTTTGTGTAAACGGACCTTTTCGAAGTTTCGTCAACTCCGAGAGATCCGGATGGTTGTTTAAAACCTGTATGTATAATTGGTTCGGTTCCCAATGCATTGTGGTGCATTTTGGGACTTTGGATGGGAATGGGAAGTAGGCACCGGTGGTTGAGTTGGTCAACGAGACCTTCGCGGGAAATTTTGAGACCACGAGTGCGTTCGTATCGTATTTTGTATGGGTTTAGGTGGTCGGGTTGTGAGCAGATGGCCTCAAGAATAACTCGAAATTTCAATTGAGGACTTAGAAAATTTCAGGAAAACTGGTGTCTGGTGCGGGCCGCCCGCCGGCACCACTGTGGCGGTGTGATGACCGCTGGGGCGGTGAAGGGTAGACGAGGCTATACCGCTGTGGCGGTACACCAGCTGCCGTAGCGGCATTCCAACCGCTATAGTGGTGACAAGCAGTGGCATTTCATTAAATATGTCTTAAATAAGTCTTAGACCCTCATTATTTTATATCTCGATATTGGAGCTTGGGAAAGCTGTTCTTGGAGACAAATTGAGGAAATTTTTGGAGGTAAAACTTTATCTAATCCTTTACTTCTCTCTAATCACTATTATCCTAGATTTCCCCTTCCCTTTTCAATCCCTTAGAAATGGAATTTGAAGGAGGGTTTTGAGAGACTTCTCCCTAGGGTTATACTTGATAAATTGATGATGTTGATACTAAAATTTGAGGAATCTAAGCTTAGTAAACCCATGTCTTCCACTTTTAACGTTGAATTTTAGATTTGGAGAATTAGGGTTCATACCCAATTTGGGGGTTTTTACTTGAAATCAGATTTAGACCAGAGTTAAATCAATAATTAATGGTTAGGTTATGATCATCTAGGACTTAATTTGGTATTTTGCCTCCGAATTTCCCGTTTCGCCCTTGTGGGCTCGTTTTCTCAATTTATAGGTTTAAAATGGACCTAATTGATATCATAGAAATATTAGTATCATTCTTCATGATTTATAATATAGAGTTTGATTATGCTTAGACTAATGATTATGCTTAGACTACTTTGGTTCTGAGCTTCAGAGGAAGGGCAAGGCAAAATAGTGACTTGTTGGTGTTGCGGTTCGGCAGTCCAGGTAGGTTATGGTTTACCTTTGGTGAGGCTTCGTATAGAAAATTACATATTTAGATTATGATGTCAGAGACAACATGTGAAACTTCGGGTGTGAAGTTGGTATGGATATTGTCTTAGGTTGGGCCCTGATGTGTGTTGGGACTAGCCACCCCGTTATATGTGTTTGATTATTTCATTATGTTGGCTTGATGCCATGTGTAGTTGGTAGATAACGAATGTCGCTTGTTGTCCTGATTCGGATAGGATTGACATACCTGTTGTTGGTAATTGTACTTTGATATATTATTGGCGTACCCACTGTTGGTACTTGAGATTATTGATACCTTATTGGCGTACCCACTGTTGGTACTTCATTTATATATGTTGGCATACCCACTGTTGGTATTGTGATGTGATACAGTGTTGGCGTACCCCGTTGAGGTACTTGTGATATTGAGCTTGCTTGTTGATGATTGACATATGCATTGCGCCATTCCTCATATTTATCATGCATGGCCAATATCCGGTGATGATCCGATATCGTTGATTGAGCCGAACTGATATTTGATAAACTCTTTTACTTAAGTGATTGTGAAAAGGCCGATGTCCGAAGATCCATTCCGGAATCGTTGTTGGTATGAAACTGACACTTGATAAACTCTTTTACTTGAGTGATTGCGAGGAGGCCGATGTCCGAGGTTCAATTCCGGAATCGTTGATTTGTGAAACTGATATTTGACAGACTCTTTTGAGTGATTGTGAGGAGGTCGATGGCCAATGGTTATATTTGGGCATTGTTGTTGGATGGCCAATTTCGATGTTATTTCGAAATTGTTATTAGTGCATGGACTTCGCGGGTCCCCCAGGGTGGTACCGGTGAGACTCTCCCTGTGAGCAATTAGCCAGGGTCCTGTCTGTCTGTTGGGCAAAGATCCGGGATGGGTGGCACTTAGACTTCACGAGTCACGCTGGGTTATGCTGCCGAGACATCGATATGTTCGTCCGGAGTACATGTGTACACCTCATTTGCATGGTGTGACATCGCATTCATACCATTATTGCACTATATTGCATTGTGACTTGAGTGAGATATTGCGATGACTGGATCGTGGTGACTGTGTTGTGATGATCAGATTGTGATGATTCCCCCGTGGTGATTAATTCGGATCGGATGTACTCAGACTTATTATATTGGGGTTTAGATGTTTACATAGGTGATGAAGGATACTTGGTTATGATTATATTTTCTCATGTTAGTTGCGTTATTTTCTTATCTGCTTTATTTTCTGAATTGTGTTAACTATGCTTAGTTGGCCGATGATGCCTACTAGTACTGTTGTTTGTACTGACCTGCACTTGCTACATTCTTTTATGAATGTAGAGTACCAGATCGGATCTATCTCTCTGACTCGTGGATGATCGACTCCTCAGCTTCTACTTGAGTTTTCCAGGGTGAGCATGGCGTCCGCTGGCCTCGAAGACTCTTCTATTGCTTATGTATTATTTTTTGTTTAAGACATGATTTATGTCATGACCCAACCCCCTAGGTCGTGACTAGTGCCCGAGCTGGACACTCGTATACACCTGTTGCTACAATCATTCACAACTTACATAACAAAGAACTTATACAGATATAAAGGCATAACGTCGTCTCAATCTGTCGCATATCTATACATATCATAACAACCTGTCTCCCGGGGGAGTTACAACTTCCAACAGATAATAACGCACATAAGCCGGCAAGGCTATCATAACATGCAGTATTCCAAGACATATATACATACGCAAGCCGATAAGGCTGCCACGGCGAATGGGACCGCCCAAAACATAAATCATACGGACACAACTAAACAGTAACTATTCACAACCCACATATATGTCTACAGACCTCTAAGAGTAATGACAGTATCATATGACGGGACAGGGCCCCGCCGTACCCCTGAATAGACATATACATATACAACGAAAGAGTCTGTACCAAAATATAGGCTCCGGAACAAGGGAGCACTCCAAGACGGCAGAATAGATGTCCTAAGCTGGCGGATCACCGAAACGAGCGTCTGTACCTGCGGGCATGAAACGCAGCCCCCGAAGAAAGGGGGTCAGTACGGAATATGTACTGAGCATGTAAAGTATGAAATACAGTAGACAGGATCATACGGAAATAAGGAGTCTAGAAAATTAGTACAATAACCAGAAAACCACAAGACTTGCCTTTGAAACGTAAATCATGCATGTCGATATCATAAACAATTCATTATGGGACTTAGAAACATAAGTAAATAATCATCTTGTACATATGCATATATAACGTGTCCCGGCCCTCTAGTGAGGGACTCGGTAAATAAAATCAGCATATACATGTACATATAAAGTGTCCCGGCCCTCTAGTGAGGGACTCGGTGAATAGAGTCATCATATGCCATCCTGGCCGCCATCCTCATCTCATCATATCATCATGTCATCATGTCATCATATACATATACATATAACGTGTCCCGGCCCTCTAGTGAGGGACTCGGTGAATAATGCAGTGGAGTTGTGCACGAATACGTGTCCTGGCTCGGGACTCAGTGAACGAAGTAATAACAGCATGCACGAGCAGAGTAGTGAGAAACCATATGCATATAAATCATCTTTTAAGACTCTATAGCTAAGTAAACTAATCAACGCTCGAGGGTTAAAACGATAGTCATGCTAAGTTCTTTCTAACTATCATTAGAACTACATTAAGGAAAGTTTCAGGGGTCGTAGACATGTATCAAACCAATCCGAGCCCGCCTATGAAAGTTACGGACATTATTCGCTTTAGGACCCTCTACGAACGTATCGAAGCGATCCGAGCCCATCTATGAAAGTTAGGGACCTTATTCAACATAGAATCCTTTAGGAACAAGAACTCTTTATGCAACATTTACTGTCCGATCATACAAAAGACACAAGGGCCATAGCTCGACTATATTAGGAATGCTAACATCAAGAAGTGAATAAGAATCATAGACATGCTCGGATCTTATGAATAGATTTACCCCAAGGCTCGTATCATATCTTACTTACATCTAAGACATGCCAAAAGAAAGAAAGGATAGGCTTTACATACCTCGTCCGCTTCCTAAGCTAATCCGAACTTAAGTCTCGGGCTTCCCAAGATCTACAACAACGTCATTAGATACTAAACATTAGTTATAGGTACTTAGGAATTCAATCCCAAGCTAGCACTTTATTTACAGAAATTCAGGCAGCATTTCCTTTATAAATTCAACAAGCCCCGAGAATTCAACTCGGCCAAATCATCAACAACAATACCAACAACCATATTAACAACATCAACATTACTTCAAAACGTATTCTAACATTAGTAACTCTTTTCTACATAATTCGACGGCGTTTCATTTACATTCAATTCAACCACATACAATCAAGCCAACATCAATGCTCACACGTTCAAGTACTAACCCAAGATTATTCAAACAAGACTCAAGAACACTTCAAACAATCCGCACAATGTTCAAAACAGCCCAACCAATATGCAACATCACCCGAAACCTTCCAACTTCAATAGGAACAACAACAACACATTTCTTTCTTCCAAATTCATGAACTACACCAACAATCCACACGTTAATAACATCATTTTCATAAATACAAGAAACCATATTAAAATTAAATTAGCTTTTACAACAGCCCACAACGATTACAACTTCAACTTGAACCATTAAACCTTCATTTTACATCATAGAATCCACAACAACAACAACCAAAACACTAAGTAAATTTAGTTCACCATATTTTATAAAATCAGCCCCTACACGGCTCAACATCAACATACATGGTTCCATGAATTTCATTCATTTCTACACACTACAACCCGTTCAAACCATTCATAACACATGTAAAAGAAGATTAAACCTTACCTTTTCCACTTAACTTCTCAACTTGGCTAGGGTTTGAGAATTGCAAGAACGAATGCTTTGCTTGCTCCAACAACTACTCCACGTTAATAAGGACCTTCCAATTGGTTGAAATGCTAGAAGAAAATTATTTTTGATCAATTCTCAAGGCTCTTGTTCGGCTAGGCCATGGACGAATATGGCTTCTCTAAGTTTCTCCAAGTTTCTTAAGTTTGTGAAGATGAATAATAGTCTTGTTTGTCATCATCTATCTATATATATGATTCATACAAGTGGACACATGCCCCACTCATGGCTTGGATCAATCAAATTTGGCCAAGCCATGGGCGGAGCCCACTCACTCCACACGGCCACATATGGCTCCTTTCATGAAATAATTAACTTTCATAATTAACTTCTAGCCCCTAATCTCTCTTAATTTTCCATACCAATAAAATTATAAGCAACTTGGGCATTAAAACAAAATCAGAGGTTAAAAGTATCTACCTCGTATCCCGAAATAGTCTTGTCCCTAACTTATCATGGTTAGCTCGGAATGTCCCAATGTACAAAATACGGGATATAACATCCTCCCCCCTTTGGAACATTCGTCCTCGAATGTTAAACTAGTCTTACAGGGTCTTATAAGCACTTCGGGGGAGAGTGTCTTTTATAGCTGTCACATACAGTTCATTCATCAATCAACACAACCAATGTAGGAATTTAGATTACCTGTAGGTATAGGAAACAAGTAGGGATACTTATTTTTCATCTCTTCTTCGGCTTCAAAGTCATCTCCTCCGTTATTGTTCGCCACAATACCTTAACGAAGCTACGTCTTTAGTACGTAACCTTCTCACCTGACGATCCAGTATGGCTATAGGCTGCTCTTCGTAGGATAACTCCTCTGTCACCTGGATATCATCTAGGGGAAATACTCTGGAAGGATCACTTACATACTTACGAAGCATTGACACGTGGAAGACTAGATGCACTGCTTCCAAATCAGCTGGTAGGTCTAACTCGTAGGCGACCTGGCCTACCTTACGGACAATCTGATAAGGCCCAATGTACCTCGGGCTTAACTTCCCTTTTCTGCCGAATCTCGTAACACCCTTCATGGGTGACACCTTCAAGAATAACCAATCACCAATTTCGAACTCTAAGTGTCGACGTCGATTATCTCGATATGATTTCGTCGACTCCGGAGTACTAATAACCGTTCTGGATGAGTTTCACTTTGTCAACTACTTGCTGAATCATATCTGGGCCAATTAACTTAGTTTCACCAACATCAACCAGCCAATCGGTGACCTGCACTTCCTGCCATACAGAGCCTTGTACGGTGCCATCTGGATGCTAGAATGGTAGCTACTATTATAGGCAAACTGCATAAGTGGCAAATGATCATCCCAGCTACCTCTGAAATCAATAACACAGGCCCGCAGCATGTCTTCTAGCGTTTGAATCGTACGCTTGGCCTGTCCGTCAGTCTGAGGGTGGAATGCTGTGCCAAGATTCACCTGGGTCCCCAATCCTTCCCGAAATGATCTCCGTTAAGCTGTAAAAATCGGACACCTCCGTCGGATATAATAGATGTGGGAACTCCGTGAAGTCTTACTATCTCCTTAATATATAACCTTGCATAGTCCTCAGCTGAGTAAGTAGTCTTGACTGGAAGAAAATGGGCTGATTTGTCAGCCGATCTACAATAACCCATATGGAATTATACTTCCGTGGCGTGCGAGGTAAGTTTGTCATGAAGTCCATATTCTGGAATCTTCAGCCTCATGTATTTCTTCTCGACTCCTTTAAAAGACTTTAACTGTCACTCCACCTTTTGCCCTTAGCCTCTATCTTTGGAGTTAGTCATCAAGTAGTGATGAAGTCCCCCCATATAATAACTTTACACAACCGCTCCCTACCTTAACTATCATCAGCTGGTATAATTCTGAAAGAATTTGACATATAAATTCACCATCTTTTAGTAACCAGCTAGTTCTGATCATCTTGCTTAAATCGTCTTATAATCCCCTTTACTCAACTTGTAACATTCTAGGCGCATTATCTCGTGTCATCTCTTTATCTTTAATTCAAACTCTTCTATTGTCCCTTTGCTCAGATCTTGCTCTTAACTTTCCGGTCACACCTTATGTGGCAATCTTCACAAGAATATGCGAAGGTGCTCAAATTAGCCCAAGGAATGCCTTAGCGTGGCTTCACTAATCCTTATGTTTTACTTTGTCTTCGCCTCTCTTATCTTACAACCGGTGTCGGGATAGATCTTTGGTTCAACCATAGCCATGTCCTGTTTGCCCTCAGTACTAATTCTATCTCGGTACTTAGCTTAAACCACCTTTACATCTTTCCTTAATGCACCCGATATTATAACCGTATTGTTATTACCGAATCCAAACTTTCTCATTAAGTATTCGCTTGGTCTCATCCCTAGCATATAAATATTCGTAGGTAACATAACTCTTGTACGACTTGTATAAAGTGTATTCAATCTTAGTCACGGTCTTTCCTTCTCCCGGTTCATTCTACTTCACATATCCCCTCCGTACTAACATTCGCTCGTAACATCATACTCCTTTCCCTTCCTTTATTCACTCCTTTGATTTTCTCACTTCCTACTATAGGAGGTTTTCTATCTTTCTTCCCTGCTACTTATAGGTCACAGTATCATTAGCGAACAACTCTATTGCCCACATCTTAGCCTCTAATCCAGCATAGCAGTGTTATCTTTCACAATGTCTCTGTAAGTTACTCGTTACCCTTCTCTTGTCGTATTCTCTCCCTTTTTAAGCACCCACTTTCCAATGTCATATCATTCAAGATCTCTACAATTAATTCTCCGCACTATCTCAATTACCATCCTAACTTCTACCCCTTTATTGCGGCTTTTAGATCTTACTAACTTGTCTCGAAGGAATCTTACCCGTAGCCCAAGCATCTGTATCAAATATATTGTAGTGTTGATTGTCTCCATCTTACACTTGCATTTCTCGCACCCGCTTCCCCCGCAGGGTATACTTATACTATTACCCGATTATACTTTGCCTTATGTCCGTATTTCCAATCTCAATTAGGCGGCACTTTTATTCCGACATTTTGATCCCCTTGCCTTCCATCTACTCACTTTCTTTCTTTTCCAAATATCATTGTATTAGAACTTTCCAAGCTTAACTCCGTAGTGAAAACAACATCAGCTTGCCTTGTAACATTTGTGCCATTTATTTTTCTTTTCACTTGAACTTCGTTACCCTGTCCAATTAATGCCTTCCATATACCGCCACGTTGGTTGCCGGAATACACATATCCGCTGATATAGCCATGTACGGGATATCATGTGCATACCTATATATATATATATAATTACTACTAGCTTGCTCACAAAATATTTCCAAACGCTATTCAACTTACCCTGCTTCTAGAGCTATGATGCACCTTCTTTCTCTTCAGTCTGCCTCGTTCTATGTGACCTCTTAAGGTTTTCGCCCACTCTGTATACTCTAATTTCCCTTAGGCTACTCTAGCTTCCCATTTTGTTCTCCTGTGTCTGACTTTATAGGACTTTTAGTACACTTCCTGGGGTCACCCATCTAAAATTTCTCTCACTCCGACGCTTAACCTTAGAACTCGATGAAATACGATGCTTTAATGCTAGTATGATGGCGTTCACCTCACCGCATGACCTTCATCACATGTCCGGAGTAAGTTGAAGTCTTAACAGATTTCAAAGCGTTCTCATAACACATCTCTCTCCGAATTAGAAAGGGTCCCTTACTCTTCTCCGACTCCACAATTACTATTTTAGCCCTTTTCCAATCCTCAATATTCACTTTTCACCTATGGATATGACTACTTTCCGTCCTAGACTTCTAGATTCCCAATGGTGATGAACACACCTCGATCGCCGTTACTTATAAATACTTGATTATCGGCCTTTGGATTTTTGCTTGCCGCTTATTAAGTAACAATCATACAGCAAATATACATACATAAAAAAAATTCCAATAAGGACTCATATACCCGTAGCCTTGGCTACGGTCCGATCTCGGTGGACTACTATGCTCGGTACTCCTCATCGTCGTCTACCCGCCACCCTCGCTCGTCCGACTCTCTTCTTCTCCCCTCATCCGAGCCCAAGGGATATAGATAACCTAGCAATTCTCGGGTTTACCGACGGCCGACTTGATAGGGGCCGGAGAATCCGTAACACTCACCGGGGAGGCGGCTCGACGTAGTGCTCCATATTCCATAGAGCAACATCGGTGCGGTCTTAGGATCTCTCTCTCCCGGTTGTCCCGCACGAATACTCGACGGACCGTATCATAGTTTGTCCTTCGGGTGGTCCTCCTCCTAGAGTCAAGAACTCCGGAGGAATCATCGCCGGGTCCTCCGAGGGACCGCCTCCAGAATAACCGAGGCCCCCCCGCCGGGTCCTCGGAGCCCGGGGTCCCGGAGATACTCTAGCGGGCCTTCTAGCACCCCTCACTATCCCTCAATCTCTCTCTCATCTCAATCGCTCGCCGTACTTACATATATGTCGAAGCGATTTTTCTAGACTCGGCTCTATCGCACGATCTAAGACAAGAAAAAAGTTCACCGATTCCTAAATGCCCGTAGCCCTCCTCGTTTATAAGTGCGGCCGCCCACCCATAAACAGACTCTGCACAACACGGTCTGTAGACAATCCCTAGGACGAACTGCTCTGATACCACTTTTGTCACGACCCAACCCCGTAAGCCGTGACTAGTGCCCGAGCTGGACACTCGTATACACCTGTTGCTATAATCATTCACAACTTACATAACAAAGAGCTTATACATATGTAAAGGCATAACGTCGTCTCAATCTGTCGCATATCTATACATATCATAACAACCTGTCTCCCAGGGGAGTTACAACTTCCAACAGATAATAATGCACATAAGCCGGCAAGGCTATCATAACATGCAGTATTCCAAGACATATATACATACGCAAGCCGATAAGATGTGCCACGAAACGGGACCGCCCAAAACATAAATCATACATACCAACTAAACAAGAATCATTCACAACCCACATATACGTCTACGTACCCCAAGAGTAACAACGTATTATATTACGGCCGCCACGTGGGGCCCCGCCGTACCCCTGAATAGACATATACATATACAACGAAAGAGTCTGTACCAAAATATAGGCTCCGGAACAAGGAAGCACTCCAAGACGGCAGAATATGTCCTAAGCTGGCGAATCACCGAAACGAGCGTCATCATGGGGGCACGAAACGCACCCCCGAAGATACGGGGGTCGCACGGAATATGTGCACCGAGCATGTAAAGTATGAAATATGAGACAGGCCCTCATACGGAAATAAGGAGTATAGAAAATTAGTACAATAACCAGAAAACCATAAGACTTGCCTTTGAAACGTAAATCATGCATGTCGATATCATAACCAATTCATTATGGGACTTAGAAACATAAGTAAATAATCATCTTGTACATATGCATATATAACGTGTCCCGGCCCTGCACAGAGGGACTCGGTGAAATAAAATCGACATACATGTACATATAACGTGTCCCGCCCTCTAGTGAGGGACTCGGTGAATAGAGTCATCATATGCCATCCTCGCCGCCATCCTCATCTCATCATATCATCATGTCATCATGTCATCATATACATATACATGTAACGTGTCCCGCCCTCTAGTGAGGGATTCGTGAATAATGCAAAGGAGTTGTGCACGAATACGTGTCCCGGCCCGGACTCGTTGAACGAAGTAATAACAAAGATGCACGAGCAGTAGTGAGAAACCATATGCATATAAATCATCTTTTAAGACTCTATAGCTAAGTAAACTAATCAACGCTCGAGGGTTAAAACGATAGTCAAATGCTAAGTTCTTTCTAAAAGTCATTAGAACACATTAAGGAAAGTCTCGGGGTCGTAGACATGTATCAAACCAATGCGAGCCCGCCTATGAAAGTTACGGATATTATTCGCTTATAGACCTCTACAAACGTATCGAAGCGATCGAGCCCGTCTATGAAAGTTAGGACCTTATTCAACATAGAATCCTTTAGAACAAGAACTTTTATACAACATTTACTTCCAATCATACAAAAGACACAAGGGCCATAGCTCGACTATATTAGAATGCTAACATCAAGAAGATGAATAAGAATCATAGATATGCTCGGATCTTATGTATAGAGTTACCCCAAGGCTCGTATCATATCTTACTTACATCTAAGACATGCCAAAAGAAAGAAAGGATAGGCTTTACATACCTCGTCCGCTTCCTAAGCTAATCCGAACTTAAGTCTCGGCTTCTCAAGATCTATAACAACGTCATTAGATACTAAACATTAGTTATAGGTACTTAGAATTCAATCCCAAGCTAGCACTTTATTTACAGAAATTCGGCATTTCCTTTATAAATTCAACAAGCCCGAGAATTCAACTGCCAAATCATCAACAACAATACCAACAACCATATTAACAACATCAACAATTAATTTAAAACGTATTCTAACGTTAGTAACTCTTTTCTACATAATTCGACTCGTTTCATTTACATTCAATTCAACCACATACAATCAAGCCAACATCAATGCTCACACGTTCAAGTACTAACCCAAGATTATTCAAACAAGACTCAAGAACACTTCAAACAATCCGCACAATGTTCAAACACAAACCCAACCAATATGCAACAACACCCGAAACCTTCCAACTTCAATAGGAACAACAACAACACATTTCTTTCTTCCAAATTCATGAACTACACCAACAATCCACACGTTAACAACATCATTCTCATAAATACAAGAAATCATATTAAAATCACATTAGCTTCTACAACAGCCCACAATGATTACAACTTCAACTTGAACCATTAAACCTTCATTTTACATCATAGAATCCACAACAACAACAACCAAAACACTAAGTAAATTTAGTTCACCATATTTTATAAAATCAACCCCACTACCAACATCAACATACATGGTTCCATGAATTTCATTCATTTCTACACACTACAACCCTTAAACCATCCATAACACATGTAAAAGAAGATTAAACCTTACCTTTTTCACTTAACTTCTCAACTTGGCTAGGGTTTGAGAATTGCAAGAACGAATGCTTTGCTTGCTCCAACAACTACTCCACGTTAATAAGGACCTTCCAATTGGTTGAAATGCTAGAAGAAAATTATTTTTTGATCAATTCTCAAGGCTCTTGTTCGGCTAGGCCATGGCCGAATATGGCTTCTCCAAGTTTCTCCAAGTTTCTTAAGTTTGTGAAGATGAATAATAGTCTTGCTTGTCATCATCTATCTACATATATGATTCATACAAGTGGACACATGCCCCACTCATGGCTTGGATCAATCAAATTTGGCCAAGCCATGGGTGGGAGCCCACTCACTCCACACGGCCACATATGGCTCCTTTCATGAAATAATTAACTTTCATAATTAACTTCTAGCCCCTAATCTCTCTTAATTTTCCATACCAATAAAATTATAAGCAACTTGGGCATTAAAATAAAATCAGAGGTTAAAAGTCTTTACCTCGTATCCCGAAATAGTCTTGTCCTAACTTATCGCGGTTAGCTCGGAGTGTCCCAATGTACAAAATACGGGATATAACAATTTGAGACCATTTATGTATTATTATTCAGACCTTAGTATTCGGATTTAGATGCTCTTGTAAGACCAGACCAGATATTGGGGTGGATTCATTACTTCCGCACTTATCTATATTATATTATATTGTGAGAATTACGTCATTTTACCTCTTCCATTATTATTTTATTGATTGTGAATGTTGAGTTAATGGTTCGCCTACCGAGGTGGGAGAGGTAGGTGCCCGCATGACCTAGGCTAAAACGGGTCGTGACATTATCATCCATCATGACATATCACACCCCATCACAAAAATATCTATCAAAATAAAGCCTCCCCCAACTTAAAATGTTGCATTGTCCTCAATGTAACTAAAAAGTGGAAACCAAAGTTAAGAGAGACTCTCTGTTAGTACATTCTCTTGTTTTAGTTTGCTTGCCATGATCAAACTATCACAAGAAAATTCATCCATACAATTCCGAATAATTTTAAGTCACAATTCAGTCCATAACTACAAGTTGTAGTAAGACGCAATTTTCACGAAGGACACAAAATATTCAATGGTCCTAATCTCACATAGATCACCCCCACAATTACTTCTAAACATCTCCTAATGACTCTTGGTTACTCAGACTTCACCAGCAAATCAATTCGTCTCTCAGACAATTCATCGAACAGTTTGCGTGCATAATTGAGACTCAGTTCTTTACAACCTGTAGGAAATTGAATTACCCTCCTACAAATGGTGGGAATTATAGTTCAATCCAACATTAGAAACAGCCACAGCAATAGACACATAGGATATTTCACATTAACAGCTGAAATAGACATAAATTTTGCCTATTTACGCACCAAACGAACTCAAGGAAAAAGGAAGAAAAATGGGTTTGAGAGAGAGAGTAAGAGAGTCGAGAAGAAAATTAGAGCAGAGAAAAGAGAATACAACAGAGGAGGGGTTAGAGAATTACCTGGCACTGGTGATTTGTTTTCGACAAAGGGGTGAGCGTGAAGAATGGGTCAAAAGTTGGATAGTGAAATATGCACTTCATGTTTTAAACCATAACTGAAAAGTAACCCGTGCTTTAGGCTTTTTCTTACCAGGTCATGAGGCACAATGCAATGCCAAAGACCAAAAAGAATTTTCTTTTTACACTTTTATGCCAGTGGCTTGTCCAGCTTAGCTTCTTTTTTATTTTTTATGCAACTTCACAACACTTTTACCTTTCAAATGAAGCCCAAAAATTATGAAACTTGGTAGAATGGTGAAAAATAATAAACTTATTTAAAAATTAAAATTGCAAAATTAAATTAAAAATAAAGGAAATACGAGTTACCTCCCATAGAGGGCAACATTTAACGTCGAGGTACGACGTATCTCGATGTAACGACCTGCTTGGTCGTTATAGTCTTTTCAGCACTTTTGACCCTTCTCTGAGCTTGTTAGCTTATTTTTGACCCGAGGGGACCGTTGATATGCTTCTCGAGGTGCTCGGGATTGATTTTGGTGACTTTTTAAAAAAAATTAGCTTTAAGCGAAAAAGAGTTGACTCAAAGTTGACTTTGGGATAAACTGACCTTTTTCAAAAATTCGTCGATTCCGAAAGGTCCGGATGGTCTTTTAGAATTTATGTGTATATCTATTTCGGTTCCCAATGCACTCGGGTGCATTTTGGGACTTGGGTTGGGAAGTTGGAATTGAGGTATCGGGGGTTGACTCGGTCAATGAGACCTCCGTTGGGAATTTCGAGGCCACGAGTACGTTCGTAGCATGTTTTTGTGTGTGTCTGTGTATGTGGTTTGTGAGCAGATGGCCTTGGGTATTAGTCGGGATTTTGGATTGAGTTTGAGATTAATTGTGGGAAAATCTGTGCTGTTCTCCGCCTTGGCGGAACCATCACCGCCATAGTTGGTATTGGCCGAGCAGCACCGGGTGCATCATCACGGTCGTTGAGAAGTCGTCGTGAGGGGACCGCAAGATCACCGCCGTAACAAGACGGCCCGTAATTTCACTTATTTGTGTATTAAAAGCCCTTAGTATCTCATTTATTACTACTCCAAAAATTGAGCTACTGGGAGAAATTCTAAAGGGATTCTTAGCGGTAAGTCCTTCTAATCTCTTTGCTATTCCATTTCCCCTAATCATCTTAGAATCCGTTTTCCTTGTTAATTTATTAAGTAATGGAAGATTAAAAGTGGATTTAATGAATATTCTATCTAGGCTTCCAAATCATGATTTATTGGTTGAGTTAGCTTCTTTAAGCATTGAATTGATGATTAGAACCCTTTATTTCATAAATTCTTCCTAATTAGAGGCTAATTTGTGGAATTGAAAGTTAGGGTTTATACCCAAATTTGGAGTTTTTTCCTAGAATCCGAAATAGAGTGATTTGTTGATTATTCTAGGTTGCTAATGATGGGAATTGGTCACCTGGAGGTTTAATTTCAGGTTGGGGCCTTTAGATTCTTAATTTCACCCTTCTAGTTCATAAACCCTATTCCATAGGTGGTTATTTGGGTCTTGATAGAAGTAGGATTCATTTTGATGTTCTTCTTGATTCTAATTCCATGATTCGCATATGCCTAGACTTTCTTGATCTCAAGGCTCAGAGGAAAGGAATGGCTAAGGAGTGATTGCTGGTGTCATTGATGTTCAGCCTTCCAGATAGGTTACAGTTTACCCTATGGTGAGACTTCATTTAGCGAAGCATATATTTAGATAATATTATCGGAGAAATCATGTAAACCTTCGGGTATGAAGTTGGGTTGGACATTGTCTTAGGTTGGGCCCTGTTTTGTGTTTGGAGTTAGCCACCCCGTTGTGTTGTGACTTGATTTGTTCTATTGTTGTTGGCTTGATGCCACGTGGTGATAGTAGATATTGGAGACTATTGTTATACCTCTTCATGATATTGAAGTATCTTAGTTGTTGACATTTGATACGAGGATAGTGTTCTATACGGCTCGTGTCTCCTTTTCAAGATATTGTTGGAGTACCCATGCTTGGTACTTGTGATATTGATCTGACTGTTGATGATGAGATCATGCTTACTGTTGAGTTGATTTATATAAGTCTTGATAGGGCTTATAGTGTTGTAACTTCCATAGCATATTCATTGGCATTTATTGCATTGATTTAGCATTTATGCATTCATACATTCTTACGTGTACTTGGTTTCTGAATTGTGTTTGACTTATGCTTGTTAATTATCTGCTTATCTTGCCTTATTGTCTGGATTATGTTAGCTAAACTTAGTCGGCCTAAGATACCTACCTGTACTGTGGTTTTGTACTGACCTGCACTGGCTGCATTATTTTATGAATGCAGAATTTCAGGTTAGATCTGCCTCAGTTTCTCGTGGCTGATAGTCGCTCCGAAAGTTGCTTAGAGTCTACAGGGTGAGCATGAGACGTCCGCAGCCTTGCGGACTCCTCTTTATTTATGTCTTATTTTCTATTCCGAGACATACTCAGACTTGATGTATTATTAATATTCCAGACTTGCATATTCTAGTTAAATGCTCTTGTATGGATTAGACCAGACTCTGGGGTGTTTTTTCCTTACTTCCGCATACTTCCTATATTATTATAGTCAGACTTACATGATTTTATTTCTTTCGCTTATTTAAGTAATTCTTTGTGTTTTTACTATTGTTGGGTTGTCGCCTACCGAGGTGGGAAAGGTAGGTGCCCGCGCGACTTAGTTTAATTGGGTCGTGACAGTCATCCTTACCACTTTTCTCTCCACTTGAAGGATATGAACTTTCGCCCTAATTTTGAATCAAGGTTTCGGTAACGCTTGTGGGGTGGTGGTAGAAATGTATGGAGGCCAACTCTCAAGTATTGCGTCTTGCACTTTTTGGCCTTTAAGTGAGGGATGTCATTTTGTCTTCTTGGCATAGCAAACTTCAAAATAAAAACGTCTTGTTCTTCACTCCAAAATTCTCCATAGGCTCGATTAGTTCAATTTTCATATCATCCACTAACCACAATGTGGAAAAATAATTGGAATACGGTTTAAGGCGCTCCATTTTCAAATTCGCTCAATTTTTACATCCTCACCCCTAAATGAACTAGAGTCTTCAAAAAATATTTTGATGGACCTTTTTATTCAACTATAGTATCATTTTTTCAACTTCGGCATCATTCACTATTTTTGGGTTGGTCGGTTGGTGGTTCACCATTAGCTCTTTGAAATCAATCTTGACCTCATCTTCAATTGAAGTCAACTCAAAATTACTCTCCACGGCCCTTTGATGTTAAGCATCACATGCCCCAATTTTTGCATTCAATTCGGCCTCCAATTCCTGGATAGCAATTTCAAGTAGCTCAATTTCTTGACTTTGCTCACATGCAGTTTATGAAATTCTTCCATCATCCATGAAATGCCTTCATGGTGATATCCATAGACTCCAAGTTGTTGAGTTGATTCATAAGCCAATCTTGGCTCACAAGTTCCACTTTTTCAAGTTCTTCATCATGGTGAGAGTCGTTCAAAGCTTGTAAAAATCCACCCATTGAGAAATTCACGTTCTCGACACTTTCTTAACTACTTTCAACATCCTCAAGTTGGTGAGCATTATGAGCCTCAACCAATAATTTCATCTTATCCTCCAAGGTGCGAATAGCTTTGTCATTGCAATTAATTGCTTGCCTCAAGTCATTAAGTGGTTGCCTCAAGTCCTCGAGTGCTAAATTCAACTTTTCTTCTTTTTCAAGAATGGTCTCCAACATGAGCATTATCCTCTCATTTTGAGCATTTGAGACTTCTTCCACTTCCATAGCCCTATCATCATCAAAATCAAAAGTAGAATCACAGAAAGCGGGGTTCTAAGGAAGGACAAATAAGCACAATTAGCCCAATGGCCATTTTGACCACCACACCTATCACAAATACTCCACTAATAGGTTTGAGATTGTGCACACAATCTGCCCTCGGGGGAATTCAAACAATTTTTGCCATGAGTGTAGTCCTCCACAATAAGGACAAGGGTCATCAAAGTATGAACAACTACCATCCGGCCAATTTTCATTATATGATGCCATATACAAAAACTATATATAAGAAAAATAAACAAAGAAAATAACTATACAGAATATTCACAAGTTTGGACCAAAGCAACTATGCTTAAATCCCAAACTAACTCAAATACGCCAAATTGTTCCCCGGCAATGGCGCCAAAATTGATAATGTCCAAATCCACTCCCAAAGAGAAAGTGTACACGGTCGTCGCAATATAATTTAACCAATTATAAGTCGGGGTCGAATTCACAGAGAACAATATAAAGACGATTAAGAAAATAAAGGATTTATCACCGACTACACTAAGACAAACACTTTTTTAATATTTGTTTTTTTTTTTTATTTAAACAAAAATAAAAGTACTAGAAAACATGTAAAATGATCAATGGTCACAAGCATGGCTACAAGGGAAATTACTCTCAAGTAGTGATCCAATGTAGTTTACGATTTTACAACTAAGAGCGAGTTTCAGATGTAATTAAACATGGGCTATGTAGATTTATCAAAAGTCTCTCGACCAAATTGATAAATGTCATTACTAAACTTTCTCAAGCCTTAGAATGTAAAAAATGTGAACACCTATTTATTTCAAGTTAGCTTTCCTATCTCTTAGCTCGTTTGTCAATGGGTTTAAAGTCTCAAATCCTTGCTATCTAATCCTTTTTCCTAACTTTTACTTTCTTTCTCAAGCAAAGGAAAAAATTTTTTAGGCACAAATAATGTTGGCCACCATTAAAAGTCATTAAAGCTTGAAGAGTTAGAAAAACATCAACTCACTTCATTAGAAATAAAAGTCATTCTATAGATACAAACAAAAGTTTCAATCCAAACTTTAACAAATGAATATTTCCATAAACAAGATTAAAGTGATGGAATAATATGCTACAACTTAGATATACAATACAAAGCAAGAGTTAAAGAAACGGGTAAAGAAATCTTTACCGAGTGCTTCCAAATCCTCAAACCCTAGTGTAGCTTCGCTCCTAAGCTTGAAAATGGCTAAAAGATGTGGGAAATTTCCCCTAAGTCTTCCTCTTATAATTATCCCATTTTCCAAAGTCAAAATATGACGAAATAAGCCCCTAACTTTCAGTTTTGCAAATTTGACCTATTTTTGCATTTTTAGCCACTTTTTTCGTTTTCTTCAATTTGGCCTCTTTTGACTTGTTTTCACATGTTTTCTGTCCCGATCACTTCTAAATTACATAAACCTATAAAATAGAAGTTAACGACATTAATTGCACTACTTTATCAATCAAACATAGCAAAAATCTAAGATTAAAGAAGATATAAATTGGTAAAATACTAAATTATCAAACCCCCAACCTTAAACCTTTGCTTGTCCTCAAGCAAATCAAAACTTACAATTCCCTTCAAAGGACACAATTCAATAGTGCACCAATATTATGTCAAGTCAAAAAGGTCCACTTTATGCACAAAAACATGACTTTGATTGGTACCAACAATTAATCCAAGACATATGAATCACCAACAACTTCTCAAAAATTTCATTTCATTTCAAGTGATCAAGCACCAAGTTAATCAAAGTAGCAATCAAAACATGATACTAAACATGATACTAGAGCTTCAAAATTTGCCTCATTATCACAAACAACTTTCTTTTGTTCATTTCTCTCAATTGAAAAATGGAACACATTCACTACTCAAATTTCCATATGCCCTCACAATCAAGAGAGAATCCCAAACTCACTAAATGCAACGTCGACGTGTCAAAGACATCGGGGTCACTTTTTTTTTGACTACCCGTGCTTGATTTTCGACGCGCAAAGACGTCATCGACTTCGGCCTGTCGACGGTCGACGGTCCGGTCGATTCGACCGCACCGCGCAGTCCGTTAAAAATTCAGATAGTTTTCAAATCGCAGGTGTGCGTTCCTGTGGACGGGGCATATTTTGACGCCGTTGATCAACGGCCTCGTCCCTCTGGCCGTCGAATGGAACATGTAGAACTGAGTCTGATTTTTCGACTTAGAGTCCCCCTTTTTGCTTTCGGGATCCGTGAGTCATAGACGCGGTTTAGTTTAAAGGTACGAGGTGTTGTAGTATCTCCCGCTTGGGATCATTCATCCTCGGATGATAGGTCATATTTAAGATTGGGACTGGACATGGCTTGAATACATTAACGTGAAGGAAACATAACATAAAACATGGAGACTGAATTAACATGACATGGTTATATGGAAACATAAGTACTGAGACATGGAACATAGGCACTAGATACATGACATGACGTGAAACATAAGACATGGCATGGATTATGGAAGGGCTACCTTAAGCGTTCTCTGCTTGCTCTTCAAATATATGGGGATATATGGATTTCATGTCTTCTTTGGCTTTCTATGTAGCCTCTTCAACTTTCTGACTCCTCCATAAAACTTTAACTGAGGCAACTTCCTTAGTCCTCAACTTGCGTACCTGACGATCAAGGATTGCTCCAGGGATCTCTTCATAGGTTAGGCCATCCTTAACCATTATAGTATCAGCAGGAACAACCAACGACGGGTCTCCCACACACTTCCTCAGCATAGACACATGGAATGCTGGATGAACAACAGCCAATTCTTGTGGCAATTCAAGCTCATAAGCTACTTGACCAATCATTTACAGGATTTTATAAGGTCCAATATATCCGAGGTTAAGCCTCTCTTTCCTCCCAAATCTCATAACACCCTTCATGGGTTGAGACTTTAAGGAATACCAAATCATTAACTTAAAACTCTAAGTCTCTTCGCGTCACATCTGTATAATACTTCTGGTGACTCTGAGCCGTTCTCAAACGCTCCTGAATTAACTTAATTGTCTCCATAGCCTGATAGACAAAATTTGGTCTCAACAATTCTACTTCACCAACTTCAAACCAACCAATAGGTAATCTACACCTTCGCCCATACAAAGCTTCAAACGGTGCCATCTTGATACTAGCATGATAACTGTTATTATAAGCAAACCCAATAAGAGGCAGGTGATCATCCCAATTACCTTTAAAATATAGGACGCATGCTCTCAACATGTCCTCGAAGAGTCCGAACGGGCGCTCGCCTCTCGGCCGTCTATCTCGAGGGTGGAAAGGCGTGCCGAGGTTCACCTTGGTACCCAATTCCTTCTGAAAGGATTTTCAGAAGTTCACTGTGAACTGAGCACCACGATCTGAAATAATAGACACTGGGGTCCCATGCAATCTGATAATCTCATGAATATACTACTTGGTATAATCTTCTACTGAATCGGTGGTCTTAACTGGCAAGAAGTGCACTGACTTAGTAAGTCAGTCCACGATCACCCAAATCGAGTCATGTTTACCGGATGAATGAGGTAGACCTGTTATGAAGTCCATATTTATCATCTCCCATTTCTAAACAGGAATATTAATATTTTGAGCCAACCCACTAGGCCTTTGGTGTTCTGCTTTCACTTGCTGACAATTCGGACATTTAGCTACGACTGCTACATTCTTTTTCATATCATTATACCAAAAAATCTCTTTAAGATCATGATACGTCTTAGTGTAACTTGGGTGAATAGAATACTTGAAGTTGTGAGCTTCTGACATAATTTGCTCTCTGAGCCCATCTACATCTGAAACACATAATCTACCTCGGTACCTCAAGGTACCATTATCTCCCCCTCGTTCAAAAGTTGTTGTCTTATGCTTATGAATTCCCTCTTTCAGCTGTAACAAGTAGGGATCACTAAACTGTTTCTCTGTAACTTCTACCACTAAGGAGGAAAGAGTTCTGTTCTGAACAACAACACCGCCATCTTCGGAGTGTAAGAGTCGAACTCCTAGATTAGCTAAGCGGTGAACTTCCTTTGTCATAACTCTTTTATCAGCCTCAACGTGAGCTAGACTTCCCATGAAACGCCGCCTAAGAGCATCGGCTACTACATTCTCTTTCCCTGCGAAATAGAGAATATCCATATCATAATCCTTAAGCAATTCGAGCCATCTTCTCTGCCTAATATTCCGTTCTCTTTGCTTGAAAATATACTGCAGGCTTTTACAGTCAGTGAAAATATCAACATGCACTCCATACAAATAATAACGCCATATCTTAAGTGCAAAAATCATGGCTGCCAATTTTAGATCATGAGTCAGATAATTCATTTCATGAGTCTTAGGCTGGCGAGATGCATAATCTACAACCTTACCATGCTGCATTAAGACACATCCGAGACCAATTCCTAAAGCAACACAATATACAACGAACCCTTCAGTTCCCTTTGGTAGCATCAAAACTGGAGCAGAAGTCAACCTTTTTTTCAACTCTTCAAAACTTTACTCGCATGTATCTGACCACTGAAACTTAACCTTTTTCTGAATTAACTTAGTCAACAAAGTTGAAATATAGGAAAATCCCTCTACGAAACGTCTATAATAGCCTGCTAAACCCAAGAAACTTCTTATGTCGAAAACTGAATGGGTCTGGGCTAATTCTTTACCGCATCAATTTTCTGTGAATCAACTGTCACGCCTTCACCTGAAATCACATGGCCGAGAAACACCACTGACTTGAGCCAAAATTCACACTTTGATAATGCATAAAGCTCACGATCCTGAAGCTTCTGCAACATTATTCTGAGATGTTCTGCATATTCAGCCTCACTATGGGAATACATCAAAATATCATCAATAAAGACAGTGACGAATAAATCGAGATAAGTCTTTAAGACCCTGTTTATAAGATCCATGAAATCAGCTGGTGCGTTTGTCAATCCAAATGACATGACAAGACATTTGAAATGACCATAATGGTTCTGAAAGCGGTCTTCGAAATATCAACTTCCTTAACCTTTAACTGATGGTATCCTGATTTAAGGTCAATCTGGGAATAACACTGGGCACCGTGAAGTTGGTCAAATAAATCATCTATTCTTGGAAGAGGGTATCTGTTCTTAATGGTGACCTTGTTCAATCGCGACGGTAATCAATGCACATGCGTAAGGAACCATCTTTCTTTCGGACAAACAAGACTAGCGCACCCAAAGTGAGACACTCGGTCTAATAAATTCCTTGTCAAGAAGATCTTTCATAGCGGTTTTAACTTTTTTGACTTTCTTTGGAGCCATTACTTCGTAGGCGGAATAGATATCGGCTCAGTGCCGGAAAGTAAATCAACTCCAAAGTCTATCTCCCTATCGGAAAAAACTCCACGAAGATCTTCTGGAAAGACTTCTTAAAACTCATTAACTACTGGTACGGACTGAAGGGCTGGAGTCTGGGCATCTGTATCCCTGACTCGAACTAAGTGATAAATATACCCCTTGAAAATTATCTTTCTGTTGTCAGATAGGAAATAAACCTACCCCTGGGTACTACTGAATTTTCCTTTCACTCTATAACTGGTTCATTGGGAAACTCAAATCTCACCATTTTGGTTCTACAACCCACTGTGGCATAACATGAAGATAACTAATCCATACCCATGATTACATAAAAGTCTACCATTTTCGACTCTGCTAAGTCGGCTATGGCTCTGTTGTGATACACTAAAACTGGCAACCCTTATAAATGTGTCTGGCTATAACTGACTCCCCAACTAGTGTGGACACTTCAAAGGGTTCATGCAATTTTTGTAGTTCTATCCCAAATTTCTTAGCAATAAACGGGGTTACATAAGATAAGGTGGATTAAGATCAAGGGCATAGACGTCAAAAAAAGTATTGTTAGTGACAAACATACGCACGTGACTACATATCTTGACGACCTGTTAAAGCATCGAAACCTCGACCTCCGCACATTTCCGGACTTAGCGCACCCATTACTCCCAACCGCTTGGAGAATTTTGAGGTGCCGCTGAATTTATGGACTGAGCCACATTACCTCCGGTATCCTGTCTCGCTGATGGAAAATCTCTCTGAAAATGGCCCTGCTTGATACACCCATAGTAAACATCCATACCCATGCGACACACCCCTCGGTGTCTCTTACCACACTTGCTGTAAACCAGAATGTCATAAGTCTTCTAACCCATATTAGCCTGAGAATAGGAGTTAGTCGGCCTGGAGTTCTGTCTCTTATGATCATTCCTGAACTTTGGGGTGGCCGCTGTAATCGGCCGATAGAGAAGGTCCCGATGATGCGTTCATTCCCGCTTCACCTCCCCATAATCGAAGTTACTGCCCGCAGCATAGCTCTTTTATTGAATTCCCTGTCCTTCTCTTTCTGAAGAGCTTCTTCTTCCTTTAGTCTTTCCTCATTACCTTGCACAAAAGCAACTATCTTGGTGATGGTCATCTTGTCATTCTGAGCGATAATATTGGCTTCACCATGCAAATCTGGTATAAGTCCCAACACAAAACGCCTAACTATGGCCCTCATATCAGGTAGCATATACTGAGCATACTTAGCCAAGGAAACAAACTTGATATAATATTTATTCACACTCATACCATTCTACCTGACTCTCTCAAACTCGTAAGCCTTCGCCTCTCTGACCTCAATTGGCTGGAAGTGGTCAATAAAAACATCTTAAAACTCATCCCACGTTGCTAGAGACGCATCTTCCTTGCGGGACTGCTCCCACGTCTCATACCAAATATGGGAAACATCCTGCAATTGATAGGCTCCCAACTCTGCTACCTCTGTCTCAGTAGCATGCATAACCCGAAACACTTTTTGAAGTCCATCAATGAAATTCTGCGGATCTTTCTCCTTTTTAGACCCTGTGAACACTGGAGGCTTTACGTTCAAGAATTTCTTAGTCCTTGAACTGTCCGATCCACCATTAGCACTAGCGTTAGGAGCCCTTTCCTAGCGTTGGGCTTGATTAGCACCACCGGGTGAGCGGTACCGAACGCTTCCCTAACATCCACGTTAGAAACGTGCATTTTGCAAAGCGCGGCGGTACGAACCTCCGCGAGCCTCTGCCGTAGCCGGGCTTTCGCACCGATGAAACTCTCTGAGTCTAAGGCTCCACTTCTGGAGTAACGTTAGCAGTAGCCCTCTGACTGGTAGTTGTGGTCCTTTTGGTGTACTTCTTTTTTTGTAGGCATTGTCTGAAATACGTAATACACACGAGTTAGAAGAATTGCTAAAAGTATAGCTCTAGCTGTACGATCTAGAGTATAAAAGAAGTGAGACAATCCTAGATGTTTTGGTGGTCCACTGTTTATATGTGTGGGGCCCACACACGTATAAAAATGACCTCACTGGACACGGTTTCATAGACTCCCTAAGACACTTGAACCTAGACTCTGATACCAAGTTTTGTCATGCCCCGAACCATGGCCTGGGCATAACACGGCACTCGATGCCTGACTGTATGTGACCGAGCGACCCACATGGCTTGCTGACTCAACATGGGCATGAACTGATGCGAAATAACTATGAACATGCACAAGTTAAGTAAAGCGTGGGACCATAAATCATAAGTCTGAAAATATCATAATATCATAATGCGGAATAGTCTAAATAAACATAATAATAATGAGCCAAAATGGCTAGATGACTCTGAATATCTGATATAATATAACTGACTAGTTTATGAAACCTCTGACATGAATCTGACTACTAAACTATTTACCGAGACAAGGCCCCTAGAATACCTTAACTGCGTGACTGAAATAAACATAAGTAAAGCTAAAACCCTGAATAGAATGGGGCTCACCAAAAGCTGATACGTGCTGATCGGTCGTCTTGTAAATCTGCATCGTGAAATGCAGGCCCTCAAGAAAATAAAGGGGATGTTAGTACACTTAAATTGTACTGGTAAGTAAAGCTATTGAATGAAATAGACATGGCACATAAAATAATAGAACTGAAGCTGAAAATGAGCATGAGCATCATCTGACATGAGTAAAATGTTTCATGTATGTATATATGTGTGTGTGTGTGTGTGTGTGTGTGTGTGTGTGTGTGTGTGGAGTCTGGTACCTGGCCCGACCAGCACAACATCCCCACACCTTTCCATGGTATGAGACATAAGCATGACATGAAAATAGATCCAATTCAATTATCTGAAGGTGTCATCCTAATCTGGGCAGAGCGACCTTTCCCGACGTTGGCATGCGTAGTTTCAGGCTATCTGACCCTTCTCGATAAACCTATACTACTGCCAAAAACATGAACATGGATATAGTTAGCATTTGGGCCAAGGGTCTGTATAACATGACTTGTAATCATGACTTGTAAACTTGATTAATAAACATGACTTGTAAACATCATTTGTGAGTATAGTATAGCATGGATATAAGTACATAGTATAACTTGTATGAAAACATGGATGCATGTAGTATTTCATGAAAATATACATAAATGTTCATATCTTGCATTTAAGAACCCATGGAGTGCAGGGTTTTCATGTATTATGGATAGATTCTCAATAACCAAAATGGAATATCAAGAACACAATAACGAATTATTAATACAAACATGGTATATCACGGTACCTGTACTTAGGGTTATCATAAACATGTTTAAAACCCTAGTTTTTTATGAGCTTTCGTGTAATCATGGAAGAACATGGCGTAGGGAAGAATCATGATGTTCCCCACGTAGATAGAAACCCTACACACCTGTAAACACTCCAAAACTTGTAATAGAATTCCAAAAGCTTGAACTTTGAACCTTAAGATGGGTTTTCTTGAAAACCCTAGGTTAGGAATGATGAACGCTTGTTAGATTACACGAATACATGTTAGAATCGACTTGGAAGGGCTTAGAATGGCTTACTTTGATGTTTTGGATTGATGGGAGAAGAGAACTTTCGTGCTAGGGCTTGGGAATTGTGAAAACTGATTTTCTAGAATAAAGTGTCGTATTTATACTGTTTGCTGTCCGGGAGGATTGACGGTGCACTTGACGGTCCGTCGAATTGTTTTGACGGTGCATCATTGACTGTCTGTCGATTCAACTGTACTGTCAGTAGTCCGAGAAAGTCCTGAGAGTTTGCAAAACGAGGTTCCTGGGGACGCTGCATTTTGACGGGCCGTCGATCAATCGATGGTCCGTCCCTCTGGCCGTCGAATGGCACATGTAGAACTGAGTCTGATTTTTCAACTTAAACTCCCTCTTTTTGCTTCTGGGATCTCTGAGTCATGGATGCGGTTTAGTTTAAAGGTACGAGGTGTTTAGTTTAAAGGTACGAGGTGTTATAATGAACTAAATTTTGGGGTTTGAGTTAGGCTCCATTCTTATCCGAAATTTAAAAGTTATTTTATTATTTAATATTTTACGGTGTCTGTTGGAAAACAAAGCTACACGATACACCGAATTTCATCATTTTGTTGTCGTTAACCTCGGTCAGAAATCTATCAAAACTTTCCGAGCGATAAGCCATTTTACGACTTACCATTTCTCATCTACATGTTGTAAAAAATTCTTGGATTCCAATAGGATTTAACAAGATTAGAAAATGGACGGATTTCTAGTAGTGCTGAGACAAGCGACTTGATGTTGCCGGGGGAAATTTTTATGACAACTGTGGGACACGAAGTCATCAGTGTGGATCTACCTATTTCATTAGCTTGATACCTTGTTCCAATTTTATTGGATGTTCCCCAAGGAATAACTTGATAGCTATTTCATATGGTGCAAGCCCGTCGATCACAAGATTATACTTATATTGGAGGGATAAGGCACTATTAGCCCTCTGAACTTTGACCGCAGTTGCTACGACACACCTTATCTTTTCGAGGGTCTTATTACCCTCCTAAACTTTTTTAAAATGGAATACTTACCATCCTGAAACTGGATATTTACTTGCTTATGAGAGAGTGACATACACTCTCTTTGCCCCATATATATATTTATTTATTTTCTATTTTTTTTATTTCTTTTCGCTTACGTGGCAATTTTAAAAAAATTTGAAAATTTGAATTTTCTTTAAAAATAAATGAAAATGGATATTTAGAGAAAAAAATCTGAAAACTTGATTTTTTAAATCTTGTCTTTTAAAAAAAAAATCTGAAAACATGGATTTTTTTTCAAAATTTAGAAAAAATGGATTTTTTTTTTTAAATATGAAAAACTGAATTTTTGTTAAAATGTCTTAAAAAATCTAGATTCTCATGATTTCATTTTTTTTAGGACACTTTTATTTTTCAAATAAAATCAGGATTTAAAAAAAAAATCTGGAAAAAGTGTTTTTTCTTGTCAAAATGTGAAAAACTGAATTTTTATAAAAATTTGGAAAAACTAATTTTTTTTTTTTTTTAAATGTGGAAAACCGCCTTTTTTAAACTAAATCTGGAAAACTAGATTTTTCTTCATATATAGAAAAAGTAATCAGTTTAGAAAAAAAACTTTAAGCTTTAATGATAATTAATTAGGTGCAATTAAATGTGAAGTACCTAATTAAAAAATGACACGTGTCAGATTTTTATGCTTCTCACTCTCCCAAAGAGAGTGAAATACATTCTCCTAGTCACGTCAGCACTTTGGGTGGTAATTATTCCATTTTTAAAAGTTCGGAGCATAATAGACTCTAAAAAGATAAAAATTATGTGAAGAATCTTTGGCCAAAAGTTTTATAGTCTTGTGCTCCTGTATTAGACAGTGCTCGCAGTGGAAAACAAATGTAGTTTTGTTTTGTTTCGGGAGAATTAGTGAGTTTTTATTTTTTAAAGTTAAATTTATCCTCCGAGGCTTTCAATCTCTTGTGGTAATTAATGAGTCTGATTTTTGGAAAATAGCAGCTAGATGATCTGGGCACTTAGCATCTTATAAAAAGGGAATTCTGTTGTTAACATATTTCTCTAGATGCTCTTAAAAACGCATGCAAGCCTAGTTGAACATTTTAAAGTATAGATTAAGCACAAAGACAAACTTGAGAAAATGAGACATGTTACATCTCTGCAATTCTCCTCCAAAAACGACAAACACAAGCACGGTAATAGCTGTTTATCTACTATGTTAAGAACTTAATATATCCTTAGGTTATAATTAGATCTCCACATGTCACCCTCAGGCTCCATTACTCAATAGCCCGCTCAAGAAACGGACTCTTTACTCCTTTCATGCTGAAACTGGTAAAACTCAATTTTTTTTCCTATCTCCTCAAACTTTAAGAGTTCCCAATATCTTGTTTTGCTTGTCATTTTCTTCTGGTGCAATCATTTTGTGTGCCATTAATAGAACAAAAGCTCACAATTTCAACCTTTTGGCTAAATATAAACAGTCATCTACTAACGACTACTCTCCTCTTGCTTGGTTCACTTTCTTCCTTCTTTTATCTCATCCAATGGATCATCATGTATTAAAATGCTCTTATTTTTTAAATTAGTCCAAATGAGATTACTACTGACGCTAATGTAGTGAGCATATCTTTAATTCTTAAATTATAAACTATATTTACAGGTCGGCATGATACGGCTCCCCTGTCTTACATAGGGAGACTATGATGGAGAAGAGGAGAAGACAGAGACAAGTTAAATGAGATTTCAACCTACACGTATAGTGAGCTTTCACTGGTATCATTAATTAGGCAAGCCTTTATTGACTATTGTCGTTGTTTTCGTTAAATAGTCAATAAACTTTGAACCCAAAGTTCATACTAATTTACGTGAAGATATAATTATACGTGAAGATATAATTAGAATCGAGGGGAAAAAAAACCTCTGTTTGAGTCGAAAACCTTCCTCCTCTCCATCTTTATATAATCAATCTCTCAACGGAAACTTGGCATTACAAGTCTAGCAAAATCTAATTGGTCTAGGATTGGAGCCTACCGCCTACGCGTTACATGAATTCGAATATATGGCTACATTATAGCTAGTTCTAGTTTCTGGTGGAAGTATTCCTTACGGCTACATGAAACTTTATGATACACTGTAAATTGTTGTTATACTATCAGTTTAACTTTTCATAGCAGGTTAATTACCATTTTTATTAGGTTGACGATTAATGTTCATCCGGAGATGGACTCAAATTATGTCTAGGTAACATGATGGTATAAATATTACAGTATCAATAAATAGAAATTTAAACTCATTTTGATTCATTCTAAGGAGATTGCAAGAACTTTCCACTCTTATTCACTCATTAATACTCCATCTGTCCCAACTCATGTAATGCAAAAAGAACGATATAAATCTTTTCTTATTTAGAAACAATTTAACTTTTAACTTCTGATATTACCTTTTATTTTATAAGGACAACTAATTTATATCCACACAAATATAAATGACGTATTTTCCATTAAATTTTTTAATTTTTCTAATAATGTTAATTTTGTACCTAGTCAAACTTTGCAAAACTAGGAGATGGGGAACGGGGGCAGGGGAGGGAGAAGATAGAAACGCAGGGGCTCAATCACCCGACCAAAGTAAACTCCAAACACCATTGGGAAACGCTTCCCTGTCAACAGTAGAAAAGACAAACAACATATGGACCTCTTGCCCCAATTTTGTGCATTATTAAGCCCTTATTAGCAACCAGTTCATTTTTCTACCACAAGGGAAGGCCTATAAGATTCCAATTTTTGTTCACCTATTTCCCCAATGAACGGCCTTGGCTTTTCCTCTTTCTCAACTCTCTCTCTCTTTCTCGCTTTGGTTTTTTAAATTTTCTTCCCTTTGGCTCCTCACAATTAACTATTCTTACTTCCTTTTCTCTTGTGACGCATTGCACAAGTAAAAGAAATAAACAAACAGCGCATGCAATGGCCATTGATTGTATGATCACGAATGGAAAATCACCCATGCTAGATGAGAAAAAACCATTGATTTTTGATGCATCACATATGAAACGTGAGTTCAACATTCCCACACAATTTATATGGCCCGACGACGAGAAGCCTTGTGCCGTGGCACAAGAACTTCCCGTCCCCCTTATCGACTTAAGGGGTTTCCTTTCAGGTGACTCGGTCGAGGCCCAACAAGCGTCTAGGCTTGTTGGGGAAGCGTGCCAGAGTCACGGTTTCTTTCTTGTAGTGAACCATGGAGTTGACTCTAATCTCATCTCCGACGCCCATCGTTACATGGACACGTTCTTTGAGTTGCCGCTCTCTGAAAAACAAAAGGCTCAGAGGAAAATTGGTGAGCATTGTGGCTATGCCAGTAGCTTTACTGGAAGGTTTTCGTCAAAGTTACCTTGGAAAGAGACACTATCGTTTCGATACTCTGCTGAACAAGATTCATCTCATAAAGTTGAAGAGTATTTCCAAAGGACATTGGGTGAAAGTTTTAACCATCTTGGGTAAGAGGAAGCAACTTGTTGATAACCTTAGTAGGTTGATTTCAGATGATAGTAAACTAAAAGTTACGTACTATTATCTCATAAAATCACATTTTTTGTTGGAAAAGATTGAAATCAAGAAGTAAAGGTGGCTTTATGAGATAACAACTATTACTTGAGTACCCATCTGAGAAATCAACTCCAACCTTAGGATATTTTTTCTCTTTTCAGTTATGTAAATTAACCTTTTTTTTTTTTTTTTCATTTCAATTACACAGGAATGTTTATCAAGAATATTGCAGCTCCATGAGCACACTTTCTCTTGGGATCATGGAACTCTTAGGGATGAGCCTAGGCGTAGAGAGGAGCCATTTCAAGGAATTTTTCGAAGAAAATGATTCCATAATGAGACTGAACTACTATCCACCGTGCCAGAAACCAGAGCTCACCTTAGGAACGGGACCTCATTGTGATCCAACATCATTAACCATTCTCCATCAAGATTGTGTTGGCGGGCTTCAAGTTTTTGTGGACAACGAATGGCGTTCCATCGCTCCAAATTTCAACGCCTTTGTGGTTAACATAGGCGACACGTTTATGGTAAGCGAATTTATGCACTAGAACTAATAAGCTAACGTGCTACAAATAATACATTTACGTGACAAATGATACAGGATCTTTTCACATGATGTGCATATATATATATATATATACATAGAACAAGTTTTGAATTATAGGTGAAAAAGTGGTTACGTAATTGATCTAGTGGGGCTAACATATTTGGTGTTTGCCCTTTTGCAGGCGCTTTCAAATGGAAGATACAAAAGTTGCTTGCACAGAGCAGTGGTAAACAACAAGACTCCTAGGAAATCACTTGCTTTTTTTCTTTGTCCAAACAAGGATAAGGTGGTGAGCCCACCAACAGAATTGGTGGACTCCAACAACCCTCGAATATATCCCGACTTCACATGGCCTACACTCCTTGAGTTTACACAGAAGCATTACAGAGCTGATATGAACACACTTCAAACTTTCTCAAATTGGCTTCAACACAATACTGCACAAGTTTAAGAGCTGTGTAATATTCAAGATCGAAGACCACGGAGTTTTCTTTATATATATGTGTACGCATTCCCTAGCTCGGACGAAGAATATGACAATGTACAAAAATTGAAGGGAACTAGTGAAAGCTTAGGGGTCGCAGGCATAGCGGAAATGTCTCTTTTTAAAAATCAGAAGAAGAAGAATATTTGGAAAAAAAAAAATAGAAAACATGACATGTTCTTTTTTCCCATGAAAAGTTGAGTTAAAAAAGTAAATATAGAGGAGATAGGGAAGAACAAGGAAAGGAATAAATTTGTTGTATAACTTAGTTTTGTTTATTTGACGTATTGAAAAATATAGAGAATATTACGAATAGCTCTACGGGTATCCAATGTAAGCATCCCCTCACTAAGAGAAACTTTTGAAACCTCCTCATTTTTTTTTTTTTTTGGGAGCTCTTTCTT
This sequence comes from Lycium ferocissimum, assembly GCF_029784015.1. Classification (NCBI taxonomy): domain Eukaryota; kingdom Viridiplantae; phylum Streptophyta; class Magnoliopsida; order Solanales; family Solanaceae; genus Lycium; species Lycium ferocissimum. The sequence goes on from NC_081346.1 coordinate 27,250,660, forward strand.
TTTGTGTTTCAAATGTTCTAAGGAACCTTTGAAGCAACGCTAAAGTTGTCTTTAAGTGACTGATAGGTCATCACAGAGTCGTGAAATCGAATTACTGCGATGCTCGAGTCGATGAAACCATTGATACGTAAGCCAAAACGCACTAAAAAACTAGTTTTCAAATTACGTTTGGGCGATACGCAATTGATATCTTAAACGTTGTCTTCTCCATGTATACAAAACCCCCACAAGTTGTGAAAACTATCAAAACATTCTCAATTCTTATACAATCTTACCAACGAATAAATCATAAATATAACAAAATTAATACGCTACTTCGAAGCGCTTCTTAAAAATACAACATCAATTGATCAAACTTTAGTTCAATAAAAACGAAAATTTAACATGAATAGTAACGAGGTTGGTAGACATAAATAAAGGTTGGTGGATGTTAATGAGGTTGGTAAATGGTTGAGGGAGTAATTATTAAAAATATTTACCAACTTATGGATCTCTTCTTACAAAATATAAATTTATGGGTCAAATTTTATATTTAAAATTTTTAAAACCATGAGATGAAATGAAATGTAATCCAAACGCTCTGCCTCATCTACGATTTAAACCCGCAATCAAATGCCTACTAAATTGCCTACATCATACCCGCCCTTTTAAGGATCCTCTGCAAATTCGAGATGTTTAGTGCGCCGGGCCACCTTTAAATGTTTAGAAACGTAATTAATTTGCTTTACAAAATGTCCTAATCGGCTACAAATTTTGTGTGGACCTACTGAAAATTGATAATATTAGATGAGTCGAAAAGATCCAAATAGAAAGACGGGGGTCCACGTAGGGAATCATTCAAAATACTAATAGTGCAGTAGTAAGAAAGAGAAGATCAGTGGAGCTCATCTAGCTAGGAGCTAGAGATAGAATCCAAAAGGAGTATTGGTAATATATATAGACAGAGCTTTCAATATTAGGATATGGATTCTTGTGCAAGTGTATTTGTTTTTATCCTTGGCATTTATTTTATATCTGGAGATTTGGTTGTTTGTGACTTTATGGAATGCTAAGGAACACTGTCTTGCTCTTTGTCTTTGTATGCTGCAACATTCTTCCTACGATATTATATCATCCAAACTGAGGCAAAAAACCCCAAAAACTAAAGTATATAGTTTATTGTAAACTAAATTATTTGTGGAGTGAGTGCTAGTCCCTACGTAACTCCAACCTCATCACTCCCGTCGCTATTGTGTTTTGTCCACATTTACAATTCAAAATCTGCACTACCCTTCTATTAGTTGGGCTTAATTTTGGGAAATTAGCACTTTTTGTCCCGTAAGTATTGACAAATTTAAATTTTGCTTCTAGTGATTTCTGATTAAGCATATTTAACCTTCAATTAATTGGCATGCGTACTTTTGGTCCCGCTGAATGTGAATCTTCACAAATTTAACGAACTATTAAGTGCTAAATCATTCAATTATTGATGTATTATGTTAGATTTCTAGTTTTGTACTGTCCCTCCATATTTGTGAATAACATAGTTCCAAATATAATCTATAAATACATAGTAGTATTTTCTACATAAAGGCATCAATAACACATGTTGCAATTAAGTGAAAGTTATACATGGCCACATAGCAAGGGCGTATGTAATGAACGAGTTATGGGTTTATCTGAACACATAGGCTTTGGCTTAGACTATATATATGTTTTATTTTAAATTTAATAAATATGTACAGATATTAGATTTTGAATCCATTAAATTAAGGGATAATTTCAGAGACCTCCCTCCAGGTTTGACTTCATTTCTAATCGGCCTCTCTTGTATTTTACGATATTACCTCCTTATTTTCATTTTTTTGTAACAATTCTTTTAACCTATATATTATTAATATAAAAATTATGATCTGACCAATTTACCCTTTATAATGTACTTTATGTTTAATTAACTTTGTAGACAATCTTTTAAATTTCCTTAGATGGTAGATTAAAAAAAATTTCACAAATTCACCATGTAGTTTTAAAGCAATCCCTTTTGGTTAATTAGAAGCTAGATTTTTCTCATTATGCTTGGAGATCAAGAGCAGCATCAATATAAATTTCTGCAGCAATATTTTCAATGGAAAAGCCGAATAAGAATTCTCTAAATTTAGAATTGATATTCAACAAAAATTTGAAAAGAAAAAAGAAGTCAATAGTTGATGTATCAAGCTTGAAATTGCTGTATTAATAGGGTAAAGGATAAGTAATCCCATTAACCTCCAAAAGTTACATTGGTGTTTGTCATAAGCTCAAACCCATGAAAATTCTACTAGCATTACATTATCCAATGTTCTAATTTCTTTATCAGATTGACAAGTTCTCTTAAAAAAATTGGAAACCAAGTGAAACTGAAACAATCAAAGAACTCAAGCAAATACTATGATTCCCAGGGGATAGCATCACATCATCATTTTGGGTAAAATCATCAGAGCCATTGAAGGTGTTTTCTATGTACTTTCAACGTAGTGTAATTGGGGATCGATGGAATTGTTTTTTTAACAATATGTTTAAGAAATAAATTTAACAAAAAAAGTACATTGTAAAGGGTAAATTGGTCAGATCATAATTTTTTATATTAATAATAAATAGGTTAAAAGAATTGTTACAAAAAAATGAAAATAAGGGTGGTAAGCGTAATATCGTAAAACCACAAGTCGATGAAATGAAATGAACGGGTTTCAAGAAATTTATATGCCTCTAAATTATCCCTTAAATTAAATGGACGTGGTAAAATTACAAATCTGAACCCATAAATACGCTAAAGAATCCGTACCATTAAATACGCTAAATAGTTTGTTTCTTAATCACCACAAACAGAAGAAATTACCTTTAAAATTTACCTTTTTTAATTATTTTTTTCCCTAAAGAATCTTCTAGGAAAAGGAATTCTTAAAATATCCTCTTGTGCTCAGCCAAAGCATCACCAAACGTTTGGCTGCGTCAAATACGCCGCTTTCGATATCGAAACCTCTATTCATTCGAGTCCGGAATTTTTTTAACCCAAAAAAAAAAAATTTGGAACCAAACTAACCCTTTAAAAAAAAAAAAAAATCAAACTAGGCTTCCCACGCACAGTATCGAAGAGATCAAAGTGTACATTTACACTTTGGTCCTTTCATGCACAGAATCTGTGCGTGAAATTCTCTTTCCCCCGGCCCCAACCTTTATTCTTTGGAAATCAAACTCAAATTAAGCTTTTCTCCGTACTTTGACCGAAAATTAGTCACGTTTCAAAACACCGGAATATAAATATTTTATATAGAACTTAATATTTTTTTAGTGTAAAATAATGTCGGCTCATTACATCAAGTATACATATATGTTTGGATCGTCGTTTTAGGGGTTGTAAGTGCCTCGAAGTAAGTTTGGAAACTTGTCATCTTTAAGTTTTTTTTCGTACTTTGACCGAAGATTAGTCAAGTTTCAAAACGTCGGAATATAAATATTTTATATAGAACTTAACATTTTTTTTTAGCGTACAATAATATCGGCTCATTTCATCAAGTATACATATACATTTGGATCGTCATTTTAGGGTTTGTAAAGTGCTCTAAGTAAGTTTGAAAACTTGTTATATTTAGGTTTAAGTGTCATATTTTATAGGGTTTTGATTAATCTCTTTTATTTTACTCCTAAAGCTATGAAAGTACTTTTCTGGTTCAAGAAAGATAGAAAAGAAAAAAAATACTCTGCTTTGTATTAGGTTATTTTTTTCTTTTATGTCTTTTTTATTTTATTATTGTATTGTGTAATCCGCACCTTTTGAATATGCAAAAATAAATATAATATTTAAAAATAATTCATCCAGTACGAGAGGTTCATAATAATTGAAAAACATTTCATTCCATTAGCAACGAAATACATCATTAAATTACAATATACTTAAAAAAAAATCAAGTTCTAAACACTCTTTTACTTACAGATGTGCTGCCGCCACGGGAGTTTTGCCCACATGAACGCTTATCATGCCCAAATCGCTTACATGTCGAGCACTTGCGAGAGTAAGTCTTTTCTCTAACATCCATTTGATTGCGATAACGGGTTAGCTTGTTTTTTCCCAATTTACGGATATGCTCCTAGTTCGCAACCATAGAAAACGGCGCGGCCGGCCAAGCTTGATTACCAAGAGGATGGAAGTGGCCGGAATATGCTTTAAGGTAATTTACGACCTTATATTCCCCCACCACATAATCGATTCGTTTACGGCCATTCTCTCAAAGCACTGACCGCATGAGAACATGGCATGTGGTACGTTTGCCCGCTTACCACAAGTGCGTGATCTTGTACGCTCGGTAACAACATGTTTGTTTCCTCTAGTCGTAATGAACCCGATTCTTCTTATACTTTCGTTGAATGACGTCATACTTGGTCATGCGGTGACCCAAAGGACCTATTTCTATGGTGCTCCATCTTTTTGTAGAGCTTTAGCGTCATCCATGTTCCGTCTTCGCTAATATGGCTCTAACTTTGCCTTGTCTGATAGCAAATCGCTCCCAACTGTTTTTGTGAAAGTTAGTCTTACCATTGCGGTATTGGTGGCCGAGCGATTCGAGGAGTCCATTGAAAGACTCCGAGTCGTTCGTTGTGAGCATGCCCGTCTCCTTCCTCCCGTCGGCATAAAGCGTCCGTTTTCAACTTCTAATTTCATTAACCAAACATATGCCTCTCACTCACTTCCTCCAGCTCCATTTTTGTAGCTCATTTTTTCTTTGTTGATCTTGCATCGCAATTTCACATCAATTTATTTACAGTGCCATTTCCAAACTTTGTTTGTAAATTAGCCTTTAAGTGCGTTAAACAAATATCGATGGTAAGCATGTGGAGGGCGCCACCCTTCCCGCAGTATGCATATTGTGCAATATGCCTTTATGACGATCCGATAGGACACGTATGCCTCACGATGACCCCTAATAACATGAGTTTTTCGGATGAGTCAAGAACATCCCCCATGTCTCGTTGCTCTCGTTGGCGACGGTGCCGAAAGCAAAGAGGGAATATTGACCCATTGGTATCTATACCTATTGCAGATTGGAGTTTGATGTCATATCCGGCCATATACATGCGTCCCGTATCTATCGATATCACATTCCGGCGGTGAGCAAAACCATCGATACTTGGTTTGAATGCCCAAAAGACGAAGTTGAAAATTACGCCTCTAAGCCGCCCGCGTACGGCGGTGCCGGGATTAGCATGTTGTAGAGCGCGCCGTATACCCCGGCGAACGCTCGAAAAGAGGATTCCCGAGTTCCCGAAGATCATCTCAAAAGCACGTCTACGCCCGAGAAATCACTTTCTCTTACTTATGGTTTTACCATATTTGGAGTGGACCATGCTAATACAAGTTTTGATGGGCATCCTGCATAAGTTTAAATAAACAACATTTAGCAATGATATTTTCATTGCTATAAGATATATAATGTACTAGGTCAGATAAGTTACCTTAGAGCTTCCTCAATGTCTATAATTAACACATGAGCAATCAGGTTTATATCTAAATTAAAATGATCTGCTCGATTTTGTCCCATATCACAAGTGTGCTTTGGGTGGAATTTTGTGATTTCCCACAGACCATCAGGCTTAACAATTCCCTGAAGCAACCACTGACCGCCTTGAGTCTTTGGCTTACAAACCAGCCTCCATACCAATTTGTTTGAGTCATCAACCTTAAACTCCCTCATATCCTTTATACAATAAATTTTGACAGCCCGTTGCAACGCCTTTTTTGATGCGAACATCATTCCCTGCAGACGCATTAAGCTTGATCATGAGATTTTTTTGGTTCGATCCCACATTTTTTGACTTTGATCATCATCTCTTGTGAAGACAAATGCATCCTCCACGACCTTGTAGTACGTCAAGAGATATAGTCAGAATGCCACTGCATTGGGCTGTCAGGAATTGGGTTTTCCGCCATCGGAGGTGGTACGTGGTGGTGAGTTGGTTCTGGTTGGTTCGGGGGACTAAAATGCGTATCTTCTTCATCCCCTTCACTATCTTCATCATCGGTTACCTCTGCATTATTAGCTGGTTCATCGCTATCGCTCTCTGATGAACCTACACATATTGAGAATGAGCATGGTGTGGAGAATGATCAACTCCACCAAACTGAAAGGACTGCCCAACATCCACAATTGGTACCACTCGCGAGTTTTGATAATAATCAGCTGCACAGGACTGAGAATTATTATAATAATCAGCTCCACTGAACTGAGAGTTTTGATAATAATGAGTTGCTCCGCTAAATTGAGATGATTACCTAATATTACTCGTATCAGGTCTATAACCCTACAAAGATTTAAAAATGGTTATTTACCAATACGTACAATAAACACGTGCTAACTCTTACACAAAATAATAATATATAAAGATTGCATATTTACCAAGTTTGATTAAATTGTTGGGTTCGATTTGCCGGCTGACACACAGCCACTCAAAATGTCCCCGTAAGAACTAATATCCCCATGTGTTAACTTGACTAGGCTATTCTTGAGGGACCTCCGAGGCATCTTTCAACATACATCTCAAGAACATTAATGGCGACTAAATGTTTATATTCTTTTGGCGCATTCAAATAATCCCTCAAGAAATCATCATCATTGATATAATGCGTACCGTATAAAGCACTATACCATGAGAAACTGATTCTGGATATCTACCTATTATAGAAATTTCATACTCATCTGGACTAATGTTCATTTTTTCATGTATGTAAGTGACTAGTGATTCATAAGACATTTCAAGTAGACATTTAACATGAATTTTTGGTCTTTTATTATAACGAACTGTACTATTGTCATCAAGGATAATACCATCCCAATATAGTGAAACCCTAACTGATGGAATATCTTGAGCCATTTTTTGTATGAAGTTTGATTTTTTTTTTTTTGAATGACTTAAGAGACTTAAACTTATGAAATAAATGAGTTTTTACCTCGTCCAACATTCTTCTTAAATAGATTCATATTGACCCCTATTGCGCATTGAAATGTTGCGCAATAGTCTCTATTTTCGTCATTTCATGCATTATATTGTCAAATCGGTCCTTTATTGTAACACCCCATACTTTTAACCTAAGCTTTGACCATGATTCTAGACATAGAAAACCAGATAAAGAATGTGGGAATTGAAATTTTCTCTTCAGTTGTCAGATGGGGGTTTACGCCCCAGAACACAGACTGTATTTCAGTATACGGCTTGTATTTCAAAATGTAAGTTGGCATCAAGATTATCGAGCATTATGGAATTTGGCTTGAGGGATATACATTGTTAAATACGGACTGTATTTTGAAATACAGCCCATATATAACAATTTGATTGGAATTTGGGAAAACTTCCTTAATGGAAGTGGTAGAGCTTTGAAATACCTTTCCAACGGTATATTATGGGGGTCAAACGGACATCTGTACAAAGAGTTATGGCCATTTCTTGAAGAGTCGTAGAGCAGTCCAAACGAAATATTTCAAAATACGGCTGGTATTTTGTCGGGCATAAAATTTAATGTTCCAGAATAGTATATCTTCGTTCATATCAGTCCAAATCATTATTTTTTA